>NC_089801.1:2042688-2355188 GCF_029633855.1 Hoplias malabaricus
GAAAGAGGACAGAGGAAAAGGAGTGAAGAGAGAGAGAGAGAGAGAGAGAGAGAGAGACAGAGAGAGAGAGAGAGAGAGAGACAGAGAGAGATTTGGGAGTGGTAAAATCATTAACAGAAGCTGCTGAGTGTGTGTGTGTGTGTGTGTGTGTGTGTGAGGCCTCGGGTAGCCTCTTCTCTTCTGGGAAGACTTTAGGTTCAATGTTGAAACATTGCTGTGGGGATTTAATGGTATTTCGACACACAAACCTTTATGATTCTGGGAGCTGAATGTGGATCAAAAACACTACTCCAGCTCATCACAGTGGAACTGAGGAACTCAATCCAGAGAACACAATTCCCTTGCTGTACACGTTAAGGCTGAGTGTATTTATACCCCTCTAGTCCACACTTGGCATTTGGGCAAGATGAGCACAGTCTCACAGCAGAGATGCTCCAGAGCGTCCCGTTCCGTTGCATGCTTGTCTGTGGTAATTACGTATACAGTGCGTTGAGTTGCAGTTATGTCGCCCTCGTGTGGCCAACATGCGTTACTGTGTTTTAATACCCACGTTTGACCAGTAGATGTCGGTGTAACATCGCAGACGAATCAAGGTTTTTAACTCGGAGTGGTTTTAAATGTAGTTGGATTAAATGTTTTTGTATCAATGTTCAGTAGAAGCTAAAGCTTTCTCCTGCCAAGTTACAATTTTGAATGGCGCCGATATTTTTCTGGTAGGGTAATATTTAGCAAAAGATTAAAACAACATCACTAAATTAAAAACTACTGTCCTCTTGTCAAAGGTCAGCTGCACATCAATGCATTGACATTTGTTCGAACTGTTTGGGCTTATTCTTATCCACTTTTTTTCAAATATCCCCAATAATCCGGTGTTTAAGATGCTAACAAAATGGCCGAGAGTGTTTTGGTGTGAAATGATTGATTTGTAGCAAAACTTGTAGACTTCTTTAGTGTTTGTGAATTAAACCATGCACCGCCAGCATTTTAAATGATTTATCCATGAGCACCACTGACCTCCACCCATCTAACTAGCTATATAAGGAATGGTGAAGAGGTTGGTGATTGAAATCTCAGTATGTTCCACATATTGACTGCCCAGGCGGGTGCCAGCTAGTTTTGTCCATGAGTAAAATTTGAATCCCACGAAGGGGTTAAACACAGGGCCCGTGAGGCTTTACAACCTTTGACTTTTACTGGACTGCCCACAGTTGTCTAATGTGGGTTGCTGGCATGGCTCAGACATACGACAGTAAAGTAATATAGGGTGACCAGACGTCCTCTTTTACCCGGACATGTCCTCTATTTTAGACTTTAAAAATGTCCGGGCGGAATTTCACAAACGTCCGGGATTTTGTTTTTCTAGAGCTTACATAGAACTTCGAGAAGTTTCGTTCACAAACTAGTCCCGCCCTCCCCTACTCCGATTGGTTCTCTTGAGTGAGAAGGGAGCGTGGTGAAGTAGGCTAAAAGCTACCGTTATTGGTCGATAACCTTCTCTGTAAACATTTAATTGGTCAGTCTGCAGTCTGCAATATAAGTAAAGGCGAGCATATGCGAATTACCATTCTTCATGAACTACGTATCTTCAGAACAGTTTATCACACCAACTCACACTCAATTAATATTTTCCCCTTACTCATATTAGTAAACCGATATTTTCTTACAATATATAAAGGTTATTATTTAACCTCGTATTCATATTCAAATTTACTCATTTATTGTTAATAAATTGAATTACATTTAATGAATTATGGGTGTCAATTAAAACTAATAATTAAAAAAATACAAACGTTAATATTGCGTGGAAATTCCATATTAATTTGTGGAAATTACTTAAAAACGCCTGATAATGATTTAATAAGCCTCAAGTAAATAACGTATTGTGCCTGGACAAGTTCTTAATGTGTGGATAATCCGTTATATTTTTAAACCCTATCTATATTTTTAAGGGATGTCACTCGCAGCGGTCCATAAATAGTGAGCTTGTTAATTCATGTATATTTATCTTCATCTGTATCACAGTATAATAATAATAATAATAATAATAATAATAATCGTCTACCCGCCTCTTCAGAACTAAACAAGAAATCCACGCGCATGCCCTTTGTTTTCAGCACATTTTTGGCGGGAAATTTAGAGCAGCGTTCACAGTAAAACAGGAGCTTCACAACGTTTCAGAAAAGTTAATTTCTAAATGGTAAGAATATTTATGGTTCATGGTACACACGTACACGATTATTCTGTTAAAAGCACGTAGCCGTAGTTAAGAGGGGTGAAAACACTTACATTGGGCGATTTAATGTAACGTTTTACACCGTTTAGATTTTTTTAATGGTATAGCAGCTATATATTTTTTTATTTAAGGTGACATCCTGGCATTTTAACGCCTAAAACAGTCTTAATTAAAATGTCTTTCAGTAAATAGCCGGGTTTACTGTATTTTAAACAAGAAAGCGTTCAATCTTGACTGAATTTGACTTCTTCAAATATTTCATTCCACCTTAAACAGGTCCGCAGTTGCAGTCTAGCGCCTCAGTAGCCCCCGTGTAAGTCGGGCGCTTTTTAAGGTGGAAACTATAAGATATGTGGCGAACACTAGCTTATAAAAGACTCTCAATATGTTGGTTTCAGGGTTTCGCATTAAGTTTACTGTACCGTTTAATATGGGAAAATGTTCGTGGTTGTGGTTTTAAGGGTTTCAAACTGTTCTTTTCCGTTCCACTTTAAATAGCGCAGTGGTTTGGTCAGGTGACTTAGAAGCTTCAACCGAACTGCTTCACCATTTAAAATGTAACTGACGATTGAGTTAAAAAGTAATGTTTGCGGTGTGTTTATTTAGTTGTAAAGTTGGAGACGAAACCCCATTTTCTGGGGGTGTTGCTCAGCTCAGTTCCCGTAGTGTAGTGGTTATCACGTTCGCCTAACACGCGAAAGGTCCTCGGTTCGAAACCGGGCGGGAACAAGCGTTTTGATTCATTTGTGAACTCAAGACGTTACTTAAGTACACAGAATGGTATACATTAAAATGGCCATATCACCGCGAACACCACCTTCTCAAAACGTTCTGAAAAGAAGGGTATTATTGAGGAGGTTGGTCCTCTATTGCAGTTCTAGGAATATTGCTGTGAGGTTTTGATGGCATTCTGTCACATAATCAGTAGTGAGGTCATGTACTGATAATGAATGATTAGTTCTGGATCACAAACACCACTCCAACTGGTCCCAAAATATTGAACACAGCTCCATCCATCGTTCTACAGCCCAGTGCTAGGGGCCCATGTTTGGCATTGAGCATGGTGACTTTAATTTCATGTACAGCTGCTCCAGGTGTCCTCTTTCACTGAGAGCTATTTTCTTTTTGTTCACAATGGGTGAATTTTACAGTTACTAAATTACCTAACCATACTGTGTCTATAACCTTTAGGCCAGCCTTTTTTATTTTCTGTTTTTCTTTCAACAGTCCAGGAAGAAAGGACTCAGTTTGGAGGAGAAAAGGAGTCGTATGCTGGAGATATTTTTTGAAACAGTAAGTTAGATTTAAATATCATTTGTAAGACTTGGATCAAGGCTGTCATCATTTACGTGTGTCGCCCATTTGTGGTGATACATAAAGAATGTTTTAATTTTGATTAGCTCCTGCTTGCATTGTTACTGATGGAAACTCTGGTGTTCGTTCTTTCAGAAAGATGTGTTCCAGCTAAAGGACATAGAAAAAATTGCCCCCAAATCGAAAGGCATCAGTAAGTAGAACTCAGGCTTTCTGAGATAAATAAAACCTGAGACAATCCTAGGTGTGTGTGTGTGTGTGTACGCAGATTTAATTCACTTGCAAACTTTACAGCTGTGAATACGTTAGTGGCCTCTCATTAACACAGAATTATTGTCTTCATATTCGTACATTGTTAATCTGTACATACAGGGGTTGGACAATGCAACTGAAACACCTGTCATTTTAGTGTGGGAGGTTTCATGGCTAAATTGGAGCAGCCTGGTGACTAGTCTTCATTAATAGCACATTGCACCAGTAAGCTCTTAGTGTGAAGGGTTAATTAGCAGAGGGTAAGAGCAGAGTTTTAAACAAAATACTGCAACGCACACAACATTATGGGTGACATACCAGAGTTCAAAAGAGGGCAAATTGTTGGTGCACGTCTTGCTGGCGCTTCTGTGACCAAGACAGTCTTTGTGATGTATCAAGAGCCACGGTATCCAGGGTAACGTCAGCATACCACTAAAGGACGAGACACATCCAACAGGATTAACTGTGGACGCAAGAGGACGCTGTCTGAGAGGGATGTTCTGGTGCTGACCCGGATTGTATCCAAAAAACAAAACCACGGCTGCCCAAATCACGGCAGAATTAAATGTGCACCTCAACTCTCCTGTTTCCACCAGAACCTTTGGTCACTCACGCCAACGCCAAACGTCGGTTTCAATGGTGCAAGGAGCGCAAATCTTGGGCTGTGGACAATGTGGAACATGTATTGTTCTCTGAGTCCACCTTTACTGTTTTCCCCACATCCGGGAGAGTCACGGTGTGGAGAAGCCCCAGAGAAGCGTACCACCAGACTGTTGCATGTCCAGAGTGAAGCATGGGGGTGGATCAGTGATGGTTTGCTAGTGGAATACTTGTGCTAGATGGGCGCGTCACTTCCAAGGACTACCGAGCCATTCTGGAGGACCATGTGCATCCAATGGTTCAAACACTGTGTCCTGAAGGCGGTGCCGTGTATCAGGACGACAATGCACCAATACACACAGCGAGACTGGTGAAAGACTGGTTTGATGAACATGAAAGTGAAGTTGAACATCTCCCATGGCCTGCACAGTCACCAGATCTAAATATTATTGAGCCACTTTGGGGTGTTTTGGAGGAGCGAGTCAGGAAACGTTTTCCTCCACCAGCATCACGTAGAGACCTGGCCACTATCCTGCCAGAAGAATGGCTTCAAATCCCTCTGACCACTGTGCAGGACTTGTGTATGTCATTCCCAAGACCAACTGACGCTGTATCGGCCGCAAAAGGAGGCCCTACACCACACTAATAAATTACTGTGGTCTAAAACCAGGTGTTTCACTTTCATTGTCCAACCCCTGTATGTACAAGGACTGAGCACCTTCAAATATTACTCACTGTAATTTAAGATTCATAATATAACTTGTATTTTCATACATTGCAATTTTGCATTTCTCCTGCTCCAACAAACATGACCCATTTTCATGTGTGAATGAGTTGTTGGTATGTTTAAATAACACACACACACACACACAAACCCCTGAGGCATAGGTGTGTGAAGGAGACTATTTAACACGCTAAAGCTATCTCAATCATGTGAGCCTTAATACAATACAAATGAAGCCTTTGTATATGGACCAGCCTGCATCCTGCATGTGAAGTTAATAAGAAATATATTCCCAGTATGGCCCCTATGATTTCTCCCATTTCCAGTGCGTTATAAACCTGTATCTGAGCACTCCTCTAACATGGTGTTATATCATGGTCTTGTGCTTTCACTCCTCTTCAGCGCCTATGTCTGTGAAGGAGGTTCTGCAGAGTTTGGTGGATGACAATTTGGTGGATTCTGAGAGAGTGGGAACCTCCAACTATTTCTGGGCTTTTCCCAGTAAAGCTCTTCATGCTCGTAAACGCAAGCTTCAGGAGCTAGAGAAACAGGTTAGTTGCTCACACTGACATTTCCTAGTGCCCTCTGCCTGTGGCCTGTAAAAAAAAAACTATCAGCAAAATATGAGAGAAAATTAAAGTACTAGAAGACAAATTAAATTATTCATTTTTTTCAATTTCAATTTCAATTTTTTTCAATTGTTCCTTTGTTGCTTGGCGCCCAGTGGCTCAGGGTAAGCTTCGGACCCACCGTGACCGTGGATAAGCGCTTACAAACAATGAATGAATGTTCCTCTGTTAATATTTTTCTCAAAAATAAAAGTTTCAGTGCAGATTTGTGGAAGTTAATGTATTGATGTTCTCTGCTGCAGCTTGAAGAAGGGACAAAGAGGAGAGCAGCTCTACAGCAGGCCGTCGATAAAGCAAAGAAAGGACGTCAAGATACCGTAAGGGTTCTCTTTACAACTATGAAGTAGTTTGATAATTTGATTTTTAAATTAATCAAAAAGTAAATGTATTTTTTTTTTCAATTTTATGTTGCAATAATGGCTGATTGCTCCTTTAAGTTTATTATCAAACTGAATTCTTAAACCTCTTTTTAATTAGTGTGTTTTATTTGTGTGTGTGTGTGTGTGTGTGTGTGTGTGTGTGTAGAAAGAGAGAGCATCTCTTCAGAAGGAGCTGCAGTCATTCCGAGAGCAGAGAGAGAAGCTGAGGACTGAACTGGAGCAATATAAGGAGTGTGATCCTGAAGTGGTGGAGGAGATGCGTGAGTCCACACACACACACACACACACACACACACACACACCCTTAGGGTCAGGGGGTTGTTTCATAAAGCTGGATGACTTACCTTAAACACGTTTGTGTAAACTTCAAGTCATATATGTCCTTTGATCTGTTAGCGTTCGCACTCACTGTCCACAGGGCATTGGTTCAGGGACCACCCCAATTATACCAACATCTGTAGATACTCCGGTCCCTTAAATAGAATGCAGCAATATTTTCATAAAACTCCACACATCCTCCTGTACACTTTAAATATCCTCTAGATTACTAATAATACCCAATACAGTGGATGTCCTGTAAATTGATGTTAATTTGGCGCAAGGCGGGTATACACCCTGGAGGGGGCGCCAGTCCTTCACACACACACACACTTTTGAGTTGCCAGTCCACCTACCGTGTGTTTTTGGACTATGGGAGGAAACCCACACGGACACGGGGAGAACACACCACACTCCTCACAGACAGTCACCCGGAGGAAACCCACACAGACACAGGGAGAACACACCACACTCCTCACAGACAGTCACCCGGAGGAAACCCACACAGACACAGAGAGAACACACCACACTCCTCACAGACAGTCACCTGGCGCGGGAATCGAACCCACAACCTCCAGGTTCCTGGAGCTGTGTGACTGCAACACTACCAGTCATAATTGACTGTGGATGCCCATCCATAAGCTTAAAGATGTGAAATCCCTGTAGAAGAGACCATTAAACAAGGACTTCCTCACCTTTCCAAGCTAATGTTTAATATTTATATACTGCTTCTAGGTTTAATTTCAGGAGCATATCCATAGTTAAGCAATATAGCTTTTATGAGGCTTCAGCTTCAGGTAGCTTCTGGTTAGCTCTTTTATACTCCTGATAACAATAATCACCTGTATCTCACTATTAAACTTGGCAGGGTTATAGTCTGAGCATGCAAGTGTTGTTTATTTACAGTCACTTGCTCAGAGTCTCGTGTTCAGTGTGTATTTGCACTCCTGTGTTTGCACTGGCTAAAAGCAAAGAGTCCGAGGCTGTAATGTTTTATGTTTTCTTCGCAGTGCTGCCTTTAGGAGTTGGTAAACATGCAAGAAACAGCTGTGGGCTCCTAGCAACACTGTTAGCCACTTTTGAGGCTTCTTTTCAAACTTGAGTTCTGAGTTTCTCAACCACTGGGTTGTTATTAAGCATGAAATCATCAAAAGTATTAAGCAATATTTTGGAAAGTGATTATTATTTTTTACATTCTCCATAAAGCGCATCTTACATGAGATGAATCAGATTGCCTTGTAGTCCATGAAGCAACCACTTCATTGATTGGGTCTCCCACAAGGGGGCAGCTATGTTTAAAATTGGTTTTGTATACAATCTGATATAATCTGAAGCTGAATGAAAGTGGATTACACCAATACAAACAATAATAGGCTTGATTTGGGATTGAAAATATAGTAATACCATTTTAAATGAGTGTAAAAGTTAATCTTTTTAAAGATCTCTGCTGTAAAAATTCAGTCATATCTTTCTCATGTTACTGCACCTGCTCAGGTAACCACACACACACACACACACACTGCACCATTCACCCTGGGTTGTTACAGATAAATAGAACTAATAAAAGTGTGCAGTCCACATGTTAAGTCTTTGGGGTCTAAGGGCATTTTCTCAATCTTAAATTCACCTTTAAGTGCCATTGTGTATAACGTTATACGCAGTGTTAAAATCAGTAAACACAAAAAAATGTGTTTTTAATTTGTTGCTCGTAAGACTTATTTTCAATTAGAGAATCAACAGAACATTGCAATGTTCAGAGCCCTGCCTTAAACATTAAGCACACAGTGAGTAATATACCCTCTAGAGCTTTCACTCAGTCACCTGCAGTCATAAATTCACACACACCACCCCCACACACAGAAAGATGAGCCCTGAGTGTAGACTCAAATACTCCTGATTAAAACTCAGAATACCCAGAGTTCATTTATAAAAAATGAGTCCAAATTACATTTTAATAAAATGCTCATCCAGAATGAAGTTCTAGTAAACAAAAATAAATAAATAAATAAATATATAATGAAATTAGGAGGCCTCGTATTACAAAACTGGTGAAGATGATGATTTCAGGAATAACCTGAGCTTGAGGCTTTAGACCTAATCACATCTTCATGTGTCAGGAGTCTCTTCACACCTCAGCAGTTTCACATGTTCTCAGGTGTGATGGAGCACCATCCGATACCTTTGGATTGAGTTGGCGTGCCAGAACTAATCGTTCAACATCAGTACGCATCCTCAGTGACGGAATGCCATCAGATCCTCTCAGCAATGTTTTGACATCTAGCAGAAAGACTTCCCAGAACTGCATTAAAGAGGCGCAAACTCCTGATTAATGCCCTTCATTTCAGAAGAGATGGTTTTAAAACGACAGACGTACACAAACTTTATATAGAGAGAGTATCTCTAAAAAAATTGTCTTGTAATTAATGGCTGTACTCGCTGGAAATTAAATGAAGGATAATGTTCACATGTTGTGCTACTGCTGATGTGGATTTCACATCATTAATGTAAACGATGTGAATTTATCAGCGTAATGGGATGACTACATCCTCTTTTTTTTACTGTCTTCCGTCTGTCCGTGCAGCTGTTCGTTCTCTCCGAGGAGCTCCCTGCAGCTGCAGAGTTGACATTTTTAGGATAATCATCTCCAGTGTGAACACCAAAGCCAAACGTTAATTGTCTGAGCTGAAATACACTGAGTAATGTTAATTGTGTTTTCCCTCTGGAGGACGATTATTTTGTCTAGTCTTTCAGCTGAACTCTGAGCTGGCTTGTGCCTTGTTATAATTACTCCATCTCCCTGTGGTGCAAAGTTGGTATATTCTTCCTAGCAGCTGAGGCTTTGAACCAACTTCAAGGACATGATTCAGACACAACACATACGTTTATTTAGGGTTTATCCCCTGTTCAGACCCTGCATTGTTAAACAGAGGTGTTACCGTTGCTTAAATTTAGTTAGTAATCTGTCTGCTGTCTAATTTGAAGTTGATTGAACATCTCTAATACCTCTGACACTGTGCAGTCAGTCTGGAGTCAGCTTGATGCCCATATAAAGAAAATTCTGTGCACTGAAATGACATCACAAAAATCTGTTATTAAACTTCACTGTTAAAATCTAACAGTGGCTCTTTCTTTTAAAATGGCCAGCTGGTATGACACTACAAATGCTAATGCACCTGACTAGCCAGGTGTAGTGTCATACCAAATGACCGTTTGTAAAATCCTGGCCTGTAACCGGAATGAATCATCTGGATTTCTGTAATAGGTAAAATCCAGCTTAGGCCCAGAATTCCTTACATGGGCATGATGACATGACTTCACTGGGCTATGGTAAGCTAATAGAAGAATAATCGGCGTACATGACCCGTAACTTAAGACTTGGATGTTATTTTTTCCTGTGCTTAGTCTCTGTGAATTCCTCTCTGCTGTTTCCTGTGTGGCATGGAATGGTCATAAACTGCTGTAGAGGTCAATTGGAGCCCTCATCTCGAGGTTTTATGTCCGGATTAGCACCATCGCTTGGAGTTTTACAGGCTGCCAGAAACTACACCCCTCGTGCCCTAGCTTTGTTTTATGATGTGTGTGCTGCTGCTTGTCTCAACTTGCCTCCTTTCACCACAACAGAGCTGGAGTTGAGGTTACCAAGCTATGAACTGGAGCATAATTTAGATCAACATTATTATTAACACGAACACAAGAGACAACATGAAGATGAAAGTACAAGCTGAAATGAATCATTTCTCCTCAACGAGGAGCTTGTACACAATGCTCACAGTTTTTAAACACTCCTTATAATGAGTGAATTTAGCTTTGATTCATTTATTGTCGACTGTTTGTATAAAATCTCTCTAGATAGCACTAAACTAGAGTAGGAGGGTCCGGATGTCACCATGCTGAATGAAGAGTTTGAACTAGAGGAGTACAAAGCCTCTCAGTATTGAGCACTTGTAAACATCTGGTGCAAAGCCGGTCCAGTAGAACAGCAGTGGTTTAGATTGGAACTACACCCTGGAGGGAGCGCCAGTCCTTCACAGGGCAACACACACACATTCACTCACACACTCGCACCTACGGACACTTTTGAGTCACCAATCCACCTACCAACGTGTGTTTTTGGACTGTGGGAGGAAACCGGAGCACCCGGAGGAAACCCATGTGGACACAGAGAGATCACACCACACTCCTCACAGACAGTCACCCGGAGGAAACCCACGCAGACACAGGGAGAACACACCACACTCCTCACAGACAGTCACCCGGAGGAAACCCACTCAGACACAGGGAGAACACACCACACTCCTCACAGACAGTCACCCGGAGGAAACCCACGCAGACACAGAGAGAACACACCAAACTCCTCACAGACAGTCACCTGGAGGAAACCCACGCAGACACAGAGAGAACACACCAAACTCCTCACAGACAGTCACCTGGAGGAAACCCACGCAGACCCAGGGAGAACACACCACACTCCTCACAGACAGTCACCCGGAGGAAACCCACGCAGACACAGAGAGAACACACCACACTTCTCACAGACAGTCACCCGGAGGAAACCCACGCAGACACAGAGAGAACACACCACACTCCTCACAGACAGTCACCCGAAGGAAACCCACACGGACACGGAGAACACCCCACACTCCTCACAGACAGTCACCTGGACTGGGAACTGTGTGACTACGACACTACCTGCTGCGCCACCGTGCCGCCCCAGTTCAAACTAAATTACTTTTGAAATGAAAAATATTAATCAGGAGTTTGTTCTCTAAACTTTATACTATATATTAGAACTTTCTGCAGTGCTGAGCTTGGAGTAGTAACAAGAGAGGCTCTGTTCTCCCTATTACAGCTTAGTGAAGCATCACAATGATCCTATAAGTATTTAGTGTGTAGTGAAATGGTCAGCTGAAATGTACTGATTTAGACAGGTCATTATTTAGACAGATAAATGAGTGGCAATATGTCAGTGCCAGGATTTCTGTGTTTGTCCATGATGCTGAGTCTCACTGTGACAGGAAGTTAATGTGCAGTTTTTCCTGTGTGGGTCTGTAACAGGCAACCAGTAGGGTGTTATCACTGTGACAGGTCTGTGCTGACCGCCTGAAAAGAAGCTCATACAGAAGCTGAGATCTGTGGGGGATTTGTTCTGATGATGCCTTGCCTTTCTTTAAAGACTTGGACCATTTTATACTTGCCAGGAAATCTGACGCAGTGTGGGAGGCAGAAAGATGCTTAAAAACAAAATGTTTCAGTTTAGGTGGATGCAGACTTTTACTCAGAGTACAAAACATGTTAAGGTTTTGTATCATTTCTAGAAACCACAAAATTATATTGGATGCCCCAGACCCATTCATTTGGATGAGTAGCAATGAAACTGTTCTCTGGCATGATGGAGACCCATGCAAAACCTTTGAGATGAGTTGGAGTGGTGTTTGTGACCTAGAACTAAATATCCAACATCCAACATCAGCACCTGTTGCAGTCAAATCCTCACAACAATGTTCCAATATCTAGTGCTAATACTTCCCAGAAGAGAAGAGGCTATAACTGCAGTTAAGAGGAACAGACTAATGATTAATGCCCTTTATTTCACAAGGAATATCAAATGAGCAGGTGTCCACCAATGTTTGGACACAGATACTGAGTAAATTACTTTGTATTAGATGGACAAAGCAGGTCTAATGTAATCTGCTGAATGGTTTGAGATTATTTTGCTGAAAAAAAACAACAACAACTGTGTTTTCTGCAGGTAAAGAGAACACAGTCGCGAAGGAAGCTGTATCCAGATGGACCGGTACGTTCTCAACACAGACATCTGAGTCCATTTCCACACTTTCACTTTGGTTCGGTATCAAATGCTTCAAACACAGCTGATCCAGGCCCTGCCTCCATTGGCTCACACTCAGAAATGATTCCTCTTTTGTTTTACTAATTCTTGGCTGAGTCGGAATACCACGACTGTTACTTTAATTCTTATTCACAGATCAGCCATAACATTTAAGCCACCTATTTGTTTCTACACTTGTCCGTTTTATCAGCTCCACTCAATACATGGATGCACTTCATAGTTCTACGTTTACAACACTAGTCTATCGGTTTGTCTGCATACTGTGTTTTCTACAATAGTCAGAACCGCCAAAAGACCACCCCAGAACAGGTGATGATTTGGTGGTGGATCATTTGCGGTACCAATGTACATGTTTCTCTCTGAGTTTAACAATAAGAGCTAGTTTTTAATTCATATTATTGGTTCAGCAGCTTCTAATTTATTAGTTTTATTAATTCTAGTTTAGTTTATATGTGCGTATGTCTGTGTTTCCTGTTTTTGTAGTAGTGGATTCACCAAAGACACTGTATTGTTAAAGAAAACTCTGCGTTTTCTTCGTTTACAGGAGTAAAGGAGATGTAACTGTGGTGTTATAATGGTGTTATTTACCTATAAAGTTATAGTTCCATACTACTGTGTAACTGTAGTGTTATGGTAGAGCGTTGTAGTATAACTGCAGTGCAATGTTGTTGTGTAGTTGTAGTGTTATTATAGTGTGATATTTTGTAACTGTAAACAAAAACACTACTATAAAACTAACAATAAAATTACTGTTATTACAATGTTAATGTAGCTGTGGTGTGTAGCTGTAGTTTTATAGTAGAGTGTTGTTGTGTATCCATAGTCTTACAGTACAGTGTTTTGTATAACTGCACTGTTTGGGTTATTTTCTAACTGCATTGTCTGTATTGTGTGTTGTTGACATAAAATCACCAGAGAAAAAGATTTTTCTAAGAAACGCGTGTGTGCTTCTTTTGCAGATAATGTGTTTGCCATTAAATCCTGGGCAAAGAGGAAGTTCAGCTTTGAGGACAGTCGACTGGACAAAGCGTTTGGAATTCCTGAGGACTTTGATTATATAGATTGAAAAAGGGTGCGAACGCACACCCACACAAACACACACATTACCACACTGTCATTTTGTGGGTCGTTGAACATCCAGATTGATTGTTTACCATAAACACACATCACATTTGACTGATGCTGACTTTTGTGTTTATTCGGGACACTGTACATTAAAGTCTTTGGTTGCATGGGTTCTATTCGTGCTGATCCGAGACCTGTTTACTTATAACACAACTTTCAAAGTGATAGTTTGGCGAACCATGTTCCCCAATTGTAGCCAAGCCAGGGTTTTCAGCGATTCCTTCTCTTGCTTTTACACAGGAAACAGTGTAGTCAATAAATCATATAATCTTAATGTCTAAACTTCATGTTTTAATGGTTTTCACAGCAAAATATTCCAAAAAGGCCTGTTCTTAACAGTTGTTTTTCATAAGTGGAACAACCAGACGTTATTTTAAAACACACTGGCTGCTCCTAGACCAAAGGCCAAACTCCACGTCTAGAGAACAAGTTGGTCATGATCATGTTCTTCACAGAGTCCTAGTTTCAATCCTGTACAGACTAAGGATTTAGTTTAATAACGTAAAACATTTGTAACGCATTTGTGAGTGTTGTGGGTGTATATGCAGCGACTTCAAACATCCAGAAACTGGAGGAACTACATGTTTTCTATAGAAGGTGTAATGGAGAGTATTCCGTTATGTTCAGGAAAACATGCAGTTTAAACCTTACACTCCGATAGGTCACTGTACATGTTGGAGCGCTCCACCCGAATGCATCCCCCTTAGTGTAGGCTCTGGCTCTGAGTAAACCATAATCTGACCCTTCTGTATTAAAACTTTGTATAAAAACTCTGTCAGAATGTCCCACTCACCTTCTTTGTTAAGTTCCTGCTCATTAGAAGCACTAACATTTTGCCATTTTGGGCCTGGAGTGGATATCGGAGTGTATTTGAGAAGTTTTATTCACTGAAACACCTCTTTATACGTGTAAGAGTGTAAACGGTTGTTGATATGAGTTTGGAAGTGTGTTCTCTTCCCCATTAGAATTGCTGCCCCTGTGAAAGTGGAGAAGGTCCTGGCTCCAGCCAAGATTTCCCAGGGTTCCCTCAGGCCCACTTCTCTTGGGTTGTCTGCTGAGGGTAAGCAACCCTCGCTGCCGGAAAGGGGCACAACCCTTGGGGGGATTCTAGGATACCCAGCAAATGGCCCCATCCAATGCCTGGCAATTATATATATATATATATATATATATATATATATATATATATATATATATATATATATATATATATATGAATCATTTCGTTTGGGCTTTTGGCATCAAATGTACAAGCTTTTGTTTATTTCCTGACATAGCCTCCACAGAGAAGAAGTCTGCACATTTTAATAGACTGTTAGTGTTTATTTATGAACAACAGTTCCAGCATCCTGTCCTTGGCCAGTGCAAATGTGTGATTCATCAGCAAGTATCACATTCATCCAATCATCCCCACTCCAGGACTGCTTCTCGTTAGACCACTATAACCTTTATTTGGTTCATCATTTGGCTTTTTTTTTTTTATCTCATCTATCTGTAAAATGTACTTGAGTCCATCACGTGCCGTCACTGTGACTCCTGTATCAGTTCATTAGATTTTCATTTGTCTTGTTTCTGTTGCATTTTCATGTCCCATTTGTTTGAGTTTTGTGTCACAAAGTCTTTGGTTCCTTTCATAGATTCCCACACAGCTGATGCGAAACAACTTGCAACAGCAGCTTGTTACGGTCTGGAAGCAGTGCAGATTAGTTTGAACTTTTACACTTATGCAGGCATTTGTTTTAGGAATTGCAAATTACAAGGTGATACATAATTTGCTCCTCAACATTGAAAGACTAGTTTTCCCCCAAATTAATAAAAAAAAAAATTATTTGAGTTTAATTTCATTATTTCACGAAGCCAGGAAATTCAGCTTTAAAAAAACAACAACTTTGTGTTGTATGTGTGAGTTACTTGTTACAAAGTAAAAATTCTGTATATTTATAGTAATAGTTAATAAAAGATTATACATATATCTCATAATGTTCCTGAATTATATTTATCTCTGAAGGCTCTGGAAATTAAAAGACAACCAGTCAGAACAGAGCTCATTAGCATTTTGTTGCTGTTTGTGTTTTTTGAGTTTGCGACATTTTTTAAAGTCCTTCACACTGAAAATGTCATGACGTATGGTTCAATAGAAATTCTCCACATTTGTTTTGTTCACTTCCACTGAAAGTTAAGGTATTTTCCTTTTCCTGTGAATTTACTAATTTAGATGTTTTTCTTTGTAAAGTGATGATATACAAGTTATATATTTGAAGTTTGTTTGTTTTATTCGTACATGTCAAATGAAAATGAACGCCACCCCTCCACCACACAGATGGTAAAAGCGGTGTTTAGCGCTGAAAATAAAGGAGGAGAACATTACCTCGGTGTTTGTGTTTTAACTAATTCTGCAAAATTTCTAAACCTGCTCAAGTCACATTCCTGAACATCAGCTCAGAACACATACAGCCTTATCTGAAATATGGGGCTAAACTGAGAACCTAGCTAAACTTGTTTAAGTGATTTGCAAGTTACAATACATGTTTGTGTTTGAGAGAGTGAATTGTGTTTACTTGTACTGTTTTTCTTTGTACCAGACCATAATATCATACTGTCGTACATCTATAAACAATGTATTGCCAAAATTACACACGTGAAAAAAAAAAAACAGGTCTCTAATTAAGTGAGACACTGAAAATGTAAAGAAAGCATTAAAGAATGTATATACACACTGACCTAGTTTCTGCATTCATTGTCCATTTGATCAGGTCCACAGTCCATACAGGTGCACTTACAGTTATGGGCTGTAATCCGTTTGTTACTCTGTTTGTATCTTGTTTGTCAGTGGTCAGGAAACCCACAGAAATACCACAGGGCATGTATGTTTTGGGGGTGATGATATGTTAGTCAGTGTTGGTTGTTTCTGGTGTAGAGTGGATCAGACACAGCAGTGCTGCTGGAGTTTTAAACCCCTCAGTGTCACAGCTGGACTGAAAATAGCTAACGGCATCCTGTGTTCACTAATAAAGGACGACCAACACAAGCTGTGCGGCGTCAGATGAGCTACTGTCCCTGACTTTACATTTATGAGGTGGATCTACAATGTAAGCCTGTCTAATAGAGTGTACAGTGAGTGGACAACTCGAGCACCACTGCTGTGGCTGATCCATTCATACCAGCAGGGCACCATTCCCTGAGAATGACCCACCTCCCAAATCGAACCTGCTCTGTGGTGGTCCTGTTTGGTATAAATGTAAATTATAATCTTATAAATGTAAGCAGTTGATCTGTATTGATATACTGAGGTAAATCTGTAGATTACTACAGGACAGGAATTCTGAATTAAAACGTAAATATTTTGTAGGGAGATAAAGAGGACAAAACTGGCCTGTGTGAAAGAAACTGGATAGAGAGATAAAGAAGGAAAGAAATGCCTGTTTAGACTGAAGATAAAAAAAACAGAAAGAGAAAAATGAGGCCTGTGGAGGGTTAGAGATAAAGAAATGCCCATAGAGAAAGAAGTGGCACGGAGAGACAGAAGGAAAGAGAGAAAAAAGTGAGAGAATGCCCCGCGTGCGTTCATGAATTATGCATTGTTTATGTATTAATGCCTTTGGTTCCCCACCCGTTTTCGGGCAAGTCCCGCCTCCATTGGTGTTGGCTAATTTTTTTTTTTTAATGGCAATTGTCAAATTAAGAAATATCACCAATACAATAAGGATAAGAACAATACATTGTGTAAACACAAAATATAACTCAGTTCATTAAAACAAAGGAACTATAAGGCATTTGTCACTTTATTCTTCACAGATTGTAGGCTCTGTTTACTCTTTATCGTTTTAAAAGCCATTTATTTTGGTTGTGAAATATTCTGAAAAATCCTTGGGGATTGGGAGTGGTGTCGCTGTCCTTTTGCGAAAATTGCCACATCCTATTCACAGAATACACTTCTGTACAATTTCATACACAATTATTTGTTGAATGTATTATTTTGGGAGGGCAAAAACATACATATATATTTGGATACAAAAGCCACCCTGGAATAATCTAAAATGTCATCGTCTTGTACTTGTACAGGGCAATAACAATAAAGTTAAATCTAACTATCTGATCTATCCATTATTATATAGATCTTTAAAAATGTATCTTTAACATTTTTACATTAAAATACTATATTTTTGTTTGATCTCTTTTGAGACTTTATTTAAAAAACATTTAAAAAACTTATAAAATATTTGTCATATTTTTTAATATTTTCATACAACTAGATATAGGACCAGCCAATCAGAGCGCCTCCACGGTGGAGGGCTTCTACGGCGTCCAATCAGCGCTCGAGTGAAGCTCCACGCTAGCCAGCGTGGCTCTGACTGAACGTGGGCGGAGCCTCATGTACTGGTCAATCAGAGCGTTTCGGAGGCGGGATTTGTCCGAAAACGGGCGTAATACGAAAGCGAATACGCGAATAATAAAGGCGTCGTGAACGCGCACGGCAGCGGGACGCGCCAGCATGGCGAGCCAAAGGGAGTTGAGTCGAATCGGCCAGTGGCACAGGAAAGCGTGGATTAATTTAATTCTGGGGATTTTACACATGGTCCTACCCTTCGTACAGCGAGGAGGAGCCCAGCTGCCAGGTGTGGGGAATCGTATTGTTTGAGAAAAGGCGAAAAACGTAGTGAAAATGGTAACAAAGCGGACTAACCTCGGCTGTGTACGAACAGAAGGGAGGGGGGGGATCAAGGCTCTGAAGGCTCTGAAGGCTCTGGATCCTTTGAAGGCTTTTGCCACTCTTTAAAGCCAGTTTTAACGTCATTATTCTGCTTTAACGTCTTCTAACCGCACCTTGGATGCGGAATAAACCTTTCCACCGCAGTGTAGAAATGTCTTTGGAGCATTTTGTGCTTACTTGTGCTAAAACCCACCCGTTTTGCGCCAGTTTCCTGTGTGTCAGTTTCTCTGCGTCTCTGCAACAAAAGCTCTTCTGCAGTAGAGAAGAACTAGAGCAACTTCACTGGCGGTTATCATGTGTTTACACAAATTCACAGGCTTTAATCTGCCAGTTTTAATCAGTTAAGGTCATATTTAGACTTATCTAGGAAGGTATACTCTGTGCATATTTGATTTTCTGTGTTTTGGAAGCTGTGATATTGCACTGTATATTCTGTACACATTGCACATGCACTCGCCCACTCAGGCCTCTCAGCTCACAGTGCATTTCTTTTTTTTTCCCCCATCTCTTCTCCCTTTCTCTCTCTCTCTCTCTCTCTCTTTTATTTTATTGTTTTAATTTTTTCTGCACTTCTCCAAGCCACGAGCGACAAGGCCAGTGTGGTGTGGAAGGCAGAAGAGCCAGCTCAGGTATGTAAAGATCAGTAAACACCTGGAAACATTTTATCCACAAGCTATGGGTAGCAACTACTCAAGTACACGACCTTAAGAGACTGTTGCGTATCTTTTACTCAACACTTAAAAGGGCTTAGACACACAGACACACAATGCGAATACCCTCCATAGAGAACAACAGAGTAGGATGCTCTACAGCAGGTACACCACGTCCCCCAGCACTGGTCTGTGGACCTGTTCTCTCATGGGTTGACAGAGCTCCACCTAGTAGCTTTGCGATGAGTGGGAGTGGTGCTTGTAATCCAGAATTAATCATCCAACCTGAACCTGACGAATGTTTATGTGGCTGAATGCCATCATGTGATCACAGCAATGTCCCAGCATCTAGTGTCAAGTCTTCCTGGAAGGGTAAAGGCTGTCAAAACCCTGTAAAGAGGAACAAACTCTTGGTTTGTAATCTCCATTTCAGAAGAAAGTCCCAAAGACTGTTTTTCTTTTTTTACTGTTTTTGTGGTGGTGTTGTTGCAATGCTGTTTGTGATCGGGAGCTTCAGCTATTTATCTCAGACTAAAATGATCGAGACAGAGAACAACAGAGTGGTCCACACTTGCATTCATGTGCTGAGAAACGATGTTCTGAGAAGTTTCACTGAGCACGTACTCACTCAGGACTGATGGAGATGATAGAGCTAGGTTTAACTGCAGTCAGTCGTTTTGGACTTGAGTCAAATGTCAAAACGTGAACAGCAGCCTTGCATTGAAAGATAGCAGTTTAACCAGGTTTTTAATGGATACAGGAGGCTAATTCCTGTCTAAAACAGCATGGCTTTACTAAAAGAGGAGGGAAGAAACACCTGAGGAGATTCTTTTTCTCCTCCTTCTTCTTCTTCTTATTATTACTGAATGGAACCTAGGAGTCAGTGACCATTGGTTACTGTACAGTGGTCTGTAAACTTA
The DNA here is from genome assembly GCF_029633855.1 of Hoplias malabaricus. NCBI lineage: Eukaryota > Metazoa > Chordata > Actinopteri > Characiformes > Erythrinidae > Hoplias > Hoplias malabaricus. Next base: position 2,062,393 of record NC_089801.1, read on the forward strand.
CATCGCATATCATTGCTGTGATTTTTACATCGTTGAACAAGCTGTAATGAGCAGATGGTGTTTTTAAATCCTGTGTAAATGTCTTAATGAGCTGAACTACAAAAAGGCTCCCAAAGAACTAGCGTTGTTGCATTTACTTACATTCAAAGTCAAGAACGTTTTTATCCATCTGCATAGTTGCTAATTTGTTGTTGCTCTGTCTGTGTGTATTTCTCTGCCTCTGAAAATATGCACAAGAAAACATATTTGACATTGATTGATTATTTGTCAATATTCATTCTCAATAAAGGGGATCTCTTTATTCTATGTGTTTAATTTGGTATTAAATGTAAGTACTCACCTGTAACCTGGGGTATAGAATGAGGTGTTTGAGTTCTACAGGGAACAGGACCCAGTATCATCGGGTGCACAACAGCGTATTTCAATTACGAACAGCACACAAACCTGTAGCATGTGGTAGAGAATAAAGTATTTGAGTTAGGAACAGCACAGAGTCCTGTAGTGTGTTGTGTAACGCAGTTTATTTAAATTAGGAAAAGCACAAAGGCCTGTAGTGTGTGGTATAAAATGCTGAAAATGCTTGTCTGATGGTCTCCTGTGTTGACCTGATGTGACGGTATGTTCTCATTGTCTGTATGAGAGAAAGTTCAGTCTTGTAAAGAGATGCCTGTGATTTGTGTTTGAGTCATAGGTGTGGTGGAGATACTGAACCTTTTTGCATGTGAGATCCTAACTATTTCCTGTACAGAAATAGGACTTCTATATGTTCTTTGGAGGGTTAAAGAAACTTCCTCTTTTGTTTAGGTCTAGTGAAGGAGTGCACAGAGGTAGTGTAACTTTGTCTGTGTTCTGGGTGTATGTTTTTTTCTGCAGCTGTAGATTCAGGGCTGTTTTAAATGTGTCTTAGCGTCCTAGCGCCTCATGCTAGTGGTAGGTTTAATGTTTCTGTGTTTACCACATAATGTCTGAGTCTAATCTGAGATATGTTACATAACCACAGCAGCATCATGAGAACAGGGTCTTAGAGAAGGAGAATCCGACACATGTTGTAGCCAGTACACTGCAGCTTTGAAGATTAACACTAATCATGACTACTCTGGGATATTTGCTTCAGTTTCCTTAAATTTTTAATTGTTTTGTATTTTTGCAACTTAATATGATTATTATTATTATTATTATTTTAGATTTTGTATTTTATGTGTTTTTTATTATTTAGATTTAAATAAAATCAAAGGTGTAATAAAAACCATTATTATTAGGTTTAATATTAATAAATAAATAATTAAAACCAGCTTAAACCTTAAAGGCTAAGCACCACTTAATGGACCTCCATGAATATTCCACATTATTGTAGTTACTGACAGATATAAGTATGAATTAAAATGAAAATAGCAGCTTAATTTGCTTTAAAACTGACAGTTTTATTAAATTGACGGAAAAACCCGAGCCCGCTACGGAAATTCTCGAACGCGACCGTGACGTCACTGGTGGACAACAGCTGAACAACGCCGCGGTAAAACACCGTTATGACTGACTGTTATGACAGTATCTAGCTAAATAACCAACATTATTCATGACAATAGCCTAGCAATAAGCTAAACTCAAATGTAGAGGTACCGTTATTCTTGTAAATGTGATCGAAGTCGAACTCGAATTCATCCGACACTATAAACCTCCGTAATGCAGCTACGTAGCCGAGTATAATCTGAGCACCGAGTTTAGCGAGTCAAGCTAACGTTAACTAACACCAACTAAAACAGGCGAAGTGAGTGTCCTTACCCTGTTTACCTCCATGTTACAGAGGCTCTTGAACACCTTTCGTTGGGGTCCTTACATGCCCATATTGTTGGAAAAGCGCCAGTGAAATGAGCTACAGATAACGGAGTGAGCGGAGGGTCCTTTCCAAAGTGCCCGTTTAAAGTGGACAAGTTTAGTCCATTTTCTGGATATTTTGGGATCTTTGGGCCGTTTGTTCACAGATGTCCCACTGTACATTGAATGATTGCAGCCAAATACAACACACCTTTTCCTCATTTTGCATTAAATTAAGTGCAGCTTCTAGAGTTGTTGTCCACCATCTACGTCACAGGCAAGACGCCTATTAGAGAGCCATGGGCTCCAGAGTGGTGCGGTGAGATTGCTGCTTCTTTCACTGATAATGCCCTGGACATCCGTAAGATGTTTCTTTGTCCTTCCATCACAAGCACAATATTAGCCAGTTTATTAGCTAGCATAACAGATCTGGGCAGTTAATGTTCTCCTGCAAGTGTGTTAAACATTTGCAGTGGCATTGTGTTAGCAGGAGTTTGAAAATTAGCACAAATTTATCTCAGAGGGTGCACGTGCGCCTCAGTTTCCCAGTGTGACTGATGGAGTAAGCCAATGGGGAATGGGCTTTGATTAAATTGAAGAGATTAAAAGAGATATTGAGGGGGAGAAAAAGGAATGTTTCCTTCAACTAAGATTCTTCATTCGTTAACTTTGTTTATATCAAGACCCTTGTGTTTTACATTCAACTCTTCATTATAAATCAATCAATATGAATTCTCCAAAATGACCTAGAATTAAAACTCGCTATATTATAATACATTATTAAACGTTTTCTCTTCTTAAAATTGTACTATACAGGTATTATTTATTTTATTAGACGGAAAGACAAGTTTGAAAGAATAAAATAGAGCAGGTGAAAGAATGGTTGTGTTGGTGTGTAGTAGCTTAGAAAACATGTGTTTTTCTGGTCTTCTGTTCACCGTCTTCTGTTCAGCGGTGTTCACCGTGACCTAGCTGTTAGTGTCAGGTTAGCTGTTCTGTGGTCTGAGGCTCAACACTGAGAACAGAAATTTCCTGTTATATATTTTTTGCTTCAGAAGGCTTCTTTTTTCCACTCTGGTGAGAAGCTGACTGTTAGTGAGTTCATAAATATGTTCACGATTTGAAAGATGTTTGAAAAGTGTTAGCTCAATTAAACCAGAATAAGCATTTGTGAAACTAACAAATGTTATAAGATGTTAAAAGCACACTGATCAAAGCTGAAAAAAAAGTGTCATTATTCAGATACTTTGAACAGTTATTTATCCTCATCTTAACCTTAAATCTAGAATTACAGAATCATACAATCTATAAAAACTGGATTGGTTGAAAGATAGTGTGTTTACGACAAAGTTGCAATTCGTAACAGCACAATTTTGAAGTTGGAAGAGCTGCAGTTTTAAGGCCTCCGGTGTTGCATTAAATTCTCTGGTGTAGTTTTACTTTGTACTTTGACTCGTTACGATATTTTTTTTATAGGGGTTCATTAAAGGTTTCAGTGTGAAGATGGACTTTGAGTTGGTTTTTCTCTGGTGTTGTCAGAGAGTATTTTAATGCATATGTGTTATGAAATGGTAGCGTGTGTGTTTTACTATTTTGTGCAAAAGACATGAAAAGGAGGAAGTTATGAAACAGAAGCTTTAGAGAAGGGTCTTTTCCTTTCAAATTTCTAATTAATCTAATTAAATATATATGATCACACTGAAGGGAGGCACGGTAGCGCAGCAGGTAGGTGTCGCAGTCACACAGCTCCAGGGGCCTGGAGGTTGTGGGTTTGATTCCCGCTCCCGGTGACTGTCTGTGAGGAGTGTGGTGTGTTCTCTCTGTGTCTGCGTGGGTTTCCTCCGGGTGACTGTCTGTGAGGAGTGTGGTGTGTTCTCCCTGTGTCTGCGTGGGTTTCCTCCGGGTGACTGTCTGTGAGGAGTGTGGTGTGTTCTCCTTGTGTCTGTGTGAGTTTCCTCCGGGTGACTGTCTGTGAGGAGTGTGGTGTGTTCTCTCTGTGTTCGCGTGGGTTTCCTCCGGGTGACTGTCTGTGAAGAGTGTGGTGTGTTCTCCCTGTGTCTGCGTGGGTTTCCTCCGGGTGACTGTCTTTGAGGAGTTGGTGTGTTCTCTCTGTGTTCGCGTGGGTTTCCTCCGGGTGACTGTCTGTGAGGAGTTGGTGTGTTCTCTCTGTGTCTGCGTGGGTTTCCTCCAGGTGACCGTCTGTGAGGAGTTGGTGTGTTCTCTCTGTGTTCACGTGGGTTTCCTCCGGGTGACTGTCTGTGAGGAGTTGGTGTGTTCTCTCTGTGTCTGTGTGGGTTTCCTCCGGGTGACTGTCTGTGAGGAGTTGGTGTTTTCTCTCTGTGTCTGCGTGGGTTTCCTCCGGGTGACTGTCTGTGAAGAGTGTGGTGTTTTCTCTCTGTGTCTGCGTGGGTTTCCTCCGGGTGACCGTCTTTGAGGAGTTGGTGTGTTCTCTCTGTGTTCGCGTGGGTTTCCTCCGGGTGACTGTCTGTGAGGAGTTGGTGTGTTCTCTCTGTGTTCGCGTGGGTTTCCTCCGGGTGCTCCAGTTTCCTCCCACAGTCCAAAAACACACGTTGGTAGGTGGATTGGTGACTCAAGTGTCCATGTGTGTGTGAATGTATGTGTTGCCCTGTGAAGGACTGGCGCCCCCTCCAGGGTGTATTCCCGCCTTGCGCCCAATGATTCCAGGTAGGCTCTGGACCCACCGTGACCCTGAACTGGATAAGGGTTGCAGATAATGAATGAATGAATGATCACACTGACTTAGTTAAAGACTGGCTTGTAATATCTGGGTCAATACTAATCACTAACAATACTTTTCTATAGGGGAGTATTTTTTTAAAATATAACATAATTTCAGGTTATATTTATTTAAGCCAGAATTAAGCAAGGTAAGACGCATCAACATCCTCTGCCCCAGTCATCACTGCTTACATGCTGTCAGCTATCATTAAATAGCTTGTATAATAGTACTGGCGAGGGCTGTGCCATATCCTATTGTGCAATAATTTTTCTTTCAAACAATAAAACAAAATTATATTGTGATATTCTGAATTGTTTACTTAATGATGTCATGCAGTTGCACGTAATATGGCATGCATTAATTTTGTGAGTCATATAGGCACAGCTACAGATGTTAAACGAATGTGCTCCAAAAGGCGGGTGACTTCAGCCAAATCAATATTCTCTATATATTTTATACAATGTCAGAATCTTCATAAGTTACAGTTGTTTACACATTTATTTTTCCTGAATTTAGCATATTACAGGAAAAATGTAACCTGCAGTGTGGCCTGTGCAATGGTTCTGGCACACTATTTTTTTTTTTTTTTTTTTTTATATAAAAGTATATTTTATTTCTCCTGTGCCTCTGTGGATTTACTCCGGATGCTCTGGTTTCCTCCCACATTCCAAAAACACATGCTGTTAGGTGGATTGGTTATTCAAATGTGCCCATAGTTGTGTGTGGTGCCCTGTGATGGACTGTCACCCTGTCCAGGGTGTGTTCCTGCCTTGCACTCAATGATCCTGTTTGGGCTCCAGACTGAACAGGATGAAGAGCTTACAGAAAACTGGACAAACAAATGAATGAATGAATATGCATTTTATGAAATTTGCAGACGTCTTCCCAGTGGAGAACTATAACTATATAATGTACACAAAACCTGCCATTTGAACAGGGGGTGTTCACACATTTGTATGTGATTATAGCTTTGTACTTATATGTTAAATGTTCTGGACAATCTCCTTCACCTGATCTGGATATGAATGAGATTTATAAGGAGTGTGTGTTGCTGGAGTAGTGCTGTGTTCCTATGGAAACCATGTTCCCTGGTATGGAGAGCATTATGGATGTAGTGTGTGTTATTTTAGTTACTGTGCAGGAAGATATGGCCTTCAGTTCTTTCAGTGTGGAGTTTAGAGGAGTAACAAAAGCCCTTCATGCTGTTAAAGTTTTTGCTAAATTAAATACACTCAAATCATTTTAAAGGTCAGAAAAATATCTGTGCAGTTTTTAAACCCCTCAGTGTCACTGCTAGACTGAGAAAAAGTACACAAACCACAAATAGCCCTGTGTTTTGTGTTCATTGATCATGGACTAGAGGATGACCGACACAAACTCCAGCAGCACTGCTGTGTCTGATCCAGCACCACACACTCTAACATACCACCTCAGTGTCAGTGTCACTGCAGCACAGAATGATCTAACACCCGGGTCCATTTGATTTATTTCAGTTGGTCCTGTCATCATGCACACTTGTGCAGCCTAAAAATCTATCTATCTATTTATTTATTTATTTTTCCCTCTCTTGTTTTTAGGCTGTAGAAGAGCAGAGTCCAGAGACACTCTCCCAGCAGGAAAGGTAAGATTCTTCCCAGAACACACACACACACACACAACTATTACACTAAATTACATCATATCTGTCTTATCACTGCATCACAACACTGAAAATATCCTCAAACACTTGACAGACCATCTTTATCGTACTCTCTGTCGTGTCCATTCAGCTGGAGATCATCACCACTGCTGTATGAGAGTTTTCAGCCTTTCAGCGATTATTTTGAAACACACACACACTTCCTTTTTAAAGAACCATGACATGAACAAACACTCTGTTCATGATCAGCACAAACACAACCATTGCAGGCTACAACACAACACACATTCAATGAACAACGGAGGTGCGAGACAAACACTACTCAAACAGAGCGTGCTGGAGAGAAACTGAGGATGTGAGAAGTGGTGGGAGGTTACAGCAGGATGCACTAGACCTCTTCATTCACACAGTGTTCTGCGTTGCGCTTGATGTGTTGCAAACAAGTTCAGAATTTTATTATTATTATTATTTGGAATATTTTCAATTCTCCATTGGCTAAATCTGTGGATACAGAGACTCTAAGGCTTTAAAAGAACACAGATATGTCGTGGGTAAATGGTATTAAAGAGGCGTTTCGACTGAAAGTGTTTGGATTGACGCTGTTCTTCAGGGCTTCATTGATCGAGAACAGGAACCTGTGCACAAAACATAGAGAGCGAGGGATGAGAAGAATGTGAAAACGGATGAGTGTAGGTAGAGTTTGTAGAAATAAAACACACACTAACGTCAAGTATGGCTGAAAAACATGTCTTACAGGTGTGCTGCATTCTCTGAGGAAACAGAGAAAAACATGAGAGAAAGGAGTAGGTAGAGGGTGAGACAGAGCAGGTGCAGGGCAGTGATTGTGATCTGTGGACACACAGAATCACATGGATGCTGAGATAATACACAAAATATTAACGCTCCAGGTCACACTTAATCAAGTGTCTAGTGTCAAAGTGGTCCGAGGACCAAAGGAATCAGTGATTTAGAATAAAATCTTATTTTTTACATTGAAGTTTATGAATGTTTGTTAGTTCCCTGTAAAGTTACATATTGAGATACAAAGTGTTGTTTCAACAGCAGTGGTATATACACACACACACACACACACACACACCTTACAGATAGATGTGATCAAAATGTCAGAATTGTTGACCATCTGTTTAATATCTTGGTTTGAATTATGGCTTTGACTCAGTTTTTTTCACAACGTGCACTGAAAATGTTTGAGGTTTTTATTTTGAACCTAATTTTAGCCTCACAGCATGTTGCGTAAATATTTCCTCCCTCTCCCTCGCTCAACCCCCACCTCATCTTCTCACCTCTCTCTTGCTTGAGATATATATTCTCTCTCTCTCTCTCTCTCTCTCTCTCTCTCTCTCTCTCTCTCTCTCTCTCTCTCTCTCTCTGTAGTTAGCAAAAAAAGTCGTCACAGCTGCTGCTGTTTAGCATCAGGTAATGGAAAAGGGAGAGAGAGAGATGGGGCTGTGTATGTGTGTGACGTGTATGGACTTTCTCTCTGATAGATCCTCACCTAAAATGGACATAGTGCACTGTTTGTTTATTTTTTGCACATGTTCCGAAAAAATGTTCCGACGGTGTTTGAATTACAGTAAAGTTCTGAAATCGGACTAAAAAGTCAACATTTTTACTTTTTAAAGCAAAAAGCACAGGGACAGAAATGTCTGTCCAACAGAACAAAAGTTTACATTTAATGAAATTTCAGAGAATACTCAGCATCATATTTCTGTGTGTAGCCCCCTGCAATCTAAGATTATATTTTATCCATTAGCATTAGTATTAGCTGACGTTTATCCATTTTTAGAAAATCTTTCTGTAGAAAATGTGATCATTTATTGTTGCAGTTTGCACTTTGTTATTTATTTTGTTAAGTTAAGCTATTTTATACTTTTCAGTATTTATCAGTGATACATTTAACTCAACTTTGCCCCTATATAATTGGGTTTCGTATTTTACATTTAGTATGTTTCAAACTGAAAGTAGCGTTCACGCTAGTTCAGCATCATCTTTGTGGCTAGCACTGTTTGTTTATTTGAGGTGTTGTGTGAAGCTACTCTTTAAACATCCATCTCTTTCTGTTCACATCAGACCCTTGTGTTTAGTCATTAGTGGCTATGCTTACAGGAAGCCCCTCAGTGTTGTAATGTGTTCACAAAGCCTACCCCCCCAAATCATGCATGTATATGCTAACACTTTATCTCACTCACAGAAACCATAAAAATTGTTACTTTCACTTTCTTTGTACTTTCCCCACATCCTCTGCTGCTATCTCTCAGCAGCACACATTCTGCTAACTGCTGTTAGTGCTGCTGGCTAACGGCTAACTGCTAATCAGCAGCTCTCACTTATCTGACCACTGTAGTCTTGTGCCCAAATATATTTACAGTGTTTTCCTAGTTAACCTTAGCTTGATTAGTTAGCAACAAGGATTTAGCACCAGCTGTGTTCATATTGACATGCTTGACTAATGAATACATTGTATAATATAGCTGTAAGTGAAAATATTATTATTAAATATATATATATTCATGTTGGTAGCTAACACATCCTCTACAGAGAACACACTGAACTGTGACTGAGAAGCTTAAAACTGGGGTTGCTACTTCTCCCTCATGATTGTCCCGTATTAAAAACAAGAAAATGCTGAGTTCCATATTGAATACAGGATGATGTTTGCCCATATTTACGTAAATATACCAGGTTGATAAGAGCAGATAATGACCAGCTAACTCTGCGAGTGTGAGTGCATGTCACTGTCAGTGTTTTCTGATGCAAGTGCATCCGTGATTGATAAAAGGCTGACACCTGTAGGTTAGTGTCTCTTGTTTGTCCACCCTAAAGGTGGCAACCCTTCTTAAAATGCTGTGTAGTGTCCCACAAATCACTCCTCCCCGGTGTCTTCAGAAAGGCTGTTTGTAATGAAACTTTTTGAACTGTGAGCTTTACACTGGTAAGAAATTAAACACCATTGTTGGTTTATGTAATCACATGCCAATGAGAGGAGTTCAAAAACACATTTTTTTGCAGAGCTGTTAGAATATCCTCTTGTACAAATATTAGAGCCCACTTTTTATTTATCTGCTGAGTTTGATATCTCGCGAAAACCTGAGGTGTAAAATCTTGTCCTTTTGCCCCAGAAGAGCTGCAGATTTTACAATGGGTCTGTGGCTGAGTTTGGTTTGTGCTTTGCTGACTAACATCACACAGTCTTTTACTCTTTCCATCCGTTCATGCGGAATACATGGACAGATTTGGGTAACACACTTGCCCACATACACACCAAGGGCATGGGTTTGGTTTCAGAAGCCTTTGCACACACATTTATGGTAACTGCTCTTGGGAAACTAAATTTTCAGAAATTTTCCTGCCCCCTTGCTGCTTTCCTCATACCTCGCTCATACTGTAGGATGGATGTGTGTCGTCCTGTCCTAGTAGCATTGGTGTCCTGGCCATGTGGATGTTTCTGTGTTGTTATGGACACAAAAAATCAGAAACGCAGCAGAGCCCTGCCCTGATATTCCCCTTCCCACTGGCCCCTCCCATTGCAGAGCATTTAACTAGCATTGCAGAGAGTTCAAATAGAGGTAGAGTTAGCTAGGAGCTGTAGTTACCCTTTGGGCACACTTGGGCTTGGGGATATGTGTGTCACTATTTAGGTGCATAGACTTGTAGAGCCATTGCTGTTTAAAGCTGCATGTATGGCATATTGATGGCACACAGCCGTGAATTCCTAAGGTCTCTGAAACTCTAAAATAGGAAAAAATGGATCCTTTAAATTCTTTTTTTTTTTTTTTTTGCGCACACTGTGACCTTGGTATGTACACCATTCTTTACATAAATATAGCTGTATACCTTAAAGGGTCTGTGCTGTTTAAAGTTGCATGTAGCTTCCCACAAAAAGAGCTCAGAAACCCAATTCGGTATCTAGCCCCCTCACCATATACAAGTTGTGCATGTGTGTGTGTATGTATGCAGTGTGTGTAGTGTAGAGCTCTGAGAACAAACTTGAGGAATTCAAACGTCACCAACAAACCCTCACAGCTCCCAGACCCAAAAACAACATTGCTCTCAAAGCCAAACTGCTTTAAATAGACCATTTAAAGCCATATATCAGCTAAAAATAACAAATTTGCACAATTTATCCTACTCTTAAAAGTGCAGTCTGTCATTTGTATCTCTAAAAACATCATGTCTAAATCACACCATATTCATCTCAGAACTGTCTTAAACTGTCCAGTATCTCTAATAGGCATCATTCTGTGGTTTCTGACACTGAATCATGCCCTGTTGTCTTTAAACACAGACAAGAGTATATTAGCATAAAGATCAAAAGAGTAGTATACGTTTATAAGCTTCAGATGTGTTCATGCTCATAGATAAGTGTGGGTGATGTCAGAAACCACAAAAAAAAAACATTATGATGAGGTTACTGAACAACTGCATTGTAATTAAATGAGTAAACGTGTGTGATCATTGAAGTATCAGTCTATTGTGTCGTGGATTAAAGTGATGACAGACCACTGAACTTACCACGGTGGCCCTGATACCTTTTCCATCCACTTTTTTTGTGAGCCCAGGTTTTTATGTCATTATTTTTATGTCAGGATTTTAATTTAAATATAAAAGCACTATTCATGGAGCACCGATGGGTTTTTCGCATGCCCTTCCTCAGTCGGTCCTTTGTACTCCCAAATCATTTTAGTGCTCACGCTTGGATTTTCAGAGCAGTTATTATTGATCTCTGCTTCCATGCCTTAGAACCTGAGGGACGTTGTGTCTGTTGATGTTGATTCAGGCTGGAAATGAAGGTGTGTTCACTGGACACTTCTGCACCAATGAAAAAGCAGAGAGGAATGGCGGTAATTTCATTGTTAAAAATCGATAACACTTTTCCGTAGTGCTTAACTACAGTGTTTGTAATGGATAAATAGCGAAGTTATTTTTCCCTCGTACACATAAACACACTCACTAAACCCTGGAAACGTTCTGATATATGAATATGAACAACTGTGTCCAGTCTATGTCTTAAACCCTTTGGTTTAAAACGTACCATTTATTCAGAGCAGTGACTCATCGTCTATCTGACCAAAGGATAGACCAAAGCTCCATTTATGACCACATGGATATTTTTACTCCAGCTGAAAATCCATTACTCGCAGCAGGACTTCAGGGACATTTCTGAACGTAGAAGGGTCTAAAAGCAGATTTAATCTTATAGTTTTCATGATAAGTAATGCCTTTGAAGTTTGATGACTGTCATAGTGAAATATGCATGTTTAATAAGTCTGTGGGTGTGTTTACAGTTTCAATTGGTTCTTTGATTTCAGACCAAAGCTGAAAAAGCGACCCTGTGTTTTAGTTCTGTTTCTCTATGTTACTAGATTTGATACTGAGCCAAAATTGATACAGACTGAAACGTCACAACAGATAAGACTAAACAGACATATACAGATGAGACTAAGCCGATAAGTTTTTGGTGAATGTTTAGAGACAATTACAGGATAAATATACAATGAATTTTGGTGTATGGATAGTTTTGGATCACAAATACCATTCTAACTCATCTCAAAGCTACTGGGTTTAGGTCGGTCACTCCTGAGAATGCAGTTCCACTGCTCCCCAGCCTTATGATGTTGGACTTTATACCCCTCTGGCAGACTGTTGTCATTGAACAGGATGATATTATGCTTATGTGAATATGGGATAAAAGAAGCCAAATTCACTCAGTATAAGGAATAAACTAAAACTAAAACCTTTGGACAGAGAGCGCATTGTGTTGTTATTCTTTGAACTTTGACCTTGTTTGTTACGTGCGGAGATAAAGTGGGTGTGGTGGGTGGTGTGTTTGTGTTTGTAAAATTAACCAGAGCTGCTGTTGCATAAGAGTGAGCTCAGTTTGAGCTGTAGATATGAGTTAATACAGTGAGGAAAACCTAGCTGTGTTAATCTGTCACTTTATTCTAATTACTGCCAGAAATGTCAAAGGAATTGCCCCAGTTTTTCAGACTTCATTTTACGTTCTCTCCTCAGGAGCTTATTATTGAGCATTTGGCTTTTTTTATTTTTTCCTCTTTAATAATAATCTGTGGCTTGATAAAACCTAAATCACTTCTAAGCTGCTAATAGTAAACAGTGGCAAAGACTCCTACGGTGTAATATAGTCAAAGGAATGGTTTGATTCAAATATAGACAGTTGCAATAATAACAATTAACTTCTATTTAAATTAAATTACCTCAAACTGACAGGTGCATTTCAAAATAAAGTGGTAAATTAGGTTTGTTTATCTAGAATAACGTTGGGGAAATAAATCCAGAATTGAGGCAGTGATATGCAACGAGTTCATTAGATGTGGTAATAAATGTATAGTTATTTTTAGTAATTTCAAATATAAAGTTTGTGTGTTATACACTAATCTTATTAAATTGTAAATGTCTAAGCATCTGTTTTTCACTCATGTTGCTGGTAATGTAACTATAATGAACGTTTTAATATTACAGTATAAAACAAGCCAAAGTGAAGCATCTTCATGAGCCAGCAGCATTAAAAATTGGTCTATTGCAGTGTTATTTAAGTTACCTAAGCTTTCACACTGCAGTGTGGTTATGTAAAGCCTGCTCTACCAATTTCATCACAGCTATAAACAAATTCAAGAATGTCTTGACACGCTGAAAGAAAGGCTTGTGAAGACGCATCATGGTTCTCAAGTGTTATTGAGTTACACAAGTTACAGTGCCTCATTTTCCCTAAATTTTACTCAGTCATTTTTGGAGCTGAAAACAGTGGTAGAAGTATTCAAACTTGAGTTGTGTGTATGCTTTTTGTTGTAGAAAATAGCTGTAATTTCTGGCTTTCATTTTTATTGAATTGAGTAAACAGTTGATGCTGCTTTCTGAAACATGGGGTTTTCTGGAACCAAGGAGTTCTTGACCATTTTTACCATGGAAACCACAATTTGGGGGCAACATACATTTTCTGAATCTCCAGCTCACGGTGCAGAAGAGTGTATTTGAAAAGTTGAGTAGTGTGTTCAACAAGCTTGTTTTAAAATTCTGAAAAGTCCAACGTTACATGGACACTTCCTGTAAGTGCTATTTTTTGTAAGAGTTCTTTCATGATCCAGGTTAAAACACCTCAGGTTCGCTTCTGTTTCGCATTGACTGATTTCACAAAGAGGAAGCGCGAGTGTAAATGTCCTCTGAACATTTCTTAACAGAACACAACACTCAGACTTTCCTATTGCAGAAGCACATTAAACCTGAAACTTTGGTTTTTGTTTTATTTGTCTTACCTATTCCAGCCCGCTTATACATTTTCAGACATGCTTTTGAAAGGCTACACACACTATACTCTAATGAGCGTTAAAATATTAAATGAAGACCTAAAAACATATAAATATAGTATATTAATGATATTCTTTCTTTGTGGTGGTGTTGATTTTTACTTGATTTGTGAGATGTAAAGGAAAGAATGTACTTGGGCGTAGCTGACAGATCATAATTTTTATGTTTAATTTGTCTAAAAGCAGAGTCAGGTTTCGTAACCCTTCTCTAATTTCTCTGCTCTCATTGTGTCAGTGTATGCAGTTTAACTCTGTCACAGGGCTCTGAAATTAAAGACAGTAATCTCACGTCATAGATATAGCGCTTTAAAGGCTAAGCACCACTTAATGGAGCTCCATGAATATTCCACATTATTGTAGTCACTGACAGATATAAGTATGAATTAAAATGAAAATAGCAGCTTAATTTGCTTTAAAACTGACAATTTTATTAAATTGACGGAAAAACCCGAGCTCGCTACGGAAATTCTCGAACGCGACCGTGATGTCACTGGTGGACAATAGCTGAACAACGCCGCGGTAAAACACCGTTATGACTGACTGTTATGACAGTATCTAGCTAAATAACCAACATTATTCATGACAATAGCCTAGCAATAAGCTAAACTCAAATGTAGAGGTACCGTTATTCTTGTAAATGTGATCGAAGTCGAACTCGAATTCATCCGACACTATAAACCTCCGTAATGCAGCTACGTAGCCGAGTATAATCTGAGACACCGAGTTTAGCGAGTCAAGCTAACGCTAACTAACACCAACTAAAACAGGCGAAGTGAGTGTCCTTACCCTGTTTACCTCCATGTTACAGAGGCTCTTGAACACCTTTCGTTGGTGTCCTTACATGCCCATATTGTTGGAAAAGCGCCAGTGAAATGAGCTACAGATAACGGAGTGAGCGGAGGGTCCTTTCCAAAGTGCCCGTTTAAAGTGGACAGATTTAGTCAATTTTCTGGATATTTTGGGATCTTTGGGCCATTTGTTCACAGATGTCCCACTGTACATTGAATGATTGCAGCCAAAAACAACACACCTTTTCCTCATTAAATTAAGTGCAGCTTCTAGAGTTGTTGTCCACCATCTACGTCACAGGCAAGACGCCTATTAGAGTTTCCCAACACCGTTGGGGGGGGGCAACGGTCTTTTAAACCTTATTCCTTCAATTAGTAAGAAATAACATGTTTTCTGACTCTCAATAAACACAAGTTAGGAACTCAAACTCCACTGTATTTATTTGTTTGACACTTTCATAGAGCTGCTGCTTAGCCTTTAATCTGAGAGTGAGCACAGAATGGTTCAGAGTGAGTCAAGAAAAACTGAGCACGCTTGAGTGTTGTTTTGCTCATACGAATAGTTCTTGTATAAGAGTGTAAACATTGCACACTGCACTTTTGATCTCGTTATATACCTGGAAATAATCTCTCACTGCTGACATTTTGTGATTTTTTTTCTGTGCAGCAGCAGCTCTCTGCTTGTAGTCGAGTGTGCTGACCTGGCTCACATTATTTACATCATGAAATCACAGCAGTTTGATTGAGAGCAAAGTAACAAAAAAAACAGTAGATACTGACCACGCATCCCTTGTTTCATAATTTTTCTTAATAAGCATTAATAATAAGCTCATACCCACGTGAACTGTTCTCTGGATCAGCTTACAGTGCCTCCAACAATAAAGAAAGCCTTGAGCATCTTTTATGCAATGTTAGGAGACAGCAGAATACGGATTAACCTTTTAATGAGATTTTGATCAGTGTCAAAACATACAGTTTCACACCACAGAAGCAGCAGAGTAGATTAACAGATGTGTGTCTGTATTGGAAAAGAGTGAGGGAGGTGGGGGAGAGAGAGTTGGAGCGTTAAAGGAATGCAGTGTGGCAGTGCAGTGCTGCTATTTGTGGGTTTGGCACAGAGGGAGGCATGAGAAAACGTAACAGAGGGCGAGAGAGAGAGAGAGAGAGAGAGATGAAGGGACAGTAAATGTAAGGATGAGAAGATAAGCCACACAGATGTGGTTAGGAAGGTAGTACGTGTACACCTCCGCATCCAGTCGTCTTCTGAAATGAAGGGGGTGTTCATTAGGAGGTTGTTTCTCTTTGTTGCTGTAACAGTCTCAACTTTTCTGGGAGGACTATGCACTAGATATTGAAACATTGCTGTGAGGATTTGATTGCATTAGTGAGGTGTGTGTATATATATATATATATATATATATATATATATATATATATATATATATATATATATATATATATATATATATATATATATACACAACCCACTACAAAGAACACACTTTGGCACACTTTGATTCACTGTTGCTTTATATTTATTAAAAGTACCATATTGAGAAATAATAATAATATTGAAACCTAAAAGGCGGCCTGTGCAAAAGTTATGGAACATTTTACAGTTTTTTTCCCCTCCATTTAAATTTTTAAAGATATATTCATTAAAATAAACTTTGCTGAAAATTCCAGAAAGATGCCATATTTAAGCATGTTATTTATAGAGGTGTTGTTTACCTTACCTTCTACTTTAACTTCTAATATGGGACTGTGTGTGAGCGTGAGTGCAAAAGTCAAATAGAGTTTCTGCTTTCATAGCATTATTTAAATTGCCCGCCATTTCCTGTTTGAAAACAGAGCGGAAATGGTTGTCAGACGTGCAGAGTTTGTTCTCGTGAGTGTGTGACGATTCTGTCCCAGAGTCTTTTTGTTTATGTTTGGTTTTGGCAGAATGTAAAGAATAGTTAGAGGTGATTTCTTTATTCTCTGGAGGTTCCCTGTTCATTAAAGTCACCTTATGTGGCTTATATTCCTTTTAATAAAAATGATCTTTTATTAAAATGTATCCTTTATCTTTAATAAAATGTACAGCAGTGTTTACAAGGTGGAAATGAAGAAATAAATGAATGTGTGAACTCTATATAGCCTCAGTCATCACCAGTGTGTTGCATTCACATGTATGATGCAACATCAGTCAGTCTGCACCAGTACTTTCACACAACATCGACTATTGGGTTGAGAGAGTGTGGGGAGCTCGACTGAGCCATTTTATTAGAAGCTGTGGATGATCAGGAGGCCAGAAATGGCCACAGGGCACTTGTATGATCTGATGTTAAGGTGCTATACCTTTTATAAGACTTCTCTGTAGGTCATTATACATAAAACTACATGACATCTGTGTTAGCATTTTATTACAACTGACATAGACATCTATAAAGGCTTATTCCAGCCATCATTATTTTTCATAACTCTTTCTAGGCTATAACTGAATGATGTCCTATTTGAACTGAATGGGTTTATCTCCTCAGCGATGAAGCCCATGTGTTGTGATTACATTAAAATCTCTAGAGGTTTCTTTATCAATATCATATACTGATGGTATATCACGTTTGAAAAAGAACTGACCCGTGCAGCAGTTTACTTCACCTGCTCTTGTCTAAAAATAGATCTGTGTTTTGTTGAATTATGGACATTAGAGCCATGTTCTTTAATGTATTTGATCACCATTGTGGATAATTGTTACCAAAGGTACAGAGAAACCTGGAGTGGCAGCAGACTTGGCAAATACGGTGTTGTAGTCTGTGTCCCCTGCGCAGGTTGTAAGGGTTCAGGGTCCAGAGAAGAGGTCATTGCAGACACCAGCCTATGTTTTGGTGAGCTGCAGGACATAAAAGGGTGGATAATCACTGGTGTAACTGACCAAAGTGCATTTGAATAGGCATTTTGAAAAAGCAGTGGGCTAACCCTCCAATCATACGCCATGATTGCAGCCCTAGTAGCATAGTTAATCGTAAATAGTTAATAATATTTTTTACCCTACATGAGGGGACATGTCCCTGGAAAACCTCAGAAATTTATATCTGGGAAAATGGTGGGTAATTTAGCTAGTCATTTTTTTAAGGGAAGGAGAGAGACAACTCTGACCTGGCCAATCCGGATGGAAAAAAAATCACAGAGGAGCACCTGTAAAATATGTAATTACACTAGTCATTTCTGTTTTATAAATCCTGTCTGAATAGCGCTAAAACAAGCTTTTGTGGACAAGTAGTTCATAAATGTTTATGTAATTTCATGTTGGTAGTCTTATGAATGATGGCTTTAACTGTAAAATGTAACCCATTTTTATTTCACCAGGCAATATATCATCCAGGGAATATCTGAGTTAATACTGGAATCTTTGTGTATTTAAGTTAAAGGCTAAGCACCACTTAATGGACCTTCATGAATATTTCACATTATTGTAGTCACTGACAGATATAAGTGTGAATTAAAATGAAAATAGCTGCTTAATTTGCTTTAAAACTGACAATTTTATTAAATTGACGGAAAAACCCGAGCTCGCTACGGAAATTCTCGAACGCGACCGTGACGTCACTGGTGGACAACAGCTGAACAACGCCGCGGTAAAACACCGTTATGACTGACTGTTATGACAGTATCTAGCTAAATAACCAACATTATTCATGACAATAGCCTAGCAATAAGCTAAACTCAAATGTAGAGGTACCGTTATTCTTGTAAATGTGATCGAAGTCGAACTCGAATTCATCCGACACTATAAACCTCCGTAATGCAGCTACGTAGCCGAGTATAATCTGAGACACCGAGTTTAGCGAGTCAAGCTAACGTTAACTAACACCAACTAAAACAGGCGAAGTGAGTGTCCTCACCCTGTTTACCTCCATGTTACAGAGGCTCTTGAACACCTTTCGTTGGTGTCCTTACATGCCCATATTGTTGGAAAAGCGCCAGTGAAATGAGCTACAGATAACGGAGTGAGCGGAGGGTCCTTTCCAAAGTGCCCGTTTAAAGTGGACAAATTTAGTCAATTTTCTGGATATTTTGGGATCTTTGGGCCATTTGTTCACAGATGTCCCACTGTACATTGAATGATTGCAGCCAAAAACAACACACCTTTTCCTCATTAAATTAAGTGCAGCTTCTAGAGTTGTTGTCCACCATCTACGTCACAGGCAAGACGCCTATTAGAGTTTCCCAACACCGCTGGGGGGGGGGGGGGACCAACGGTCTTTTAAACCTTACTCCTTCAATTAGTAAGAAATAACATGTTTTCTGACTATCAATAAACACAAGTTAGGAACTCAAACTCCACTGTATTTATTTGTTTGACACTTTCATAGAGCTGCTGCTTAGCCTTTAAATGAGAGGTATGTAAAGATAAAGATTATATCAGCTGATGATAGTGTGCATGCGTCAGAAAGGCTGAACTTGGTTAAAACACTACTGTGTGACTGTGTTACAGTGATTCAAATGTTTGTTTTTTTTTTTTTAATTCAGCGCTCACTCCCCAGTCAGTGAACTGAGGGTGGATCCTCTCTAGTCTGTACTCACTTTCTTCCCTTTACCAATTTAAACTGAATTCAGACATGTTTTGGCAAAGATTCTCTTCTCCAAAACACACACACACACACACACACACCTCATACATGAGATCCCTCCTGAAGAAGGATCTTAAAGCCAAATCAATGTGGAAAAAGGGTCATTTCTACTAGATAACCCACAGACTGGGGGCTGATAGATGCTGATTGTATGTACGTCTCTTTTATAATCATTTATCTGATCATAACGAACTGTGTTTCATGTCTACTTCCTGTTTAACACCAGCTTCCTTTCTGTCTTGTTTATGTGTGTGTGTGTGAGAGAGTGAGAGAAATGCCGCAGGTCAGACTTAGTTACACTCTCCAGAAAACCCCCAAAAATACACCACATTTTCATTTCACCAAATTTTTCAATCTCCAATCACAAGCTCAGATTAAATTAAACATAGTGAAATGAAACAAAACAAGGGATTTACATAGCATTCTGTATCCATAGAGTTAATGAAACCCATGCTTTTAAGACTGATATTTGTACCTCAGAAAGCAAATGTTCCAGAAACACTTTTAACTTCAGTGTGAAGGGACAGGTCATTGTCATTGCCATATAACCAATGACACGGGTAAAGATGAACACTTCTGTGAACTTGAATTAACAAGCTCTTATTTAGTATACTCACCGAACGTTTGGGTCCGAGCACCTCTTTAAAGGCTGGTCTTGTGTGGGGTGTCTGGTATGCAGTGGTTAGCACACAAAATGGTTCCAGGGAGAACCACCCGTGACCCTGCATGTGGGTCATGTTTGTCCAAGGCTCATCAACTTAATAACTGAACGTTCACTTGCTGCCTGATATAACTCACACCATGACAGCAGCCATTGTAACCACATCACTGTTATTCATGTCAGTGGTCTGTGGTTTTAATCTTGTGATGGATCTATGTATATATTTGCATAATTTATGGCATTAATCTTCATATTATGCAGCAGCAACAAGTAGTGTCATTGTCACACAGCTCCATGGTCCTTGGGTCACTGTCTGTAATTAGTGTGGTGTGCTCACCCTGTGTCTGCTCCAGTCTCGTCCCGTAGTCCATAAACACATGCTGGTAGGTGGACTGGCTGTGCAAAATCTTTCACAGGTGTGTGTGTTAGTGGCTGGATAAGTGTGTGAATGACTTGGTGGAACCCTCTCCAATGATTACAGGTGGGCTCCAGACCCACCATGACCCTAACGTGGATAAAGCATTTTGAAACACCGAATGAATATATGACTGTTTTGATGGACACACAAATTTAGTGTGTGTGTATGTGTCAATCATGTTATGAATGATTGTGTGTTAAGGATGTGTCCTGTGTTGGTTAAACACAGTCTGTGTGTGCAGTGATGTGATTCAGTGATAAAGTCCGTTCTTATCTTTCAGCCCACTGTGTTCAATACATCAGCACAGGACTGACCTCAGATCACCTTAATCCTGCTGTTATGGGTTTACGAGTTTGTTTATCTTTACTGCAGTGGGAAGATGCTGGAAAGATTTACACTAGATGTTGGAACATAGCTGTAAGGATTTGATGGTATTCCAGCAGTCATAATGATAAGGTTATGATATGAGGTCAGGCACTGATCCTGGATGATTAGTTGTGGATCAATGATGATAAATGCCACTCCAGCTCATGTATTGGATGAGGCTGATACTGGGGCTTTGTACATCTCTGGCTGACGCTTACATTGGGCATGGAGAACTTTGGCTAATGTGTGGCAGCTCCAGAACATCCCATTCTGTTTGTCAGCGGAAGAATTTTACTTTGAAATCATGCAGAGACGAATACTAATCTCTCTCTCTCTCTCTCTCTCTCTCTTTCTCTCTCTCTCTGCTCCATTTATTTGACGAACAGTGGGACACCTGTCCACCTGCGTCCATCTGTGCTGAATTTCGGGACGCAGTGAGTATTTCACATAACACACACACACACACACACAGATGATAGAGATGACCAAATAAAGTCCTGCCTCCATTTAAAACATCTCTTTGGGCTGAAAATCTTCACGATGACCTCTTTACTTTGGGCTAGGACTCCTTCTCGATACTGCTGCCGCCCTCAGGCTGTAACAGCGCTGTTTCTGATTTATTGCACATTTACTACAGGTGTGTAAATTACATAAGCACTGCCCTATTAGGTCTACTTTATTCTGATTGGCTGCTTCAATATAAGTCCTTATAAGGAAGTCTTAACACCAACAACGTCACTGTCATTTTCACTCACACAAGACCAGACTCCTATGTCTCTTTTTTTATAAACCTTTTAAACCTGAATCATAAAGCCACATTAAGGTGTATAACAGATTTCCAGCCACTGATAAAATCGGCATGAATAGTGTGTAGTTTTTAGCTCAAATAAAACACTAACACATGTTTCCAGCTTGTTTTTGCTGCTGCCCATGAACAAACCCACAAGAGGGAACAAGCAGAGCCTTATTTCTCTTCCCATCTAATTTCATCATCCTCCTGTTCCTCAGCCACATGCTTCAGCCTGTTTACTGCCTGCAGAACACACACACACACACACCCCACACACACCCTTGTACACACCCTCACTTCTGTGGAACTTTCTAATCAGTTCTCCCTCTGGCTGTTTGTTATTGCAAATGCAGCCCATCACCATGCTGTTTTCAGAAGTTCCATTTATGATGTCACAATGAATGCTTATGATGTCACAAATGAATTTTATACAGTGTGCAAATTTACATTGAAAGTTATCTTGTTGTTGTTTGTGACATCAAAATTGCAGTGTCTCAACACTCTAAAGCCTCTGAGCTATGTACTAATTTCAAAGCAGAATAAACCTACTAAAGTTTGTGTTTTGAAGTGCTTTTAATTTGTCTCTCGGGGCCGTCCCAAGCTTGAAGTGTTTTTCTTTTTTCTTTCTCTCTCATGGCTTCACACCTCTGCAGCTTTAATGTTGGCCTTTAACCACACGTTTGTATCAGGTCAGCTCTGAATGTCAAAGCAGCAGCAGAGGCTCAGACCTGGGCTTTTTATAGAAGATTGAGCTTTTACCCTTCTTTTTTTTTTAACCATGAGAGAACTGAGCTTTTATCTCTTCAGGAACAGCGTCTGATCACACTGTTACCTCCAGCTCCTGCAATAAAATGCGTATGCATACTTTTAGACCTTGAGATCAGATGCGTTGTCACATGCTCATAGTCACTGTGGAAATTAAGAGAAATGTCAGAAAACATAGGCAATGGTCGCTGGAAGCCACATTGTGAAATATCTGCCTTTTCTGTGAAATGGGGTCATCATCAGTTGTATTTGTCAAATTAGCTCAGATTCTTATGCTCACATTTTTCCTGCTTTTAACATCAATTGCAGGAACTGAGTGCTCACTTTCTGCCTGAAGTATCCCACAACTCGACAGGAGTGTGTAATAGATAATCAATATTATTTACTTCACCTGTCAGTGGTTTTAATCTTCTGTATTGTGTGTGTGTGTTTGTGTGTGTGTGCCTGTGTATAGGCCCGTTGGACTGCCGAGAGCTGAAACGGTGTACATAGATAATTACAGCTCAGAGCAGATCACTCTCCAGTCCATCCACACATCCAGCTCACATTTTCACACTCCCTCCTTCTACGAACAGGCAAGTTTTGCTCTCTTTCTCACGTCCCTTTCTTTGGTTCTCTCATTTTCTCTTCCTGTAGTAGTGTTCTATTCTCTTTATTTCTCTCTCTTTCCTCCTCAGTCATCCTTATTGAGTCGTATTATCTCACTCCTGTGGTCCCTTGCTCTCAGAGCCACAAGATTTCTTCTATTTAATAATCGTTCTCTTAGAATCTTTTTAGAAAAGCAGCTGCTTGGGTCGTTTGATTGTGATTGATCATGACTCTTAGGAAATGATTCAGTGAATGAAACGAGTACTGAATCAAATAAAAGTCGAATAAATTGAATAATGAATCAAACGCCTTTGTGCTTAATTTTGATTGATTAGAGTTGATGAACTTTTACATTACTCTATTACCACAGAATACGAGCCGTCTGATACAAACTGATTGATTAAAATTTACTTGTAAATATTTGAACTGCTGATGGTGTTAGTGGAATTCTTTGGTGTTTTTTCAGGCACACAGACTGAAAACCCCACAGCAGAACAGAGAAACCACAATTTCAAGAGCTGGATTAAAACCCAGGCTCGGATTAGTCTAGTGGACCAATTCATCTCTAACGTATTTTAATTGCTGGATTAATTGAAGGCAGAGATTGTCTACACCCATAGGCATTTATTAAAGAGGCGACAGTAGTTAATACTGTTCTGCAGTAGTCAGAAAACAGCAGATTTGTCATAAAAATTAGAGGAAAAAATGTAATAAAACAAGAATATCATTTACTACACAATACAAATGCAGGACCTGAAATAACAACACAGAGAGCAACTTGTCTGTTTTTTTATTGACACTTGGCTCTAGAAACCCTCTTTAAACATTACACTGGTGAAATGAATTGTAAATCATTGTGGTTAATTAAATGTTCTTCTCTTCCTGCCTCAGTTTTGGTAAAAAACGTAGCATTAAATGACATTTCAAAGAAACAAAACGGTGTGTTTTGTTTTCTTCTGAGTCTTATAGCTTTCCAGTGATTTAAAAAAGACTCTCTTTGTTTTTTTGCTCATTTTTATCCTTTGTGTGTTTACAGAAGATACCACCCAGAGGGAAGACTTCTTTTAAACTTATTTTCCTCCCAACAGAGGAGGGCAATGTAGAAAACTCTTTATTTATTAACACATCATCCTATGGCATAAAATACCAGGTGAGAAAAGTACTGAATACTTCAGGGGAAATAATACACTGCACTGTTTACCTCTTATTCATTAAGTGTGACTATGATATTCCAGGAAACTGTTTGTGTTTTGATGTGATGAGTTTGATTAATGGGAGACTTATGGAGTCTGATTTCTTTCATTGGTGTTGAACGGAACCAGGCATCTCTGTGTCTACAACAAACAAAGCATTTTATTTTCTCTACATTGCTATCAGTGACCTCCGCCCATCTAAAAGCTTTATACGGAAATATGATGATGAAAATATAGTGAACAGTCTGACCTCAATAAGTGTCTTCACCTCACAGCCTCCTGCACGTCCCTTTCTTTCTAGGAGTTAATTTTAAACCATAACTTTCTCAAATCTATGGCCAGACAACAGTGTGTTCACCACCATTTGCTGTAATAATTTCTGTGGTGAGCTTTTTGAGGAGGACATTTGGTTCCATTCAGTACCACTGTTTAATTTTCTCAACCCAGAATCAAAACGCTCTCATTCACTTGGTTCACATCTCAACCAGAGAATTATACGTTGAATTTTGTGAAATATGTGGACTGTCCCTTTAATACTGCTGCTAATGCCATTTGTGAACAGGTTCTGTAGGTTCAGCAGGTTTTTCTCATGAAAGCGCCAGCATTAATGCTTTACACTAAACTAATTTTTGCATGTGGGTCATATGCAAATGAGCCTGCATCTCTGTGTTTTATTAACTTCCACTTAGAGATTAGCAGTGACTCACTCTCCATCCAATCAGGAATCAGAAATATTTGTTTAAAGAAACAAGGCTAATATGATGTCAGCTGTTGTATATAATAATGTTGTATGGTCTAATCAGCTGTAAAATTTACATTATATGTCTCTCTCTGTCACACACACACACACACACACACACACACACATTCATGTTTACTTTTTACCTTCATATATTTTTCATTTTTTTATTTCCACTGTTTTACTCTTTCTTTTCTCTCTTATCACACATCCCTTTCTTTGCTTTTCTCTTATATTTGTCACCTTCTCTCTCTCTCTCTCTCTCTCTCTCTCTCTCTCTCTCTCTCTCTCTCTCTCTCTCAGGTGTTAGGTGTGGGAGTGAATGATGGCTCAGTGAAGAAGGTGCAGAAAAAAGACAGCATGTTGATATTTCCCCACATTCAGACCATTAGTCTGACACAAACTCAGGTACTCTATAGTTTAATGATAACACACACACACACACAAAAGATTCACCCTAGAGCAGCTGCACACGAGCATGGGGTCAGCATGTTAAATGCCAAGTGCCAAGCTCAGGTTAAACGGGTATCAAGGCATCTCTGGCTTCTCTGTTTCCATTAATTTATCTCTAACTTTGGGATGAGTGCCAGAACTAATCACCCAGTATCTGTACCTAACTTCACTGGCTACATGCAGTTGAATCCTCACAGCATATGTTCCAACATCAAGAGTCCTGCATGAAGAGATAGAAACACTGGACAAGCATAAGTACTCTCCCACGGACACTGTAAACTTTGTGTGTGTGTCTCACAGGAAGTTAGACGTTGTTTCTAAATGTCACTTAAGCCCCATCTCTCTTTTTAGATCAGTTTTTTTTCATTGCTGCTGCTTTGTTGTTTTCTTTCTGGGTTTTTTATATTCCAGCATATATTTATTATTCATTAGTTTTGCTCAGCATGCTGGGACCTCACTGTGCTCTTCTCCACTGCATAACAGCAGCACAGAGCGTGCTGAAATTAAGTATAACGGTCATGATTAAAGATCATGTTTAATTTTAAGCAAACATATGGCACCTCTTGTTGATAATGTAAAGAGAATACACGTAGTTATGACATTCATACAAGTTTTACTACACAATCTTTATTTATTTGCTGATATTCACATACATTGTGTCTCTCCCAAAACCTAATGAACTCCTATATAGAGAGCATTTTAAGTCATGATGTGCATGCTCCCAACACATAGGCTGTCCTAGTTCGTAGATACCTCAGAGATGCTGCCTACTGAGATATCTTAATGTGGCCAAGCTTAAAGGTAGCATCGAAATGTTCCTCAGCTGCAATAAAAACAGGAAGACTAGAATCAATTGCACTGAAACACTGAGGTGACCACAGCTGTTGAGGTAAGCAAGCAAGCCGTGACACAATTGGTTTCTAACTAGAGCACCTCAGTAATCTGCTTCACGAAGACAGATGTTAATTTGAATGCTGTCGATTTAAACAGCTGCCTATGGAGTCAGTACCTACTTAGGCAGCTCACTAGGTTTTGGGACAGACCTAAAATTGACAAAACTGTTGGGACGCTAATTATTGAATTCCAGTGATTCATTCAGCCCCGCAGTCTGCCTTCAGTGTGCCAAGGCATTTTGTACAGTCGTACGCTACCTACATTGTGGGGACAGTTTTGGGAAGGCCCCTCTCATATTTCAGTATGACTGTGCCCCAGTGCATAAAGCAAGGTCCGTAAAGGCGTGGCTGGGGGAGTTTGGTGTGGATGAACTTGACTGGCCCACACAGAGGCTAGACCTGAGATGAAACTTTGAACTAGAAAGGAGTCAGATCTTCTCAAATAAGATCAGTTTCTGACCCCCTGGATGAATGAAAGTCTTATAGAAAGCCTTCCCAGAAAAGTGGAAGAAGCTGTTATATCTGCAAACGGAGGATTAGTGCCTATATATTTAGAAGGTCCTCTATGTGTAATGTGCATGTATTCCAATACTTTTCCCCATTATAGTGTATTTGGCATACATAAAGCACCCTTAAATATGCCATAATGTTTGCAAATGTTTTAATTATGTCGCAAAAACACGGAATTGATCAAATATTAGTTCATTATAACGCTCATCAGATCTGTGCTAGAGTTACTTGAGATCTTTATCAAACATCTTTTGGAGAACTGTGCTATCCCTTTCACATTCATTATTTCTTGGTGTAATTTGTCTGATTTAATGTTATGTTTCTGGATTAATATTTTGTGATATGTATCTCTGCACACAGGAAGATGCATTAAACCTCACTATCCTGGGGCTGCTGTTAAACATCAGTCTTCCTAAAACACTCTACACTCATCCACAGGTAAAACACAGACCATATCAGGAGTGATCGGTTTTGTCGGTATTGATTGAGGAGTTTAGAGTTATGTTTGTGTTTTGGGGACGTTAGGGCAGGGAATGTTGTTGGTGTTAAACACTGCGGTGTTTCCTGTGCTTTTATGTATGAATGTTATGTATTTATTATGAGTGTTATTTGATATGTTGAAGTGATATATTCCTGGTATTTGAAGCTCAGTGTTGGGCTGTATGTTTGTGGATGGTGTTAATCCCCAGATGTCCATCTTAGATCTTTGTCACCCACTTAAACACAGAGTCTAGAGTTTATATAGGGCTTGGCCTCAGTTCTCAGAAAGTCAGCTGTGGCTTTTAAAGCACCTGTTCTCAGTGTTTGTGTGTGGTTACCGTGTAATCGAGAGATTATGCCATTGTTCCTTTAACAGTAATATTCTATTAATATCCAGCATTGGAGGTGTCTCAACAAAACATACAAAAGATAAAAGAAGAAAAGAAGAGGTTTAGAAGAAAAGGAATATTGTCCATAGGTCCTTTCATCATTCAAGTTTTGAGAAAACATTTAAAATTTCTGAGAAGAGAGAATAATTTCTCCCTCTCTCCCTCTCTCTCTCTCTCTCTCTCTCTCTCTCTCTCAGAGCTCCTGTTTTGGAGTGGAGGATGAGGGCCAATTAACTCTTCAGATCACTTTGTCTGAAAAAGGAGACAGACTCAAGCACCATGTCCTGGAGAACATCATGGTGCTGCTGGTCCTCCCCCCACCAGGGGGAGCCACATGTACGTATCGCTGCAGTTACGTATCAGCCATATTCAAGTCCACTTGAAGCCATATTCAAGTACCAAATGTGGCTTCTTGTTTATTTTTCATGACTTATAAAAACCTAAATGGGTGCAGTAGAGTGGGAAGTGTGTTATAGTACAGTATTTTAATTATAAAATGTTATTTTGGTTTTAGCTGCTCCATTTCAATGTTCAGTGTTGCTGTGAAAATAACATTTTTCGTCTCCATTCAGCCCTGAGCTGTTTCATCCCACACTGTGTAATCACAGATGGCAGAATATGAACCGTCTCAAAGCCTGTTGAGGCTTTTTTACTCAAAGCCTAAAATCAGCCTGTGGAGAGTTCCTCAAACCAATTCTCACTTCCTCTCACAGCTGTTCTGGAACGGTCAACACTGGCTCTTCCTCTCTGCTGCGTTCTCTCTTCTGGTCTGATGCAATATAAAGAGATACTTGGGGCAAAAATAATCTAATTTGCATGGTGTTCTTTGTTGTTTTCATTGAACCAATGTTGGAGAAAAATAGCTAAGATATAATAGATACTTTTACACCTCCATTCAATATTTGCCTTCAGTTAAAGGGACATTTCCACTTTAAAACTAAATTTTAATAGGAATGTTTTTGTTGTGTTCTCCCTGTGTCCGCGTGGGTTTCCTCCGGGTGCTCCGGTTTTCTCCCACAGTCCAAAAACACATGTTGGTAGGTGGATTGGTGACTCAAAAGTGTCCATATGTGTGAGTGTGTGTGTGTGTGTTGCCCTGTGAAGGACTGGCGCCCCCTCCAGGGTGTATTCCCACTGCGACCCTGAACTGGATAAGCGGTTACAGATAATGAATTAATGAATTAATGTTTTTGTTGTTTGTTGTTATCCTGCTTTGTATTATTCTTATCCATCAGTGTTAATTGACAAACAATACCCAGAATGCATTGCTCTATAAACATAATTCAGTCACTGTGTAAGTCCTTGTATAATCCCTGCACCCTTGTGATGAATTCAGTGTTTGCTGCTGTTGGAACGAGTGACGGTTTTCTGCATGTTGCCTTAAGAATTTCCTCTCCTGTTTGTTTTTTATTTAGCAGATCCAGGAATAGCCGTGTACATGCTGAACTCAGGGGCTGAACAGCTGTCAGTAAAGGTGAACACTCTGATACAACACAATCCGATACAACCACATTAGACACATGCAGGCACAGTCAGACATAGACATGGTCAGACCAGACAGTCACAATCAGACCAGACATAGCAAGTTCATACCCTTTAATATGTTTGTTTTTGTTTTTGCCAGATGTTATTTGCTGTTATAACGCTCACAGTCTTATTTCTTCCCGTTTAAATCCACATAATATTCAGCTTACCCTTAAAACAATGATGTTTTCAGGAGATACAGATTGTGTCAACATCAAACAGTTCAGTGGAGATCAGTCCAGTTCCTCTGAGAGCTTTGCAGAGTAACCTCACTCGGGTGGCCTCCCTCTACTGCAGACGTAAGACACTTTACTTATCCCTTTATTTATTTACTTGTGAGTGACATGGTGGTGAAGTAGGTAGTGTCACTGTTACACAGCTTCAGGGTCTTGCGGTTGTGGGTTGAAAACCCACCTCGGGTCACAATTCACAGCCTACTGCCAGTGATCTACTTTAATTGCTGAAATAACTGATAAGAAATATTTATATTTATTTATTTGTGTGTGTGTGTGTGTGTGTGTTTTCTTGCTTGCCGTTAGGATCTTTGTCGTCTCAAAGTAAGGAGTGTTCCAGTCAAATCAGCCTCCAGATGATATGGAACAGATCAGTCAACATGTTTCCTTGGCTGCAAACTACACCCAAGTAAAACATACACAAACACACATGCTCTGGTTTGGTATAACACTGCCCCCTTGTGTGTATATTAATATTATGTCTCTGCTCATCTTTCTGTAGGAGTTATGACTCTCGGGACTGGTTTCAGTTCACACAGAAGCAGAGAGAAACGGATGTTGTGGATCTGGTTCTGATTAATCCTCTCCCTCTGAGCTTCAGCATTAACAACATCTCTCTCTTACACTCTGCACACACACACTTTAAGGTATATATATATATATATATATATATATATATATATATATATATATATTAGGAGTTTTGTCCCTGAGCAGATATGTTTATAGTTCCACAGTAAATAATAATCCAGTCTGACTAGGGTTAATCAGTCTAGCAGAAAAAAAGTCTGATGATGCCTTGTGTAGTTCTAAAAACCTTTTTTTTAGTTTTGTGTCCCGGTGTTGTTCACGTTGTTTCACTCCAAGTTAAAATCAGTTATGTTTTGCTGTAGGTAATAAATGTCACTAAGACGGTGGCCATGGCCTCTAGCAGCTGCACGCTGCTGACGTTGCGCCTCCTCAACAGGACTCTGCCAATCAACCTTGTCACCACAGTAAAACTGAGCACCAGCCTAGGCTTCTCCCTCCATCTACCCATCCACATCTTCACCACAGGGACAAAGGTACAGTTTTAACTCAGATCTTCTCCTTTATACACCGTAAAAATGTTCTTCAGACGTTAATCAATAGTTACCTGCTGTAACAGACTGTTCTCTTAATGCAGTACTGCATTATGTGGTTTAATTGTTGTTGTTGTTGTTATGCTTAAAAGCATAACTGACTGGTGTTCTCTCTCTCTCTCTCTCTCTCTCAGCGTGGTGGTGGTGGTGTAGTGTTTGAAATAGGTGGAGAGTGTGAAAGGCCGTGTCCTCTTCGACTCTCTAAAGCAGGTCAGTTAAATCCTTATGTTATTCAGATATTCAGTAAAATCCAATTTGCTCCAAAATAAAAGTCACTGAGTTTATTGAGTAAGATTCAGTGGGTGATCTGATGAATGATACAGAACGATACAGAGAGCACTTCCGTCATGCAATGAGAGAATTATTGATTCCTTGAGCATAGATCAAACGATAGAGATTTTAAAATTCTGCAATTGATTTAGCAACGCAACAAAAGATAGTGTTGTTTCACAGATTAATTCAAACATTTAAACACATTGAATGGAGCTCTGTATCTAAAAAGAAAACAGTTCCGCGGCTTACTATTTTGTTTTACTTCTTTTATACTCTAATCTTTGGGGTAACCTCTGTGCCTTCTCAGTCACTCCTGTGTATTTAAGTATGTGTGTGTTTTACAGGGAATTTAGAGTGGCAGCAGTCTCTCCTCCCAGAATCCTCAGCAGCTCTATGGCATACAGACAGCAGCCTGGTGTCGGCACTCTGCAGCCGCTGGCAGTGCAGCAATGAGCTCTCCTGCAGGTACATACACACGCATACTATTTATACACACAAACAGACACCCATGGATACACACATACATCCTCACATTAGATCCACTGAATCCTGATTTTTCCTTTGAACATCATCTGAGTTTCTTTTAAATTTAAAATAAATGTTGGGGGTGTAAGTTTGGAGGTCTCGTTAGCCCGTTTATAGTAAACATAATTAATGCCTTTTAATACAGAGACGTTACCTGTAGTGGGACTCCAGGATCCAGAAAAGCAGAACTCCAGCACATAAACAGTTCTTTTAAATGACCACACGTAAAGACATTTCTAAGTGTGTCAGGTCAAGTGGGTAAAGTTGTGTGTATGTGTGTGTGTGTGCATGTGTGTGTAGATGGCCTAGACTTCCTGCAGATCACTCTACATTTTTAGACTTTGGAGCTACACCAGTCAATGAGAGCAAGGTAACACACATTGGTTGTTTAAGATGAGTTTGATTGTTTGAAAACAGTGACCCTTTACATTGGAGGGGACTTCTTTTTACTGTCGGAATAAATCATTCAAATAAACGATGTATTAACAGTTGAGTTTAACTTTAAAATAAAAGCTATATGTAAGTTATTTTACCAGTTGCATATCAGCGTAAACTTAAGTTGGTGATTTATAGCAACTTTTTTATGTTTTGGTTCTAGATAAAGAACTTTACTCTGAAGAACCCAACCAGTTCTGTGGTGTCCATTGAGATCAGAACCCTCTCTTCATACCCAGCTCCCCTGGAGGCTTTAGACCTGCTCACAAAATGGTACAACAACATTAACACACACAGATACACAAACAGAACTCAACTTTGTGAGAGTGTGGATGTTTAAAAGCTTTCAACTCGTTTAAACTAATTAATAAATTATGGCTAGGGTTAGGGTTAGGGTTAGGGTAAATTTTACATGAAAGAAAAAAAAATAGTTATCTTAAATATTTGTGCTCATTTTTTCCCTCTTTTTTCAGGTTTAATATCAGTCCTCACTCAGTGAACATCGCCACAACAGAGTTTTCTCTCCTTCCTCCTGAGCGTAAGGTCAGTAATGTCGCGTTTCCATTGGTCTGGCATCAAAGTGGATGTGAACACACCCCCTCTTCAGTTGGCCATATATGGGCATAAACAAGTCATTGCCTGCATCATCCAATCAAAATTTTATTTATTAATAAATCTTAATTGCTCTGATTTTAGAGTAAACCACATAAAATATAGTATATGTTATTCATCAGATACGGCATGAGCTTTTCTTCCATGCTCCACTGTTTCATACATTGTGTTGTGCACACCTAGCTGTTTACTGTTTAATGGCAAGATCGAGTTAGCCAAATTCATTTGCATAAAGTTTAGCTTGGCTCTACTTTTCAGGCCATCGCTTTCCCCTCATTTCATTGTTCCAGACCCATCATTCGCCACACCACTGCTGCTGACAGAAACTGACACTATTGCTCATGAAGTGTTTCATTGTTGTCTCACTGGACAAGTGAAAAGGCTGAGTTAGTGTGTGTTAAATTAGTGATGGTAAGGGAGGATGTGTAAGGGAGTCATGTCCAGTGTTTAACCCTATACTGTGTGTTTTTTTCAGTCTGGAGAGAGTCACAAACGAGGGAAGTATGTTCAGAGCGTTCTGCTGAAGCCATGGGAGTCCAAGACTGTTTCAGTGGCGTATAAACCGTCCGAACACAAACCTGTCACCTCTCTCCTCCTCATCAGGTTTGGTACAGTTTCTGTACATTTGTGTAAACAACGCTGTTTTATGTCATTATTTTGTCCCTTGTTGACTTTAATAGTAACTCTCTTAAGACAGTAATAACTGCAGTATTAACACTGATGTAATCTACTAACTCTATTATAATGTAGCTAGAATATGAACATTCCTCCAGTGAGGAGGATACACTAATAGCATTTTTCTGACACTGTAGCTACGCAGTGTATTTCAGCATTGTAACAGTATTTATGTAATTCTGACATTAGAACCTGAGTATTAATATTGTTTGGGCACTACAGGCATGGTATTTATGTTAAAACATTGTGAGGATAGTCTTAATATCGTTGAAATGTTGAATAGATATTGTCATTTCTCCATTGTTGTAGTTGTAATTCCAGCAGCATGATGATGACATTTGTGGTGTGTTCCTCAGGAATAATTTGTCAGTGTTTGACATGGTGTTGGTGAAGGGGTTTGGAGCGAAGGAACTACTGCGTGTCGGGGGAAAATTGCCCGGTCCCGGAGCTTCTCTTCGCTTTAACGTACCCCAGTCCACCCTCATGGAGTGCAGAGACGGTGAGAACCACCCCAAACACCAACCTACAGTTAACTAACAGTCTGTCATTGCACTTGACAAATTAATACTGGTTTTTATTTATTTATTTATTAGTTTTCTCACCATTTTTAGTTGTTACCAGTTCCACAAATGAGCTGTTTCTCTCCAGTCACACAGCCCTAGGAAACTGGCAGGGTGAAGGCACCATAAGCTCTAATATGGAAATATTACATAGAAAAGTTTTAATTATTAAATGAATTAGTGGAACAGGACTTTAGATCTCTCATCATGAAAATAGAATGGGTCGAATTGCTAGGTTTTTCTTTAGATCACAGCAAAGCCGTTTCCACCATGATTCCACAGCCGTTTCTAAATGATTTGCTCAAACTGTTTACATGTGATTTAAACCTGTGAATTAAACTTGTGAATGGAATTGAAGTTCTCACACATGGTGTTTGGTGTAACTGTTAATTTGCAAAGTGTGTGTCTCAGGTTTGCGGAGTCGCACCAACAAGCCGCTGTTTGCGATCCAGAAAAGTTTTAAGGTGGAGAACGCTGGCGAGTTGCCTCTGACGGTGATGTCCATGAACATTAACGGATATCAGTGTCAGGGCTTTGGCTTTGAGGTGCTGCAGTGTCGCTCCTTCAGCGTGGACTATAACTCCTCCTCCGAGATCACCATCGCGTACGTACACATCCTTCAAACTACATGCATTGAGCAAATGCCTTGGTTGGCAGGCACGAAAAGTAAAACACACACAGAAATCACATAGATACGTCACACACTCCTTCGCTCACCCACCCAGAACACACTTCAGTGGTTTAGTATCTGAATGGAACAGGGAAAGTGAAGTGCGAAGCAAGTTTGTACTTGTTCTATTTTGTATACAAGTGTGTGTACGTGTTTTTAAGCCTGTATTTATCTTGAGGAATGTCACTGTTTTTATGTTTTACCACGTTAGCTGTTCTAAACAGACTGACTGCTGAAGATAGTTCCTTTATTCAGCAGCTCATTTTTCAAATTCTGCATTTCATATAAGCATCTAACTTTTATTCTATGATCCTGGGCTTGCACTTAATGTAAGCAACTTTTTTCTTCCTCCTAATGTTTTTATTTTCCCTCTCTGTAGATTTACTCCAGACTTCACGTCATCGTGGGTGATCCGAGATCTGATGCTGGTAACAGCTCGTGGTTCCTCATTTCTCTTCACACTGAATGTGACTCTTCCACACCATATGCTGCCGCTCTGTGCTCATGTTGTTCCTGGGCCCAGCTGGGAGGAGTCCTTCTGGGTCATCACCCTTATATTTACATGGTCAGTCACTTTTTCTCACACACACACACACACACTCCTTCTGGGTCATCACTGTATATTCACATGCTCTGCTTCCCAAAACATTATTTGTATAGAAGATATAAATGGATAGACAGATAGATATGTGGAGAGGTAAACTGAGGGAAATGTACGGAAGGACAGCCAGAACTAGACACACAGACAAGCAGACAGGAAACAGGCATGAAGATGGAGAGAGATGATGCACAAACTGAAAAGACACACAGATAAATAGATAGAGATAAACATATAAATAAATATAGAGGCAGACAGACGACACTGAACGAACAAAAACCAAACCACAGCAGGGTGTGCTACACATCTCTTCATTTGTCAACTGTATTGTGGGTCTGTTGAATAGGAAAATGTTTAAATGAAACAGTTATAATTATATAGTGCTTCTATTGTGCCGTAATAGTATATTATCGTAGACTGATTCTGCAGGTGATTTTTATTTTTCCCTCTAAGTCCTATATTATACAGCGTGTAATCTCATGCCTGTGTTGTGCTCTACTGTGTTCAGTTTCTCTCTGGCTGGAGTGTGTTTGATGGCATTTCACCATGCTCAGTTCATCCTCCGAGAGTTCACCTCCCCAACACCACGCAGCAACCACAACCACAACTCCTCACCGAGAGAGAACGGCTCCATCAGCCACAACAGCTCAAATACCAGCAGGTAACACATTTTTTTCAGTAAAACCTAAAATAACTGACACTTCTCATCTGGTTTGCAGTAGCCTTTAGACTGCTACACTGTTCTCTTTAGAAACAGCTCTGACTAAATATTGTAATATGACACAATCTTAGCTATATTTGGTGTAAAGGGGGAGATATAAATTGTAGATATAAGGCTATATCTTGGAATGAGTGAGAAGACTGTGGATTAAACATTTTACAAAATTATACTTTAATTATGTTACACTTTTTATGTTGTCCTTAAACATTGATACCAACTAGTATTTCTTTTTCTTTTCCAGTCGAGCCAAAAGCAGCTGTAAGAGCTACTCAGACACATGCCACACCTCTGATAAAGGAAAAGGGCGGGGCTCCACAGCTGTAGCCAATGGGATAGTTCGACCTCAGTCATCTTCTAAAAAGGGTTGTGGAGGCTCCTCCCAGCCCCAAAAGAAACAAACCCACAAAGTGTCCTTTCTCTACAGCAGATACAAGAGTAGCTCCAGTGCAGCTAGCACAGTCGCTAACGCTAACGTCTCAAACCCTCTGACAGACGAAGAGAGAGACGAACGTTTGTTCGAGCAGGACCCAGATATCTGTAACAATAACAACAACATTGAGGAGGTTCTGGATGAGTCTCTCCTCCACTCAGAGAAAAAAGAGCAATTCACAGAGGACAAGATATGTCCAGGTGATATGTTTCCCATGGAAGCACATCCTGGATTCCCCCAAAACATCTCAGCCAATCAGGTGCCTCAGCCAACAGATGCAGAGATGGAGAACAGGTGCAGCAGAAAGAGGGATGAGGAGAAAAGGGAAAGAGCAGACACTGAGGTACAGAATAAGTAACACATTGTTGCTGGTGTACATCAGTATACTCCATGCTTGATAAGTAAAATATCTGACAGTATTTTGTTAAAGAAGTTGTTAATGTGTAAAGTTAATGCAGATGAACTGTTGATAAATAGAGAAATATTTGTTCACAATTCTGATAATTCCTTAACTCTGAGACATAAATCTACCACTGTGTCCTGAATGACTCCACCATGCTGCTTTAGTTTGTGAGCCAGTAGTTAGTGCCCCTTGCAGTAAAAGCCTTTGTTCTATTATGTATTGTCTGTATCAGAGAGAGAGTGAAATCTGTCAGAAGAAGAGAATAGAGAAGGACTCAGAGCTGGGAGGATCTGGCTCCAGCAATAAAACAAAGAAAAACTCAGGAAAGAACCGCAGAAGAACAACAGACACAACACCTGGGTGAGTAGATCAGGATCAGGGTCTTTGGTTTGGGGTTATGTGAAGGGTGTAGTCAACTATGATTGAATAACATTCTTTTTACTAGTACGAGTCTGTGAGAATTGAATTGAATGGTGATGTAAAGTGATGCTGAAATGTTTACAGCCTCCTGGAGAACAGTGTTGTCCTGGTAACGGAGAGGGAAAGGGAGCCAGAGAGCAGAGAAACGAGAAACTCATCCAAAACCCAAAACCACTCCATTACTCTGAAGCTGGAGATCCCTAAAACTACAGCAACAGAGAACAGCCTCAAACAGAATGGTGAGGACTAGCTTTATTGCTCGGGCTATCGGGCATGGGTCGATGGAGCTCTCTGGAGCAGAGCACTGTTCTCTGGAAGGTGACAAATTGGAGTCGTTTACAAACCATCCAATAACAGTAAACACATCATTTCAGAGGAAGCGTTTGTTGAGCAGGTGCCAACAAACTGGAGGACATACAGTGCATTGTACAAGTTTTTAGCTTTTGTTTTGTTTTTTGTTATCTCCTTCAGGGGTGTGTGTGGGTCGTGTGAGGAGGAAGGGTCCTGAGCGGAGGCAGTGGGAGTCAGGCTCAGACTCAGGCAGTTCCTCGGGCAGCTCGTCCGGCAGTGTGAGGGCCAGCCGAGGGTCCTGGGGCAGCTGGAGCAGTGCCAGCAGCATTGAAGGAGAGAAAGACCCCAACAAATTGCACTCTAACAACAATCGCAAGAGTGAGAGCACACAACACACACACACACACACACACACACACACACACACACAGTCTGTAAACATTGACAGAAAGCACACTCACTGAAAGAGGTTTTTATTCATGAATTATGGGATTTCCTGAGTCCTCCAGCGAATGAAATATTTATTATGTGCCTGTTAACACTTAATATCAATATTGTTAGGTGACACTAGTACCAATATAGAGGATGTAAATAAGCCCTTCATCATTAATCTGTTCTTTTCCTCTAGGGGAGCCTGTACATTACAATATGTATCCCGCCGACAGAGAATGCTACCCTCCAACACACTGCACCTTTAAAACACAAAGGTACCACAACAAACAGCTCACTGTTACTCACTGCTTTAAAGGAGCCTTCAGATAATTCCTTATGATATGAAATAAACAGTGGTTATACTGACACTTAGAGGCCTGGATGTATCAGAGGCTGTGTTCACACCTGGCATTAACATGCATCTTGGGGGAATCTGATAACCAGAAACTGCCAAAATGCATAAACATTAACACCTGCAAAGTGTCTTGAGTGAATACCTCAATCATATTTGCTTCTGATGTATTTTGCTTTTTTAATTTTGCAAGCAGTTAGGACCATTCCAGCAGGTGGGCTATCAACTTACAGTTCAACGACATTGACATATCTCCAGTGCAAAACTAAAGAAATAAACATAACACACATAACAAACATGTTTCAGCTGATTAACTACATCTGAGTTAAAAGATGGAGGCACACTGAGAGAATCAGAATTTGGTGGATGCAAATGTATTAATTAATTTAGTAATTAACTGGGTTTTATTTTGTTTTACAGCATGAATAATCTTTATGTGAAAGAATCGTGCCAAAGCTCAGAAGCCCCTGCCCAGTCTCCAACTGTGAGGTTTGCTGATATAGCCACAGGGCTGGAGAGATCCCCAGGTAAGTGTGGTGATTCAATAAATACGCATTACACAACTCAGGGCCTGTTGTGAGCTTCCTCCTTATAATACTCCATGGGTTTGAATTGAATGCTTTGTATATTTGCAGCCCATGTTAAGCTGCATTCCCTCAGGCTGCATCACATATTCATTCATTTTAAATTCTTTAGGTATTATTAAAATCAGTAATTAGATATACAAAGCTCATAAAGCAAAATACATTTTGTCCAGATGTTTATAGACATAGGCTCATATAAGATTTTGTTTTCCAGATGCTGGTGGAGTGTATGTTCCAGACGAGGTGTGGTCCACGCCATCGGTTCCTCTGACCAATGAGTTTCGGTACAGCATGCAAGACCCCCTGAACCTCGGCCCACACACCTCCACACACACCCCTTTCACTGGGTAACATAACTTTTAAAATCCATTAAACACCTGTTTTATTTACAGTCGTGTGTAAAATGGCTCTATTGTGGATAATACTATGGACGTTCATGCAGAAAACCTAGGGTTCAGTTCTCATTTTGGTGCCCATACTACACCTACCCTGCTTTCGCCTCAGTACCATGATTAGAACTGTAAGTCACTCTGGAGAAGAGCTTCTGCTACAATGCCATGTTTACTTTATCTGCTTCTGTTTGTATTATCTGTATTTTAGATGTTGTTTAATTGTATGGTCTTCTTTTTTTCTAGGAATTTTCCATGGAATAACTCACTGAGTCACAGTAATAGTTCGTACCCCTACAGCCAACAGAACAACTACATGTTAACAGGTAACTACAGTTTGAATAACTTTATATGGCCAAAGATTTCTGGACACCTACTCGTGTTTCTTCTGTAATTACGTTTCAGTTTTCAATTTATGCTCCTTATATAGCACTTTTGATTCTGATTCTGAAAATATTTATCATGAAAAACAGTATAAATCTGGACGTGGAGAACACTTTACAGCCCAGTGGTTGAAGCCTTGTACCCCTCTTACCAGTGCTTGTTGTGTGGGCATGGCTCATGTTCAGTCCAAAAACACCCACAGCAACAGCTCTGTTTCAAACGTATAGCGATGTCATGCTTTAAGCAAATGGGTAGCAAAGGTATGCTAGTTAACTTCATGTGAATTGTTTTTGATTGTGTAATCGTTTTGATCCCCCCCCCCCCCCCACCTACCTTCCAAGGAAACGGTAATTTCCAGAGCAGCTACTCGTGTCCAGACGCTCGCACTCAGCCGGCTGTTTGGAATGAGGAAGGGGTTCAGGAAGCTTCCTCATCCTGGAACATCACCAGCTCTGTTGCCAAGGTGAGATCATGAAAATATAAATTCACTTTAAGCTTATCTTTAGACAGGAACTCATAATCACTGATACAAATCACTGTGAGCTCATTGTCAGCCTGCTGTGGGTTAAGGGTGTGAGTTAAAAACAGCTATACAGGTAATATAAAATATAATACAGTTGCTTTATATATTTTTGTATGTGACAAAAGTACCT
The DNA here is from genome assembly GCF_029633855.1 of Hoplias malabaricus. NCBI lineage: Eukaryota > Metazoa > Chordata > Actinopteri > Characiformes > Erythrinidae > Hoplias > Hoplias malabaricus. The sequence continues at coordinate 2,101,858 of NC_089801.1, forward strand.
TGCAGTATATTAATATGCTCTTTGTCCCTCTCTCCTCTCTTAGCCCTTTTTCCCAGGCACCCGTAGTCTCTCGCCCATCTCCTCAAGTCTGTTTGGTTCCATCTGGACTCCACAGAGCGAGCCATATCAGAGCCACTTCCAGACCCCCCACACACCTCATACGCACACACCACACACACCACACCCATCTCACACACCACACACACCCTCACCACACTCGCCCTTTAGCCGTGAGCCCCAGAAACATTACTCTAGCTTTGACCCCTTTGGCCCACATATGAACCTGGAAATCTGGAATTCACCTGGCAACCGCAGCTCCAACGACTGTGTAAACGACTAAGCGTACACACACACACATATGCGCGCGCCACACCACACATGAACTTGGAGATTTGGAATTCATTTGGCAACTGGAGCTCCAGTGACTATGTAAATGAGTCTTGAAAACATGCAAACACCTACACACGCAAACGTACATTACACACACTTGAACATGAAGACCTGGCAACCAGATCGTCTGTGTAAACATGTCCCACACACATACACACACAGACGAGTGCATACAAATAAAGAAACATGCACACACTCTCAGAGAAAGCTTTCCAGGAAAATAACCCACAAAAAGAATGTGGCTTTAAAGATTACGAAATAAAAAATGTGAATATACTCTTATGTTCTCTTATGTTCCAGTTTTCCCTCCAAAAAAAAAAAAAACAAGTTGTTTGTTGTGCGAAAGTTAAGCATTTTGTTGTATATTTTTCTAGATGTTTTGCAGATTTGACCATAGGAAAATAATAAAAAAAATTTTGTACTGAAAACTTTTTTGTGTCCTTCCCTTCGTGTGTGTGTGTGTGTGTGTGTGTGTGTGTGTGTGTGTGCGTACGAGAGAGATCCATCACTTCAGAGTTAGAGGACAAAGTTATGGGCATTTGCTCAGTGTAGCACTATTTATGCGAAGGTAATTTTGGAGAGACATGCTGCCATCTAGATGACGTCTTTTTCCAGGAACTCTGTCTACTTCAGTAGGACCCTCACTGTGCACTCTGATAATTAAAGATAAGGGCATGTGACCCAGTGATAACCATGACTTTCTCCCAGCAATTTTTGAGTGTTGAAGGTAACTATTTTATTTGTTAATATTTAACAAATATAATAAATCTGGGGCCCTCTCCAGGGTGTTCCCACCATGCGTAGACTCCAGACCCACCGCGATCCTGAATTGGACAAGCATTTACAGAATTACGTTTGTCAGTGTAAACACTGGTCATTTCTTTGTCCTTTTGTCTGTTAAATAAAATAAAAAGTGACAATTATTCATTTTAAAAAAATGACAGATTTCAGATTTTTTAGTTTACTTAGTGTCTCAACATTTCGGGTGTTTCTTTAGTTAAATCATGATATTTGTAATGTACAGTTAGAAAATGGAGTGAACGTTGTTAGAAGGTCCATACTAGAAAACCTATCATGGATAAAATAAGTAAAATCCATGGATGAGTCTCCAAAAAAGCCTCAAAAACAAAGATTTAGAAAGCTTTGGTTTATTGCGTCATAAACATTAGGAAGATAAGGGTGGAGGTAGACTGGAATAACGTAGATGCTGTTATGGAGTCACATCTAGCCACTACTTATTAAGCGGTGCTCTTTATTCTTGGAAATATCTTATAATTGTAAGTTACTTAAAGAGGTGGTTTGTAGTGTGGTAACCTATCTCTGGAGAGGGACAATTATGTACTATGTAAATAACGAGGAGGGTGTAGTACCGGGGTTTAACGCTGAGGGGCAGTACCCTGTTTCCGCTGCAGCTCGTTTTCTGAGGGAGAAGAAGAGCGGCTGCTGCTGGTGTGTTTCCGCGGTACTTAGCGCCTTGTGTCTTTTTCTGTTGCCCCCCGTTTTTAAACTCCTTTTACACGTTTTTCTGATTTGGATTCACTTTAAAACACGTCCCCAGTGGGTCAGCGACAGGATGACGGAGGTAAGGAGGCGACCTCAGGCTTTAAAGCTAATTTAAATTCGTTTTATTTTTCGTCGTTCGCTGAACGTTATGCACTCTGAGCTTTAATAATATTTTTTTGTGTGTGGAAATATGTGTGAAAGTGTTTGTGGATTTCGCTGTGTGTTTGTGTAATATTGTACATTTAAAACATCTCCATTTTATTCTTTCCACTGGAGCTTTATTATGTTTATTCCTCTAGGTTTGCTCCAGAACTAAAGAAATTCTACAAAGGTCTTAAAGGAGAACTCCACCCCAGTTTACAAAATTCCCCATTAATCCTCTGTGAGAGGAGAGTGTTTTGTTGTGAAAAGTATCACTGCAGGAAAACCCAGCTCTTCCTATAGGACACAATTGATTTGAGGCACAAGTTGTCTGGCTAAACTGTGAAATCCTGTTTTTCAATGAACAGGACCATGGCTAAATGTCACTGAGAAGGTATGATGTGGGAGGTGGATCATTCTCAGTGCTGCACTGTCACTGGTGGTTCAGCTACTGTCTCTGAACGAAGCAGGGTAGTCTAAAAGTGGATACAGTGTTTAATATCTCCAGCAGCACTGCTGTGTCTGATCCACCCGTGCCAGATCAACACGTCAGTGTCACCGCAGTGCTGAAAATGATCCACCAAATCATATCTGCTCGATGGGGGTCCTGAGCTTTGAAGAACATGGTGAAAGGGGGCTTACAAAGTATGCAGAGCAACAAATAGACTACAATCTATAATTATACTATAACATGCTCCTGTATGGTCAGGGTAGCTTACAGAAGGGGCTGTGAGAGTGTCCACACTCTGCTCCTCATTTCCTTGAAGGAGGCTTTGTGTGTGGTTTTGAATGTGTATATAAGTGTGTTAATGCGTGTTTATTTGTCTATAGGATGTGCAGAAACATTCTGTCCACACACTGGTCTTCAGATCTCTGAAGCGGACTCACGACATGTTTGTATCTGACCATTCTAAACCCATCTCACTCGATGAGGCGAGGTGAGTTGAGCAGGAAAATCTCCTGTCTGCGATCAGCTCAGGCTTTGGTCATTCTGGAGTTATCGAAGCTCACGATAACACTTAAATACTCTGGATTCAGAATAGTTTTAAATGAGACTGGATATCAGCCGCTAAAAGCAACAAAAACAGAAAGCTGTTTCTGATGCCTTCAACATTGTTTTACCAGAAACTTTTATTTTTTTTTCCCCAGTCACAAGTTGAAGATGAATGTGAAGCTGAGGACAGAGTACGGGCCGGTCTTACACATGCCAGTTCTGAAAGAAACCAGAGGAAAACCTGTTGACTCCTCAGATCCCCTCAACAGCTTAGGATACACACCTGCTGGTTGGTAACACTTTTTTTTCTCTATAACACGGATATTTTGGCAGGTTCAGCCATGAGTATTTTGCAGTGTTTGATTTATGAGCAGCTTTTAAGAAGGAAAAACCTTAACTTTAAGCTGAAGTCTATGTCTAAAAAAATTAATAAATAAAGTAAATAATACTCCAAGTAATTGGAGCATTTCTATTGGTCCATTCATCATTAAATGTTCACACCAGAATCAACAAACACGGACATACAGGTTTTTAAACAATTTAACATCAATAATGTATATTAAACTACTTTTTTTTGCAACAGTCTGAAATGACACACTGCATTTCATATTAATACTATTAAAACTAAAGGTATATTTATCTTCATCTGGTGTCAGAAACACTAGAGCAGATCAGAGTTTATTGATTTATAATTAACCAATACTGATTGTTTTTCTTACTGGCGCCCCCTCCAGGGTGTGTTCCTGCCTTGAGCCCAATGATTCCAGGTAGGCTCTGGACCCACCGCGACCCTGAACTGGATAAGGGTACCAGATAATGAATGAATGACTATTGTTTTTGTAATTCAACAGATGCTGATCCAGAATATCTCATCACAGGAACCCATCCATATCCATCTGCTCCAGGTATGTTTTAAACCCAGCGTCCGACGGCGTACATCAGACCAATCCACTATTAAAGTGAGGGCCAGTACTGTAGAAATTATTAGGCCTCATAGTAAGCAAAGTAAACCTATTTTTTTTAAACCTCAAAACTAGTATCATCCAACAGCAGCTCCTGAAACTGCTCCTCAAACCAAAACCTCTTCACTCCCACACAAGATGAAGCTTGTCGGTGTGCATGGGGTGTTTTGGAGACACATGACAAAGCCTCATAATTCAGAGGACTGTTTTGAAAATTTTGCTCATTCCCCTCATAGAGAAATCCAACTGAGACCCAGAATTCCTCTATGTGAGCACGATGCTACGTCAGTGCTCTATATAACCATGTGTTGTTTGTTTTTCTTAGGTGTGGCTCTCACTGCAGACACTCAGATGCAGAAGATGCCAAGTGAAGCTGGAGTGCAGTCCATGGCCCTTGCTCTACCTCCATCTAAAGCAAGGTAACCAGAAATCCCGCTGATTATCGGGCGAACCGCAGGCCTAAAGCTTGCTGTGTCAGAGGAATATTGGCACTAGTCTGAACCAGTGCACTGGTATAATAGAAATGGGTGATTTGAGTTGCTCACATCATTTCATGGTGCTTTCTCTTTTAGGACACAATCAGTATTAGAGAGTTTGTGTTCTGTCAAATTCTAAATGACTGACTTGTTAGATCCTTTGTGTGTGTGTGTGTGTGTGTGTCTCTTCATGGTAGTGTTGAAGTGAATTTAATTTATTCTCCGTTATTGTAGTAGATTATTTTGAGCCCAGGTCTTCCTGGGAAACGCGCTTCTGTCTGTCGTGGATGTAGTTAAATGACCGATTATGTTTTTGTTGTTCGTTTTATAGACAGGATTTGGTTCACACCGCAGCTGGTGTTGGAGACATTCTCAGACATGCAGGAGCTGCAGAGAGATCCCAACCTCCACAACATGCACTGGTGAGAACATAGTGTAACCATTTAAACAGATTTGGAGCATCAGAGGAAATTGGTGTTGCATGTGTGTGGGGAAAACCTATGAGGCAGCCGTGAAATCAGAGATGGTGGTTACTGTAAAACAGTTCAATTTTATACTGGTGCAGTTCTTTTTGAGATGGATTATTATTTCCCTGTGAATGTGCTGTTTTGTTTAAGTTTGTTGTTTGACCATTATCTTCCAGGCTCTAATGGAAGGAGGAGGTATGAAGAACACATCGCTGGTGCCTAGAAAAGCTCCGACAATGCCCAAACCACAGTGGCACCCACCATGGAAACTCTACCGGGTAAAGAGAGAACAGAAATCACAGAGAGCATCTGGAGCACCACCGCTTACTAACATATATATAAAATTGTCATTGTCCATTAAACAATTGTCCCCTTTTTTACATCAGCACATGGGAGCTGTGTAAAGGGTGAACTAATAGAATCTTCCATCATTTTGCAGTTTCAGAATGACTTTATTAAGAGTTACTTTTAATAACTCTTTAATTTTATTAACCTGTTGCACTTCTCCACACAGTAGTTTTAATGGCTGTGTACTTGTTTGTGTTTCAGGTTATCAGTGGTCATCTGGGCTGGGTAAGGTGTATAGCGGTGGAACCTGGGAATCAGTGGTTCGTCACTGGATCAGCAGACAGGACGATAAAGGTACGCTTTAATAATGTCATCACTGCTACCTTTAACCATGACATTGTTGGAATGGCAGAGTGGGATGGGGCTATAAACTGAACAAAAAACGTTAAAAATGACTTTCACTAGATATTGCTGTGATGAATTGATGGCATTCAACGAGAGAGACATTATTAAGGTCGGAATTAATTCAGACATTAAGTTTGATATTGGTAACGTTGAGATAAGGTGTCACAAGATTGACAGTCGTAGTTGTATGTATAATGACTGGTGTGTGCACGTGTGTGTAAATGAAACGCTACACATTGTTTTACAGATCTGGGATTTGGCGAGTGGGAAGCTGAAGCTATCTCTGACTGGTCACATCAGCACCGTGAGGGGTGTAGCGGTCAGCACTCGCAGCCCTTACCTCTTCTCCTGCGGAGAGGACAAACAGGTCAAATGCTGGGACCTGGAGTATAACAAGGTAACTGATATATAATATTACTAATGTACTGCAGTACTAGTCAAGAGAGTTTTATTGTCAATTCTGCATATGTATAGGACATACAAAGGATTGAAATTACGTTACTTTCCTCTCCAAGATGCAGTAACATTTAACAAAAAATAGACTAAATTCTTATTGACTAGTAAATCAAATTGTCTTTTACTTTTTTTTATGTAAAAGTCCCCTATGCACACATTCGTTTACATTATAATGAGGGGGCTTGGCATTTCTCTGCTTTTACAATCACAATGAAAAATATATTTTGGACATATGTTTGCTTCTATTTCTCCATTTGTTGTTTAGGATGTGTAACTTATTGCGTTTTGTTTCTGCAGGTTATCAGGCACTATCACGGTCACCTGAGCGCCGTTTATGATCTGGACCTGCATCCGACTGTAGACGTGTTAGTGACCTGCAGTCGGGACGCTACGGCCAGAGTGAGTCCCCAAAACACTCTTGAAAATTAAACATGAAACAATTCTAAGATAAGTCTGAAATAAACACAAAATTGTCCGAAATTAGAGAATCATTTTTGTTTGGCTAAAACTTTTTATGGGAAAAAAAATCATTGAAACACATTAAAAGTGCAGCCAGTCAGTTTCCCCATTGACTCTTCTTCATGTAATGACACAGCTGTTATACTGACACCTAGTGTCCACGCTGTGTCGGATGGTAATGTAATGAGTACAGTATCATCGGTAAGGTTATGATTTTGTTTTAGCCTGATGTTGTTCAGCATATGCACATGTTTGTGTTTTACAGGTCTGGGACATAAGAACCAAGGCCAATGTCCACACCCTGACTGGTCACACCAACACCGTCGCCACAGTGAAGTGTCAGAACTCTGAGCCTCAGGTCATCACAGGTAACCACTTCTGTTTATGAAGGATCACACAGACACTGCACATACAGAATATGTTTTCATTGCAACTTGTGCACAATATTGGTATAATAATAAATTGTTATGGAAAAGCATTCTAGCGCCCACTGGGTGGCCTCTGGAATTGGTGAATTAATGTATTTTAAAATCATTGCAGTGGAAACACCACATCAGGAATAGTGCACCATGATGCACCACACCCACACATCACAGTTCTAGGAGTTTAGGATAATGTGGTTAAAAAAAAATTGGTTTAACTTAGGAGGTTAAAAAATAAACAAAAATGTGTATTTTTTTTTCCTCAGTGGCACAAAACTTTTCTTGTTTTTAATTTGTTTAGGAAGCCATGACACCACGATCAGACTGTGGGATCTGATAGCTGGAAAAACGAGGGCAACTCTGACCAATCACAAGAAATCTGTCAGAGCCATCGTCTTGCATCCGCGACAGTGAGATCCATTCATTCATTCATCCATCCATCCATTATCTGTAACCCTTATCCAGTTCAGGGTCGCGGTGGGTCCAGCCTACCTGGAATCATTGGGTGCAAGGCAGGAACACACCCTGGAGGGTGCGCCAGTCCTTCACAGGGCAACACACACACTCACACATTCACTCACACCTACGGACATTTTAGAGTCGCCAATCCACCTACCAACGTGTGTTTTTTGGACTGGGAGGAAACCGGAGCACCCGGAGGAAACCCACGCAGACACAGGGAGAACACACCACACTCCTCACAGACAGTCACCCGGAGGAAACCCACGCTGACACAGGGAGAACACACCACACTCCTCACAGACAGTCACCCGGAGGAAACCCATGCAGACACAGGGAGAACACACCACACTCCTCACAGACAGTCACCCGGAGGAAACCCATGCAGACACAGGGAGAACACACCACACTCCTCACAGACAGTCACCCGGAGGAAACCCATGCAGACACAGGGAGAACACACCACACTCCTCACAGACAGTCACCCGGAGGAAACCCACGCAGACACAGGGAGAACACACCACACTCCTCACAGACAGTCACCCGGAGGAAACCCACGCAGACACAGGGAGAACACACCACACTCCTCACAGACAGTCACCCGGAGCGGGAATAAAACCCACAACCTCCAGGTCCCTGGAGCTGTGTGACTGCAACACTACCTGCTGCACCACCGTGCCGCCCCAAGATCCTTTCAGCTTTAAAAAATAAACATCATAAAGCTCAGTGTGTTTCTAATATTTGTCCAGTCTTAAGCCTTCAGAATATTACAACTTATTCATTAATATTATTTAGCATTATTATTATTTAACTCCTTTAAAGGGGCAGCCTGTTCATTTTTTCCAGTGATTCATTCTCATTTTAATTTTACATTAAACCTGTTTTTAAAAAGATATCACAAAATATGCTATGTTAAAAATAGTTTATCTACACAAATATTTGTTTAGAACTGAGTGGATGGCTTTTCTGTGTGATTTAATGGTAACGGAATTAATTGATTACTGATTAAAGTAGTGTGTGTGATTATTTTTGATTAAATTTAATTTGTTCTTCCAGATACACCTTTGCCTCTGGTTCCCCAGACAACATCAAACAGTGGAAATTTCCAGATGGAAACTTCATTCAGAATCTGTCTGGACACAATGCTATCATCAACACACTTGCAGTTAACTCTGATGGAGTCTTGGTATCAGGAGGTTTGTGGGATATTTTATTTTTTTTCCTCCGATCTTTCATTTGGGGCTTTTGGTTCAAAACTAAGGTTTCCCTCAATGCAAAAATATTAAGGCTTTTACTGTGCATTATTCAAGAATCTTTCTACTGTATGTTATTGAAACAAATGGTGAATTCCGTGGTTATCTGTATTAAATAAACGTTAAATGTTTTACGCACATTTTTCCTGCCAAACCTGGGTGTCAGACGTGACCAAATCAAAATGTATCTTTGGATTGGTTTTGCTTTTTTTTCTACTTTTGTCTCCTTGAGTGGTGGGCAGTGTATTTAGCTGAAAGCACACTTCCCAATATTGATTACATTTTTATTTGTCTCTTTTTTTCCCACTTCTCTTTCTTTACTTCCTTCATTTCTTTGTCTCATTTACCACCTCTCAGCTGATAACGGTACAATCCACCTGTGGGACTGGAGGACTGGGTATAATTTCCAGCGGATCCATGCGGCGGTTCAGCCCGGTTCTCTGGACTCTGAGTCTGGGATCTTTGACTGTGTTTTTGATCATTCAGAGTCTCGCCTCATCACCGCAGAGGCCGACAAAACCATTAAAGTTTACAAAGAGGACGACACTGCGGTGAGACACAGCTTTTAATGTCACTACATGCACAAACACACACTTTCATTATCACATGATATAAAGATCTGTTTGATGTCCCATCACTAGAAATGTACACTTTATACATTAAAGGAACAACCAGTCATTTTCTTAATTATACATTTTATATTGACACTTGGTGGCTTGGATATTTGTACAAAAACCTTAAAAGATTGAGGAACGTGTAACATAGTGTATTATATCCTTTTATTAAGAGACTTTCTGATTTCTTCATTATTGTTTTGTGTTTCAGACCGAGGAATCCCACCCTGTCAACTGGAAACCAGAGATTATCAAGAGAAAGCGATTTTAAAGTCATGGTTGTTGTTTTTTTTGTGTTTCCTATTTGCTCTTTTATTTCAATTCATATGCTATATACACCATTTTCTCCCCATAACCTCATCAGGGTCACAGTAATGACTTTGGGTTACATTCATCATCAGGAACGTGTGCTAACTTTGACCTTTTATTAATGAAAAGCATCTGACTGTTGGGGAAGGAAATTAAACTGAAAGATGTAAGGATTTACAAAAAGTAAATTGTGACCAAAAAGAAGTCCAGCTGGTCATTTTTGTGAGTGAAGAGGTATTTTCCCGACAGTGATGGACTCTGTGGACTGAGTGGATATTTCACATGTGACTGGCACACACTGCTTTGAAGGGAAAATCCTACCATTCAAATATAATTAGACGTTTTGCCAAACTCAGTTTTTCTGGTACAGGTCAGAAAACATGTTTTTTTAGTTGTTTGTAAATACATTTTTCAGTTTTTAACTCATTAGATCTTCTAGTGCTGTTGAAAAAATGAACTTTGCTTGAGTTAATCATAACATTTTCTTCAAGTGAACCATTAAAAATTAATGAGATACTCTGCTGTTTGGATTCTGTGGCTCAGGCTCTTAATCGTGAACACTGCATTTGTAAAATAAAAAGCTAAACGGGCACTGTGTTGTTTAATTTTAAATTGTGAAGAGAAATATAAGTGTGATTTCCTGTGGGAAGAAAAAAGTGACTGATGAAAAACAGTATGTATATAAGAAGTGATACATGTTTATGTGCAAGAGAAGAATATCTGCTTTTGTCTCCTGGTAGCATATGCACTAATGTTATTTATTTATTCATTCATTCATTCATTATCTGTAAAAGCTTATCCAGTCCAGGGTTGCAGTGGGTCTAGAGCCTACCTGGAATCATAGGGCGCAAGGCGGGAACACAACCTGGGGGGGGGGCGACAGTCCTTCACAAGGCAACACACACACATTCACTCGCACACTCACACCTACAGACATTTTTGAGTCGCCAATCCGCATACCAACGTGTGTTTTTGGACTGTGAGGGAACAGGAAACCCACGCAGACACAGGGAGAACACACCAAACTCCTCACAGATAGTCACCTGGAGAAAACCCACGCAGACACAGGGAGAACACACCACACTCCTCACAGACAGTCACCCGGAGGAAACCCACACAGACACAGGGAGAACACACCAAACTCCTCACAGATAGTCACATGGAGAAAACCCATGCAGACACAGAGAACACACCACACTCCTCACAGACAGTCACCCGGAGAAAACCCACGCAGACACAGGGAGAACACACCACACTCCTCACAGACAGTCACCCGGAGAAAACCCACGCAGACACAGGGAGAACACACCACACTCCTTACAGACAGTCACCCGGAGAAAACCCACGCAGACACAGGGAGAACACACCACACTCCTTACAGACAGTCACCCGGAGAAAACCCACGCAGACACGGGGAGAACACACCACACTCCTCACAGACAGTCACCCGGAGGAAACCCACACAGACACAGAGAGAACACACCACACTCCTCACAGACAGTCACCCGGAGGAAACCCACGCAGACACAGGGAGAACACACCACACTCCTCACAGACAGTCACCCAGAGGAGAACACACTAAACTCACAGACAGTCATCCGGAGCGGGAATCGAACCCACAACCTTTATATATGATATATTTCTCCTTAATGGAGATTTTTTCGCTCTAACGACTTAATTGAGGGAAATGACACTTTAAGTAAATCAGATGGAGCGGTTGAGTGATTTGTCCAGCAGGTGGCGCTGTAGTGCTTGGCAGTGAAGAGTGTAGGTGGTGTTTTTGGCTTTTAAATGGATAATACCACTTCAGCCAAAACATTAAAATGAGCTCCTTGTTTCTACGATCACTGCACATTCTCTCAGCTGCACTGACCAAACAGGAGCACTTTGTAGTTGTAAAATTACAGACTGTGGTCTATCTGTATACAATATAAGCCACCTTTCGCCCTGTTCTACAATGGTCAGGACGACTGTTGTGCTAGTAAAAGTGGATCAGACACCGCAGTGCTAATGGAATTTTTAAAGCCCTAGAGATTGTTGGAACATCAAGTGAGTTCATGGCCAATTTACATCAACACAGTCTCAGTACTTTCCATTGAAAATGGGTTTTCTCATGGCAATTATATATATACATATATACTCTCAAGGTAACTATGTACATCACGTGACGTCTCAAGGTGCTGCCATATGCTAATGAGATGATCACGTGACGATAAGCAACCCAGGCGACCTAGCTGAGGTTTGAGGTGGTTTGAGACTGCCGTTAAATAAAAGCCTCCTCCATTTAATGTGGTAAAACAACCACTCAGTGTGTTCAAGTTGAATTATGTGAGTTCGTAGACATTATGTTTTAAATTGAAATGTAACTGCTGATCTATTTAAGGTGGAATGGAAGTTACAGAAGCTAAGTCATGGTGTCTTGAAATTAGGAACGGAAAACATATTTTATTTGAATGTACTACTTAAGGGGGAGTTAACAATAACTGTAGAGAAGCTAAGCAGTTAGAGCATCCATTTAAGGTGGAATAAAATATTTTTAAATGTCGGTAGTTTTCAAATGATTCCCACTAAACAAGGAACGTCCCTGGACGTTCAAAATAGGTCTAAAAGTAGTCTGTCCGTCAAGGACATATTTTAAACGTCAGTGGACGTCCAAAATCCATCTTAATAAGTTAGTTAAGTGGTGACCAATCGATAACGATAACGTCAGTGGACGTCCAAAACGCGTTTTATTCAAGTAATTTATTTCGGGACCAATTAATAACGTCAACTGACGTCCAAAATACGTCTAATAGTCGTCTTTTCAATGTCTGTGTTTGGACGTCTTTTCAACTTTCATTTTCAACCTTAAGTGAACGTTGATTAGACGGCAGTCATTACGTTATTTCAACGTTGAATCAACGGCTAAATGTTTACTGGGTTGACTTTATATCTCTGTATTTCTATACACCTTTCTCTCCTTTTTTGCTCTTTTTAAAAAGTTATTGCTTCCCTCACGTTTCCTTTTTAACACTTCGTTTTCATTCTCTCTCTCTCTCTCTCTCTCTCCCCCCCCCCCGTCTCTCTCTCTCTCTCTCTCTCTCTCTCTCTCTCTCTCTCTCACACACACACACACACACAGCTCAGTTCAATAAGCCTTATTGGCATGACCAAAATCAGATATAGTATTTCCAAAGCATTATTAAAACAACGTTAAGTATAAAGAACATAAAAAGTCTCACTTTCATGAAAAGTAGTAGTAATATTAATAATATAATAATCATAATAATAATGATAATGATGATGATGAAACAGCATACTAAGTAAACTAAGAATCAGGTAATAAGTTAAAAATTGATTGTAATAAATATATAATAAGTATAATTCAATTTAATTTAATATGTGAAAATGTTAACAATAGTAGCTCTCTATCTCTCTTTCTCCTGTTCTAAGTCTCACTCCTTCCCCACCCTCTCGGTTATCTCTCTCTCTCTCTCTCTCTCTCTCTCTCTCTCTCTCTCCCTCTCTCTCCCTCTCTCTCCCTCTCACACACACACACACACACGCAAGAGTTGGACAGTTGGAGCTCAAGCTGAGCACGCTCAGGAGTGTGTGAAGAGTTGTCTGGGGTTATTTCAGTGGATCATGAAGAGTGACCTGTCCAGGTGAAGTAGGTGAGAGACCCCCCTCTTTTATTTTGTAATACCATTTTGCTTTTGCTTCTCTGTCTATATCTTTTAATTAAATGTATTCCTCCATTTCTTTTTGCTCCTCTTCCGTTGATTTCTCACTCCTTTGCTTCTGTCTTCTTTTTTGAACTTTGCTTTTCTTCTGTATTTCTTCCTATTATCTGACCTTTTAATGTGATTTTTATCTTTTTATTTTATTCTCTCTCAGTCGGTCTGTACTGAAGCTGGAGCTTATGATGGAGGGCCGCTCCTCTGTGTGTGGAGAATAATGTGGAGTTATTTACGTTCCTCTCTGCTCATGACTGGGTGAAGCAGGTGAAGATGAAGCCTCACCTGTGGACCTCATTTGTTTTTTTGTTGCTGTTTAATGGCCTCTTTGCCCACGTCCACCTTAAACTCTCGGTTTATGAAGGTTTACCGGCTCTCACAGTGGTGGGCGACCTTAAAGCTGCCTTGCCTTCGAATACAGGGCTCAGCGGCTTCTTTATTTCCGAGAGCAGGGACTCTGATGTTTTCAGAGACCTAGAGATAGACTCCGATTCTGGAATTATCTCCACAGCAACAGTGCTTGATCGGGAAAAGAGAGACAAGTATGAATTTGCAGCTGCAACTTTAACAGGAGAGGTCATCAAAGTCACAGTAGAGGTCCAAGATGTAAACGACCATTGGCCTACATTTCCTGTAGATGTTATTTCTCTGAATTTATCAGAGCTGAGTTTTCCTGGTTCAAGGTTTGAGCTCCCTGGAGCTGTGGACTTGGACGAGGGTCAATTCCGGACTCAGGGATACAGACTCTTGGAAGGTGGAGATGTTTTCAAAGTGGAGTTGCGCAAAGGAGATGGGGCCATCCTAAATTTCGACTTGGTTCTGATGGAAAAGCTGGATAGAGAAGCTCAGAATTTCTATAGTTTAATGGTGGAAGCATTTGATGGAGGCCTGCCACCAAAAAGCGGACGGCTCCAGGTACATGTTAATGTTCTGGACGAAAATGACAACCAGCCCATCTTCAGTCAGACCGAATACCAAGCTTCAGTGTGGGAAAATGCCCCACTTTTGACATCTGTTTGCCAGGTATTTGCCTCTGACACAGATTTGGGTGAAAATGGCCGCGTGTCCTACGAAATCAACCGCCGCCAGAGTGACCCCAATGAGTTTTTCATCATCAACAAAAACACAGGAATAATTAGGCTCAACAAGCCACTGGACTTTGAAAGACAAACGTTTTTCGAGCTTGTGGTGATGGCGAAAGATCACGGAGCCGAGCCAGAGTCCAGCAGCACTTTTGTGGCAATCCGGGTCCTAGACGTCAATGACAACAGCCCTAACATTAACGTCTTGTTTCTGAGCGAATCCGGAGAACCGGAGGTGTCTGAAAGTGCTGGATATGGAGAATACGTTGCTCGGATCGCTGTCTCAGACCCTGACCTGGGAGAAGTCAAGAAGGTGGGAGATATATCACAAACCTCACTATACATTTTCACAATGCTACTCATGATGTTTTATTTCTTCCTGTGGCACATGAAACTGGCACATTACAAACAGCCTCAGTGTTATTGATATGAAACCAAATCTAGTGTGTGAGAAATAGTGTCCCCTGTGTTACAGTTACTAACTGTGTGAGTATATTTGTGAGTGAGTTACTACAGATCTGTGATCTTGGTCTGTTTTACAGTGCAGTAATATTAGGAAAATGAGCAGATGTATGTAGTATCTTGTTGTATTTACTAAAGTACATGGATTTGTACTCTGTTTTTTGGGGGAAAGTAATTTCCCCAAGTAGCAGGACTTTTCCTGGAGTGATATCATTCCGAATGAAATGTCTATCCCTGCTTTAAACAGGTCAGTGTTTTTCTAGAAGGAGGAGAAGGTAAGTTTGCCCTAAAGTCCACAGACGAGTTCCTGTTCGCTCTATGTGTGGACGGCTCTCTGGACCGGGAGCAGAAGGACTTTTACGAGTTGACAGTGGTGGCCTCGGACTTCGGTTCTCCGCCTTTGAGGAGTGAGAGGACGTTCCTTTTGAGAGTCACAGATGTGAATGACAACCCTCCAAAATTTGAGAGACAGGTTTATGAAGCGAGCGTCCTGGAGGATTTACCTGTCGGAAGTTCGGTTCTGCAGGTGAAGGCCATGGATGATGATGAGGATTCTGGCATATTCTACTCGATCCTGAGATCGGTTCAGGACTTTCTGGTGAACATTGACCCTCAGACCGGCCTCATTAGCACTGCTGCGGTGTTGGACAGAGAGAGGGATGCTGTCCTGGTCTTTTTGGTAGTAGCTGTAGATGGAGGATTTCCACCATTAACCTCCACATCTACAGTAAACATCCAGGTGGAGGATGTGAATGACAACAAACCTGTCTTCACCCAGCAGCTCTACAACTCCACCATATTGGAACATCTGGCTGTGGGAACGTGCTTTTTACAGGTAAACTAACTCTTTAATTGCTTTCAGAAAGTGAGTGTGATTAACAATTTTCTTATTTGATGCTATTATCTAACTATTTCCTTTATTTATTCTTGGGTTCCTGACACTTCGATGCTCCCATCAATCAGCGCATTACTATAGAGCACTATAGCGCCGTTTAACATTAAATAATAGAAGATTTATTGCCTGACTCTGGTGGGTTATGGTGTTAGAGACTTCTGTGTGTTTTTCTGTTTTAAACAAAGACAGCAGTGTTACAAATGAGAAGACTCCACACACACACAGACACACACTAACGTATTGTTTGTCATCTTGGGTGTGTGTGTATGTGTGTGTGTGTGTGTGTGTGAGAGAGAGAGAGAGCCTGGTACTGCCACTGTTTCTTCTTACAAAGGATAAAAAGAAGCGTCAGCTGGTACAGAAAAAAAGAACAAAGCTTATACCTTCTACTGCAGAGCTTTTAAATATGATTGTTTTTTGGCATTAACCCACTGATGATGATTCAGTTCTGGATCATAAACATTGCTCCAACCCATCCCAGGAGTTTTGGATGTAGTGCAATCGCTCCAAAGAACAGTTTCAATGTTGGGGGGATTTATAGTGCTGTAGGCCACACTCGACTTTGGACATGGTGGCCTTAGTCTCCTGTGAAGATGCTCCAGTACATTTCATTAAAATAGATTTAAACGGTCTACAGTGAAGGCTCAGTCATTATAAAGGGTGTCTACAAAGGTTTGGAACCTGTGAACATAAAAAAACACAGTCAACAGCGCGGTGGAAAAAGAGAGCTGATCAGTATTTGGCACAGGTCAGCATGGACATCTCCAGACATTAATTAGACAGTATTCGGACGTCTGTTTGCGCAAGGCCTTTTTTTGTCTGAACACATTACGCTCGCTCGTGTGGAAATGAATAGTTATGTGCTGAAAGAAAAGAAAGAGAAGCAAAGCACATGTTGTTTTCTGCTCTCTAAAGATATGTTGCTCTAAATTTGTTAGAAAAGCAGTTTAAGTTATTTGTAAATCAGTGATTCCCATATTGTTAAAAACGACATCACAAAAAAATGAGAAAATTAGTTAAATAAAAAAAAGTCTGATATTTATTTTGGAAATGTATGTGCCCAGGCAATAAAACACACATTTCTCAATTCAGGCAACACATGGTAAAACCACTCAAATTGTTCTGTATTCTTTGCTTTACTGTAAAAGACAGTGTTGGAGTAAATGTCATTTACCTCATTTTTATGTGTTGCTGTGTCTGTAATAGTTTTGAACTTGAAATTTTGTTTGGTACTTTAAAACGTTTTATGAAATTGAATGCAAAAGTATGGAGTACAAATGTGTGTTTTTCCTTTTCTTTTTTAAATAATTGAATAGATATGAAGGGCGGCACGGTGGTGCAGCAGGTAGTGTCACAGTCACATAGCTCCAGGGGCCTGGAGGTTGTGGGTTCGATTCCCACTCCAGGTGACTGTCTGTGAGGAGTGTGGTGTGTTCTCCCTGTGTCTGCGTGGGTTTCCTCCGGGTGACTGTCTGTGAGGAGTGTAGTGTGTTCTCCCTGTGTCCGCGTGGGTTTCCTCCGGGTGACTGTCTGTGAGGAGTGTGGTGTGTTCTCCCTGTGTCTGCGTGGGTTTCCTCCGGGTGACTGTCTGTGAGGAGTGTGGTGTGTTCTCCCTGTGTCTGCGTGGGTTTCCTCCGGGTGACTGTCTGTGAGGAGTGTGGTGTGTTCTCTCTGTGTCTGCGTGGGTTTCCTCCGGGTGACTGTCTGGGTGGAGTGTGGTGTGTTCTCTCTGTGTCTGCGTGGGTTTCCTCCGGGTGACTGTCTGTGAGGAGTGTCGTGTGTTCTCCCTGTGTCCGCTTGGGTTTCCTCCAGGTGCTCCGGTTTCCTCCCACTGTCCAAAAACACACGTTGGTGGGCGGATTGGCAACTCAAAAATGTCCATAAATGTGAGTGTGTGAGTGAATGTGTGAGTGTGTGTGTTGCCCTGTGAAGGACTGGCGCCCTCTCCAGGGTGTATTCCCGCCTTGCGCCCAGTGATTCCAAGTAGGCTCTGGACCTACCGCGACCCTGAACTAGATAAGGGTTACAGATAATAAATGAATGAATGAATGAATGAATGAATTGACACATTGTTAATGTCACAGGTTACAGTAGTAGACAATACTACAGTAGTAGTATTCTGTAGTATTTTCTCTAATTTCTGAGTAAAGTATGACTCTAACAAAGTAATATTTAAGCAGATTATTGAATCATTATTTCCACTTAAGTCAAATAGATATTTGTAAGTTATAAATATTATAATTTTTCATTAATTAGTTTGCCCGAGATCTCTTTAAACTGCCTCCATTTTCTTTGGATGTTGAGATAGTATCAGAGGGCAGTATGGAGAGTTTTTCCCACCATGCCTTTAGACCTTGACCAAAGGTTTTATACCATGTTCCACCCACTAGGCTCATAAACCCAGAGAGATATCAGGAATAAAACTTCACAGAGAATTGAAAACAAACAGCTGTGAACTGAACAGAGATGAAAGAGATACACTCAGAGGTTTATAGCAGGGTGACAGTCACGCAAAGCTTTTAACATCCAATTACTATCTGTACCATTCACTGTGTGGAATTCAATTTAACATCAGATTTTAGGCCAGTTCTAGGTGTAATTACGTCAGTTATGTTGATTTAGTTTAAATTGTATGTTTGATTTCGTTTCATATTTAAAGGCTTTTAAATGTAAATTCTTCCTCAGTTTTTAAATTAAGAGGTTCATATCAATAATCACGTAAACAAGATTAAAAACCCGTTCGTTTCCAATTGTACACAGTCTATGTACAGAAACTAATCTGACTAGTCAAGTTTATTGTTTTTATGATGTCACAAAATCAGCACATTTTGAAATCCACCTGCTCCACCTAGAGGCATTTAGCCCCGCCCACTCTTGCTGAAGGTACAAGCAGTGTTTCATATACGTTCTCAAGAAAAAATAGGTACGGTACAGAAGCTACAGCAGTGGTTTTAAAGTGCAGTTGTGTTCCATAAAGGTTGATTATATTCCCTTCTCCAGAAGGAGAGGTAAATATTTGTAATCTTTAATTACACAATTGTGTAAAATACTAGAGAATAAGTCCTGAAATGGGGCGTATGAAATCAGCACAGTTTTAAAATCTACATTTATGGTACAATAAGGTTACAGTTATGTTCCCTAACTAAAAGTATGGAATATGTACCCTTGAGGGCACCATAGTGACAGTAGAAGACCACAGTGACAGTTTTTCTGACCGTGTAGATACAGAGGCTTGGACTTTTTTGAGTGAACACTGGACCTTAAACGTGTTGCGTGTTGTTTATGTAGAAGCTGAGAATAGAACGTGAGAATAGGTGGTGATAAAACCAGGCCCAGGACTTAAAGTAACCCTCAGAATTAGTGAGTGGTCTTCCTTAGAGCCTTTAAGTATCTCTAATTATAGCGCCTCTAGTCACACAGCCTTCAGATTATACAGACCACCACCAGTCCCTCACTTCTGTAGCCAAGGACAGGCACTGTGAAGCAATTTTTAAAATGTATTTTTTCATTTAACTAGGCACATCATTAACATCATGTTCGTATTGATCTGGCATCAGCAGAATCTGCATGATTTTAAAATCATGTTGATAAAAGCATGGACATAGGTCATTTTTCTCCTCTTGACTGAAGTCTTATTGGCTTTACACGGGTTAGATTTTTGTTAATTGTAGTAAAAGAAAATTCACTTTAGGTATAGCAGTTATTTTAATAAAAAAAGATCAAAAACTGATCACAAAAATACATGAAATGGGTGTTTTTATTTTAATTAATTTTGTCATGATGCTTTCCTGCAAATACATATATATATATTAATCTAATCTAATCTAATCTAACCTCTATTACCTTTTTTTGATAGTTGGTGCTCCTGTTGGTGTGGGTTCTCATTAATTGCAGGAAAAAGTAGCTAAACATTTAGGGACTTTGCACCCAGACACACATATGCTGCAGGTTTTAACTGTTTTACTGAATATTTACAGTGGTTTTATTGACTTCTCAGATTGTGTTTCTGCTGGACTTCCTTTTTTCTTTGGCACGCTTTATGCAAACAGACACCCCTGTGGCTAATGTTGTAATGAGATTGAGCTGGAAGCCGTATGGGCGACTTGGCAGTGAGTTAGAAATGCCAGAATTAAGGTGAATTAAGGGGTTATGAATTCAGGTCAGAGATCTAGGACTTTTATGAGAGTTGTGAGACATCTCCATTTTCTGTTGTACATAATAGGGCTATAATAACGATATGATAATCATTAACACTGTAATAGTCATGTGATCCAAATGGATTTTCTGAGTTATTTTAATATGTTGCAGTAAGTCTAGGCGTGAAATGAGATAAATAAAGCACCTTAGCTGTTGTTGATCACAGTTAGGACTTGTCTAGACTTTATTTTAAGTTGTATCATGCTTTTAAAAAATCATATTAGATGCCTTTTCCACAAGTTAACACTGTTCTTAATGAAATGCTGTGACATGTTTTGGTCTAAACACCACAAGGATCAAACAACATGATTTTATTTTTCTTAATATGTCCCCCTTTAAAACTATAAAGTCTGAGTTGATGTATGAATCTGTGATGTATAGGTGAGCGCTGTTGATGCAGATGGAGGAGAGTTTGGAGTTGTGCGATATTCGTTTTCTGACGGATACCACAGTGAAGACACTCATCCTTTTTTCACCATCAACTCCACCACTGGAGACATCTGTGTGTCACAGGATATTGACCGTGACGCTGGCCTGGTGACGTTTGATATCTTGGTAAAAGCAGAAGACCAGGTAAGTGAATGATAACCTTTTTCAATTATAAAAATCACTTTACGCAGTGCATTTCAGTTCAGTGTTTACAGCCAATATATGAATGGTCTGTATGAAATGTTGACAATAATGAAGGCCATCTCCCTCATTCACCTTTTCTTTAGGGAGGTCTGTGGTCTCAGGCATATCTCCACATTGACGTGGAGGATATAAACGATAACGCTCCAGTGTTTAATCCAGAGAAATATATCACGAGTGTGAGCAGTCACACACAAACTGGAGCTGAAATAATCACCGTCATCGCCACAGATCGCGACTCTGGTCAAAATGGACAGGTCACGTATGAGCTTTTACCTGGAGACTCTGCCTCTCTGTTCTCAGTCGCCCAGTCAACAGGTAAAGTAGTTTAATCTGCGAGATGTTCAATGGGAAAGCTGTTTCTTGCTAATAGATTAAGCATGTGCAGATGTAGATGTATGTGTATGGCACCCTTCTTGTATGAGTATTAAATGCCTTGAGTTCATGTCAGGAGTAAGTAATATTTACAAAACAATTAATTCAAGAATTTCTATAAAGTGCAACTAATGAGATGAAAATTAAAAATTGCCTTGTAATCTCTGAATCACTACGATCCTTAGTGAAGGTCCCATAATTACAAAATATTACTAAATAATTCATGATAGGCACATTTAAGGTTGTCTTGAAGTAGCAAAGACACTAATCCCCCAGAGCGGACAGTTGTTTAACAGCGTTGGTACCCCCAGTGGTGTGTAAGAGTTCGGGAGCTATTTCGCTGTTTAAGCCTTAAGCACTAATCCCAGCTCTTATCTTACCCTAGGGGGCCGTGTGTGTGTGTGTGATTTGTGGGGGTGGGGGTGGAGGGGTAATCCAAAAATCCTATGTGTTGTGTATGTAACTTAAACTACAAATTGCATGAGGATATTTCTGGAGCTTTGTGTGCCTTAAACTTTATAAAGTGAACATAAACTAAATGCATTGGCCCAAAATCAATGTTATTTAATCATAGTAATAAGAACCTATATTTGAATGATTTCCTGTGGCCCCATGAGAGAATCTAATTCAGATCTTACTCAGTTCCATTGATGGTAATCTGACACTGTGATTGGACCATCTGTTGAGTCCCAAAGCTGACACACTGGGCTCCTAAATGAGCACAGGTTCGTTTGCTTAGATTTTAAGGTAAATTTAGGTGAGAAAAATTAGCAGGGTCCACACCATATGCCCGCTAAGCCTCTCACTTACCACAGGAACGTTGGCCTCTACAGGGTACAAAACTGACTTCACAAGATCCATATATGGATGTCTAAATATGAATAAAAATGGTGAGAGTGATAAAGTGCAAAGTCCTTTTCTAAATTATTATCAAACAGTGTTTTTATATATATATAAACTCATCAGCTGTTTGGTTCCAATTGTCAAATTAACCCATGTAGTATTGCAGTAGCAGTTGATCCCTGATGGAAATGTATATGATTTTCAAAACCGGAAGCAAACTTTATTTCATTTTAATGTAAGTTTGCATTGTAAGTTTATATTTAAACTCTATAGAATGAGAAGATACTGAAAGCTGCATTTGTTCTGTCTGGTTTGTTTTTTTTCCATCTCTGTAGAAATAAATGAACTAATTTCACAGCTTCTATCAACACTCATTACTCACTAGCAGCTCAACACACACAACATTCCATACAGAGAGCCAACAGTTTCCTAACTGACCTGAAAATCTGAGTTATGAAGGAAATTATTTAATTTATTTTAGGAAAAAGTTAGCAGCAGGTAGTGTCGCAGTCACACAGCTCCAGGGACCTGGAGGTTGTGGGTTCGATTCCCGCTCCGGGTGACTGTCTGTGAGGAGTGTGGTGTGTTCTCTCTGTGTCTGCGTGGGTTTCCTCCGGGTGACTGTCTGTGAGGAGTGTGGTGTGTTCTCTCTGTGTCTGAGTGGGTTTCCTCCGGGTGACTGTCTGTGAGGAGTGTGGTGTGTTCTCACTGTGTCTGCGTGGGTTTCCTCCGGGTGACTGTCTGTGAGGAGAGTGGTGTGTTCTCACTGTGTCTGTGTGGGTTTCCTCCGGGTGACTGTCTGTGAGGAGTGTGGTGTGTTCTCCCTGTGTCTGCGTGGGTTTCCTCCGGGTGACTGTCTGTGAGGAGTGTGGTGTGTTCTCCCTGTGTCTGCGTGGGTTTCCTCCGGGTGACTGTCTGTGAGGAGTGTGGTGTGTTCTCACTGTGTCTACGTGGGTTTCCTCCGGGTGCTCTGGTTTCCTCCCACAGTCCAAAAACACACGTTGGTAGGTGGATTGGCGACTCAAAAGTGTCCGTAGGTGTGTGTGTGAGTGAATGTGTGAGTGTGTGTCGCCCTGTGAAGGGTGTATTCCCGCCTTGCGCCCAATGATTCCAGGTAGGCTCTGGACCCACCGTGACCCTGAACTGGATAAGGGTTACAGATAATGAATGAATGAATGAATAATCCAAGTTAGGTTTCCATTCCTGTGCTGTAACGGCCACTAGGGTGAACAAAGGAAGAGGTTAATATATGTTTATATTTGTTTTTATTTAGGTGTGGTGTCTTTATCCTCTTCTCTCACTGCGTTGGGCAGCAGCAGCGTCCGATTGACTGTTTCTGCTCACGACGGACTGGGTATGGCCTCTCTTCATCCTGCTGACATCATCATTAACGTCGTGCACACTGATCAAGCCCCTGCACTCTTCCACCAGTCCCATTACAGCTTCAGTGTCCCAGAGGATGCCACTGTGGGCACAACTGTGGGCATCGTCCAAGCCATTAAACCACCCAGTAAGTCTTCGGTGTTTAGTTTTATATTACTGCTTATTTTTCCACATCTCCACCTGATCAGAGGTGTTTTTCATACATTGTGTAAATAGAAAATGAGTGCAATCAAATGTTACTATACTTTTTTAAAATAAAATAATTTGATGTAATATGATAGGGCTAAAGTTTCAAAGTATAACTCAGTGATTCAAATATGGTTTCATTTCCCATAGTAGAGAATTACTGGGTGTAAGAAGCTTGTTTTATCTTTAACTGCACCTTTGAGCATTAACCCATTTACTCTGTCACATTCATTTAATCCTCTGTAAGGGTCAGCCTTGAGCTGATGGAGGTCAGCACACTTGGGCGAGCCGTGCATCTTGGGATGGCTAAATTCCACTTTTGTAGGCCCTGCACTTACGGCTTGTCCAACTAGGCTGATCTGCAGCAGCTCAGTGATGTCTCTGGGCTCGTCATTCAGAAAGAGAGACTTTTTTTTAATGGTAAAATGAATTGGCCTCTTCATTAATGTAGGTAATGGTTGCAGGAATAATTTAATGAAAAAATTAAAGTGGCCATTTTATAAATTTCTCTTTTGTTTTACGTTCGGTTGGATTTATATATCGCAAGCAGATCTGCTTCGTTTTTACTTTACCGTTTTTCAACCTCTAATTACCAGAAACACGTTGCAGCTACAGCGTAATCAGACTTGTGTTACTCTGCTGTGTCTCATTCAATAGGCAATATTAATTTTTATGGCATCACAAAGTCAGTGAGTTCCAAAGAATACATTTTGAAAGTTGATCAATGTTGAACAGTACCTCAAAATTTGTTTTTCTTAAAACAAAAATGTTTTGTGACATCTATTTTTTTACATTAACGCAATTCTCCCTAATTGTTAAACTATATTTTATTATATTTTATTTTTTGGAGGCAAAGGAGTGTGTCAAAAAGCTCAGATTAGTGTCTCTTCAGACTGAATGGAGGTTTTGGTGTGTGTTTCTTTACTCACATAATTAAGGATTAGTACAGTGGCAGAGGCATTTCCACTCCGTAGACAGTCATTTGAGGTTGTCATTTAGCTGATTAGCTCTCTCTCGTTGTGTGTTTTGTGGGGGGATCAGATCTTTTAATCACAAGACTAAAGATTTACCTTTACTCACCTTTTAAATCTGCATCTCAAATGAAGTAGAATATTCTACGTGAAAAGAACTGAACTAAAGAACGGAGGTAAATGTGTATGTAGTGAAAGCACTAAACTGAATATTTGGGTGATGATTTTATTAAATTCAGATCCAAAAATTGTAGAGGTCAGGTTCTGATGTTGGATAATTCGTTTTGTATCACAGACACCACTCTAACTCTTCCGAAATGTACTGAATAGAGCTCTATAACCCTGATATATTTTCTTTATTTACAGATTCAGTGGAGGCTCTTTCATATCAAATATCTTCTGGTGACCCCCAGGGTCTTTTCTCCGTGGACTCAGAATCTGGGGTAATCTCCACTGGCCTTGCTCTGGACCACGAATCCATGCCCTTTGTCATTTTGACCCTTCAGGCCCACACTGGAATCGTACCCATTTATAGCAGTACTCAAGTTAACGTTACCATCTCCGACATAAACGACAACCCACCGACCTTCCCAAAGATTTCAGACCACATTGGCATATCCCATAATACTCCTCCTGGCACTGTACTTTTCCTTGCTCATGCTCATGACTTTGACAGTGGCGAGAATGGACTTATCCACTATTATTTACAAACAGAGAGTGAAATATTCAGGATTCATCCTCGTCTAGGCACACTGACTCTAAACAGCCCCATCCCGTGGGATGCTCCTCAGAGATACAAGCTCAGTATTGTGGCAGAAGATGAAGGAAGGCCTTCCCTAAGTTCCTCACTCAGCCTCGAGGTTGAGATTGATTCCACACCTCCTCTAGAGGAAACGTTGGCCTTCGAGACGTTGGTTTACCAGGTGGAGATTGGGGAAAGTACCATTAGAGACACTCGAGTGATACAAGTGCGAGCTCACGTTAGCAAATCCCAACCAAACTCAGATGTAGCCCCAGTTCTCATTTACTCGATAGACCCTCTCCACAAACCCCCACCTTTTCTCCTGCACCCGGACTCAGGCTGGCTCTTCGTGGCCCAGAATCTCGATTTTGAGTCAGAAACCAGTTACAGGTTCACAGTTCGGGCCACAACAGGTGACGTGGTTGCTAATCTGGTCGCCACAGCAACCGTTATGGTCCAGGTCCGAGATGAGAATGATAACCCCCCTGTATTTAGCAGGGAAAGGTACTTCTTCACTGTCCCAGAGGGACAAGCCCCCCTCGGACCCATTGGGACAGTGGAAGCGACAGACAGGGACTCAGGGAGAAACGGAGAGCTGTCGTACATCCTGCTGTCGGACGCTAGACACTTCCGCATCAACTCTAAAACAGGTTTGAACAGAAGTCTGTTTCTAAGTATAAAGTTTTCCATAATTTATTACATCTCATAATTATGATTTACAATCTCATATTTTAGTAATTTTACAGTAAACAAATATGTAATAATTATGAAGTAATTAATATTCATTATTTATATTTTAGTGTAATTCATCTTCTATGTGTGGGTTTTTTTGACCCAATATTTCACAATTGTACTATACTTTTTTAATTTCCTCTCTTTTCCACTTTTCCACTACCATTTTCTTTCCCTGTCCTGCTCCGGTGTCTCTCTCTTCTCCCTCTCTGTTCTTGTTTTCTGTCTGTCCATCTATTTCTCACTCTCTTTTCTCTCCTTCTTTCTCTCTGTCTCTAGGAGAGATTATAAACTGGGTGTCTCTTGACCGTGAGGAGTTTTCTGTCCACACACTGAAGATTTTGGTGACGGATCTTGGTCGTCCTTGTCTCAACGCCTCTGTCACTGTTCACATCCTTGTCTCTGACATCAATGACAACTCACCGGAGTTCACTCACCTGCCCAACAACAACCAGCTGAACGTGCAGGTTCTCAACATTTACACACTTACCTTGTAGAAACCATTTATAATGGATTAGTTTATCTGATTTATGCTGTACCAGTTGTGGACACAGTGTGCAATCTTTACCGAAAAGCAAGGGCAGCTGCACATGAGCCTTAATTCAAAATGCTCAACGCTAAGTGTCTGCTAGAGGGGTAAAGCTGTAGAACTGTGTTCTCAGGAGGGATAGAGGACTCTTTAGTACGTTTGGGATGATTTGGATGTTTGTGATCTAGGCCTCTATGGTTATAGATACAGCTAACATTTAGCTGTCGTTACCTGAGTATGACATGATTTTATTGTATTATGTATTAAGGTGTGGTCAGGCCTCCCAGTGGGATCAGTGGTCACCAGTGTTTTCGCTAAAGACAGAGACGCAGGAGAGAACGGAACCGTAACTTTCTCTCTTAATCCAGGTAAAAGAGGTTAACATTTTGCATTATTGCTTTACTTTTAGCAATAGTTTAAAGATATACCAATATGCTGGTTCAGATTTGAATTGGAACACCAACACCATCTAGTTTTGTTAAACAGGGATACAGTGTTTTGTTGGGAGTAAAGAAATAATACTGTCTCCTCCCACAAAACCGGTTTGAAGTGCCCTTGAACAAGCTGCTCCTGAGGCATTGGGGATGCCCACCATTCTAGGAGTGTGAGTGTGAGTGTGAGTGTGAGTGTGAGTGTGTGTGTGTGTGTGTGTGTGTTCAATGCCATGGAAAGCTTAATGTGTGTGTTAACTGGATTAGTTAAAAATGTGATTTTACTGGTTTTATTATTGTACAATGACAATACACATTTATCAATTTTTATATCCTTTGTAGATGGTGACAAAGGTCATTTCTTAATAGACCCTAAGAGTGGCGATATCAGAGTCACAGCAGGATTTACCTCCAATCCCAGCACCAACTACACCCTTATGGTGGTTGCCAGAGACAACGGCCCCTCGCCCAAAGAGCAGAGAGCTCTTGTGCACATCCAGGTAAATATATAAATAACTAATAAAAATAAGTGAAGGAGAATTAAACTGGAAATATTTATAGAGAGAACACATTGAAAATCTTCATGTGCTGATTGTGCAGTTTATTTATATTATAAGTAATAATGAGTACATATAATCATGAAATATAATATAGTATGCATTGATAAAAGGTGATAAAATCATACTGTAAGCACTGTTTAAATTATATGTTGTTTATTTATTAAATTTTTGCTTTGATTTCAGGTTCACTTTTCGCAGAAACAGAAGGATTTTTTGGGTCTAAGACATTTCTCTGTGAGAGAGGACGCTGAGCTCGGCTTTGTGATTGGCTCATTGAATTTTTCAGAATTATCCAATAAACAGCTGCATTACTCTCTTGCCGAGGGCGACGGGAGTTTACATTTCAGCGTTGATTCTGCCAGCGGTAATTTCTACGTGGCACAACGTTTGGATTACGAAGCTACGCTGTGCTACTTCTTAATTATTCAAGCTGAGTCTCCACCCACTCTGAACGTCAGCATGCTAGTGGCTGTTAGTGTTGAAGATGTCAATGACCACGCCCCTTGGTTCCCTGGTGAAGACAGTGTCGTTGTGATTGGTGTGAAAGAGGATGTTCCAACAGGTACAACAATTTATGTTTTTAATGCACGAGATGGAGATGGAAGTTTTCGTAACAGTGCCATTCGCTATTCGATGACTTTCAATCGTGACTCTTCACTTGAAAAGCCACCTTTTGGCATTGATCCCCGCACTGGTGTCATCATTACAACCGCAAAGCTGGACCGTGAACGTGTCCAAAGTTTCACGTTCACAGTAACTGCTAGCGATCAGGCTGAACGCCCTGACGACCAAAAGCACGCCTCAGTCACGGCTCATGTTTACATAACAGACGTCAATGACAACAGCCCCTCCTTCGCTTCCATGGAAACAGTTTATGTGCCAGAGGACACAGAGGTGGGGAGTCTCCTTCTCCATGTGCTGGCGATCGATGATGATGAAGGAGAAAACAGTCACGTGACCTACACTCTGATTGGTGGAAATGAAGGAGGACACTTTTACTTGGAGAAAACAGGTAAGGAAGGGAAAATAGGGGATATTTCTCATAAGAGTGGGCAAGAATATGATTTCACAGTTCTTCACGGTGGTGCAGCAGGTAGTGTCACAGTCAGACCTGGAGGTTGTGGGTTCGATTCCCGCTCCGGGTGACTGTCTGTGAGGAGTGTGGTGTGTTCTCCCTGTGTCTACGTCGGTTTCCTCTGGGTAACTGTCTGTGAGGAGTGTGGTGTGTTCTCCCTGTGTCTGCGTGGATTTCTTCCTGGTTCTGCGTGGGTTTCCTCCGGGTGACTGTCTGTGAGGAGTGTGGTGTGTTCTCTCTGTGTCTGCATGGGTTTCCTCCGGGTGACTGTCTGTGAGGAGTGTGGTGTGTTCTCTCTGTGTCTCTGTGTGTAAGTTCCTCCGGGTGCTCCGGCTTCCGCCCACAGTCCAAAAACTCACGTTAGTAGGTGGATTGGCGACTCAAAAGTATCCGTAGGTGTGAATGTGTGAGTGTGTGTTGCCCTCCGAAGGACTGGCGCCCCCTCCAGGGTGTATTCTGAATGTCTGTTTCTAAATGTTTTTTTTTCTTTCGTTCTATTTTTGTCCTTGTGTTTATTATTTATTCTTTTTTTTTTTTGTGTCCAGGTCACTTGTTTCTGAACTCTTCACTGAACTATGAATCCCAGCATGCCTTTGTACTGCTGGTTCAGGCCTCAGACTCAGGGCTGCCATCTCGGTCCAGTTCCCAGATGCTGACAGTTCTGGTTCTGGACGTAAATGATGAGGCGCCGAGGTTCGAACATCGTGTTTACACTGCTGCAGTCACGGAGAACAGAGAGTCGGGAGAGAGGGTGGTCAGAGTCAACGCAGTCGATCTGGACTCCGGTAAAAACACTTATCACTGGAAGCCTTCAGAATTTAGTTCATGGAGCAGTCAGTCTTTGCACATGGCTGCCTCATTGTGGAAATAGCCCTCTGTGGAGCATAAACTGGTTCATTCAGGGGCTACAAAGCAATTTGAGCTACACTTTATAGAAAAATGTTAAAATAATAAATGAATACTTTCAAAATTAAGTTTAAAAGTCTTATTCTAAGACCACGGGTTTTGTTCTGACACTGATATAAAAGTCTGTTCATGCAGAAATGTTAATAATCTGTGTTTGTGTGTTTCCTCCACAGAAGAGAACTCAGTAGTGACTTATAGTCTCTTGCCTGGTCCTGGGTTTGAGTTCTTCACCGTAGACTCCCACAGTGGTGTGGTCAGAACCTCCAGAAAACTGGACAGAGAGATACACCACAGCTTTAGCCTCAGAGGTAAACTCCACATTAGTGTCAGACTTTCTCATACTTTCTCTTTAAAACGCTCCAGGACTCATCGTGAAGTGCTTTCACAACATGAAACATGACAATAAAAAATGCTTGGTTCTCTGTGGTATCAAGTAATTTGGTCTGTTCAGTACAATTTTATATTTTCATGCTCAAACTTAACAGCAACGACTCATAAGATTATATTTTATTTTCTGGATGTGTGTTGTTAATTATCACAGTAACTTAAAGGGACAATCAGTTAATTTCTCCAAAAATTCATCATCAGATAATGATGTACTGTACTGACCCTGTTTTAACCATGGCTGCCCCATGTAGGGGAACCACTACATCACATCCATTCTTTATACAGTGAATATATATGCAATCAATAGAAGAAAAATGTAAAAATAGTAAGTCATAACTTTCACAAACAATATATTTTTCTACATTTTCCTATGGCAAAAGATTAACAGCTCCTTTAAATCAGAATACAGTCACATCAGCTTGTTATTACTCACATCCTTCTCATTACGGCTTTGATACTGACTGATATCTGTTAATTGTAATCTCTCCATGTCTGTGATTGGCTGGTTTACAGTTCAGGCCGAGGACAGTGGAATTGTTCCTCTCTCCAGCACTGCCACAGTTCTGTGCTCTGTTCTGGATGAGAACGATAATCCTCCAGTGTTCTCCCAGTCATCGTTCAACATCAGTATTCCGGAAAACCTTCCTCCGGGAAATATTCACACGGCACAGGCTTCGGACCCAGACCACGGACTCAATGGAACCGTCAGATTTTCGTTACAGAGTGAGGACATCTCCACATTATTAATTTTCTGTGCTGAATGATGGCTCTTAGAACAGGTTCCTATACTCACTAATGTCCTTGAAATGGCATCAATAAGCTGTACTTGGATAATGAATTATTGTTAATAGTTATTGCACATCTCTGCAATCCACTTATCATTTCTATTTCCATTCATCAGATGCCGAAGGTCATTTCTCCATTGACGCCATGACCGGCGTCATCAGAACCACCAGAACTTTGGACAGAGAAGAACGTTCTAACTTTACCATCACTATTGTGGCCTGTGACCAGGGTCCATCTCCTCTGACCTCCACCTCACTCCTTTCCGTCTCACTTTCTGACGAGAATGACAACAGCCCCGTGTTTGGACGCAAAAGTTACCGCTCCTCCGTAAGAGAGGATCTCGCAGTCGGTTCTGAAATCCTCCGGATCAGCACCAGGGACCCAGACCTGGGGCCGAACGGAGAGGTCAGCTTCTCATTGGCTGAGGACACATCTGGAACCTTCTTTGTGGATCCTGAGACCGGTTCTGTGTTCCTGACTAAGAGCCTGGACAGAGAGACACGGTCCCAGCACAGCTTTCGTGCTGTGGCCACTGACCATGGGTATCAGGGTCCACGAAGCTCTGTTGCCATGGTAACCATCCAGGTAGAGGATGTCAATGACAACTCACCTGTGTGCACCAAGGAGCCCACTCAAGTTTCAATCACATCCAGAGGTGAGTAACAATTGCATTTGAAGACAGTTTAAGAATCCTTTACTCTCCCAAGTGTGGATAGAGTCACCAAGCACCATAAAAGTGCACAGAGTGTATGTCAAAAGTCATTCCTTATTTTTGTAATTATTAATTTGTGAAGAGTTGACTAAGGTGAAAAACATCGTAATAGCTAGAAGTGTGTAGATCCCCATTCTGCTAAACTTTATTCCCCTGGTGCTGCAGTAACAGTCTCATCTCTTCTGGGAGGACATTAAGAAACACTGCTGTGAGAATTTGATTGGCTTCATCCATGTAAATATTAGTAAATTTCAGGGCTTTATACCATACATTTAATGATTGCCATTGGATATGGTGACACTAGGTTTCTCTGTGGAGGTGATACAAACTACATCTGTGTGGTAGCTGATTTCACTATTAATAATTGGTTTCTACAAATGCTTGGACTTATTTGTTTAAATATAACTAATGATTTCTAATCACCACAGGCAACACATATCCAGGCCAGCCCCTTGCTAAAGTGTCTGCACAAGATCCAGATTACAGGGAAAATGGGACGGTGGAGTTCAACTTATTGAAGGAAGACGAGCTCTTTGAGATTGAACGTTTTTCTGGAGATGTTCGTCTGAAAGCTCCTCCGAGAGAAGGACTCTCGGGAACCAGGATGATTTCAGTTTTAGCTTCAGATCAGGGAAGGCCTGCCCGCACCTCCACCTGTCTGCTGCTCGTCCAGATAAATGAGAAAGAACCCCTCCTGCGGTTCACCGAGCAGATCTACGAGGTCAACTTACCTGAAAACAGCAAGAAAGGTGAAGAGTTACTCCTCATTTAATCACCACATCTTGAAATCAGGTCTGAAAGTTAACAGCAGTAGACTTTTACTTGTTTATTTAGGTAGGGGCACGGTGGCTAAATACAGCAGTGTTGAGGAAGCAAACAAAAGAAGAGAGAAAGCTTTAAGCATGATCCCCCTTTTTGCGTTATCTCTCTTGTTTAATGTTTCTCATTCTTGTGTTTTTTAATTACTAATAATATTTCATTCTTAAAGTGGTGTTATTATGTCACAAGATAATAATTAAAATTCCAATAAATGCAAATCACAAACAAACAGTATGATACTTAGCAGAGGACTCTGGGGCACGATATTTAATAAAGTCTCTTAACATAACTTGGTTGTGTGCAAACACATTCTGCATTAATCTGCGTATTTGCATAATACTTAAAGACTAAGCACCACTTAATGGACCTCCATGTCAATTACTGACAGATATAAGTATGAATTAAAATGAAAATAGCAGCTTAATTTGCTTTAAAACTGTCAAGTTTATTAAATTGACGGAAAAACCCGAGCTCTCTACGGAAATTCTCGAGCGCGACCGTGACGTCACTGGTGGACAACAGCTGAACAACGCCGCGGTAAAACACCGTTATGACCGACTGTTATGACAGTATCTAGCTAAATAACCAACATTATTCATGACAATAGCCTAGCAATAAGCTAAACTCAAATGTAGAGGTACCGTTATTCTTGTAAATGTGATCGAAGTCGAACTCGAATTCATCCGACACTATAAACCTCCGTAATGCAGCTACGTAGCCGAGTATAATCTGAGCACCGAGTTTAGCGAGTCAAGCTAACGTTAACTAACACCAACTAAAACAGGCGAAGTGAGTGTCCTTACCCTGTTTACCTCCATGTTACAGAGGCTCTTGAACACCTTTCGTTGCTGTCCTTACATGCCCATATTGTTGGAAAAGCGCCAGTGAAATGAGCTACAGATAACGGAGTGAGCGGATGGTCCTTTCCAAAGTGCCCATTTAAAGTGGACAAATTTAGTCCATTTTCTGGATATTTTGGGCTCTCTGGGCCGATTTTGCATTAAATTAAGTGCAGCTTCTAGAGTTGTTGTCCACCGTCTACGTCACAGGCAAGACGCCTATTAGAGTTTCCCAACACCGTTGGGGGGGGGGACCAACGGTCTTTTAAACCTTATTCCTTCAATTAGTAAGAAATAACATGTTTTCTGACTCTCAATAAACACAAGTTAGGAACTCAAACTCCACTGTATTTATTTGTTTGACACTTTCATAGAGCTGCTGCTTAGCCTTTAAGCATAATGTTACAAAAGTCCTTATAATACTAATCAACACTTTGCTTGCTCTTGAATCTTTCCATCAGAATTATCAATGACCCTTAGTAGAACACGGTAGTTGAGGTCATAATTTCTCGTGCTATTTAACCAGTAAAGGGCTCTGTTTGTTTGCTATATTTAATCTAAAGGCTCCTGGGTGGCGAATGTTGTGGCTCATGATCAGACTTTACCAAGAGCCACAGTAAGGTACGGTATTTTCAACGGTAATGAGAACGGAGCCTTCAGCATCAACCCTAACACAGGTGAGTGTATTTATATATTGTACAGTATATATAACAATTACTTTGTGAAACTTTCCAGACTACACAGTATGAAATCCGCTTATGCTCTCTTTTTAATGAAACTATTAAAAATGCTATTAACCGGTCTGGTGGAACATGTAATACGCTCAGAACGCTTATTTGTTTTTCATCCATAACAGTAAAATATAATAAAGTAACTCACCTCTAAATGTAGTTTGTTTGTAAATAACAGAGTATTAAATCCTACATGGGCATCTCCCATCTTAAGTGTGTGAAGTTTTTCAGTAATCACTTGATAGACTTGCTTATATTTAAGGAGAAGCAACTCATTGTTATCACCAAAAATTAGCAAGCAGTATTTATGAAAGTGATTATTTTATTTCAATACTTATTTATTGTGAAAATACCACAATAAGATTAATTAAATTGCTTTATAATTCCTGAATGAATGGTTTATGTTCCATTAGCCACAGGGTGGGGGTGGGTGCTGATTAACATATGTTTTAAACAGTATCTCGGATACATCCAGGTCACAATATAGCAGTAGTGAGTGTAACATGAAATTTCACTGGAGAAATTAACTGATTAAAAAAAATATCTTTAAAGTAAAAAAAAATTAAATGACTCCTGTCTTCCTTCAGGTGATATAACAGTTAAAGAAGGGACCCTGCTGGACTTTGAGAAGGAGCGCAGTGTTCACCTGGTGGTTCTGGTACAAAATGGCCACGACTCTGCTTTCTCTCGAGTCGTTGTTAATCTTCAGGATGTAAACGATAATGCTCCAGTGTTTAAACAGAGTTTTTACCGGACGGCAGTGTGGGAGGGACAGATACACAACACCTATGTCATGCAGGTACACTTCCACATATGTTTAAAAAAAAAAAAAGAAGCCAGTATGCTGAGTCTGTATAAAAAACAGATTGCTGAAAGACGTCTGGTAATTCAGGTGCTTTTGTCTTTTGGTTTATAGGTGTTAGCAATGGATTCTGACAGTGGAATGAATGGACAGATTGACTACTCCATCGTAGACGGGAACCACAATGGTGCCTTCATTATAGACTCAGTTCGAGGGATTTTAGCCACCAACACAGTCCTCGATCGAGAGATCATCTCATCCTACAAGTAGGCATAGGTTTTTGAATTAGCGATAATATAATGATAATTCAAATATGTAGAAGTCTGAGTAAATATAAATAGGAGTACAGAACCAAGTTGTGTACTCATCACATGCATTTATTCTTTGTTTATTTGAGTAAACAACCATCTTTGAATATTATCTTCTGTGTTCATTCAGTCCCAATTTGAGTGAGAGGATGATCAGTTGTAATTTAATATCTGAACTGATTGACAGGTTGGTTCTTGAGGCTAAAGACAGAGGAAGTCCTCCTCTCTCTGGGACATGTACAGTTCGAGTTCAGGTTGTGGACATAAATGACAACAGTCCGACGATCCCCCCAGTGGAGCCCCTACTGGTCATAGAAAGTAAAGCATTATCATTTACCTCAGATAATGTACTTTAGCACTCATATAGCTGTGTTTTTAAAAACCACTGATAAGATGACTGAGCTGCTTAAGGCTTTGTTCAGACAGGTACTTGTTAATAAATATATAAAAATATATAACTAA
Organism: Hoplias malabaricus; assembly: GCF_029633855.1. Taxonomy (NCBI): domain Eukaryota; kingdom Metazoa; phylum Chordata; class Actinopteri; order Characiformes; family Erythrinidae; genus Hoplias; species Hoplias malabaricus. The sequence continues at coordinate 2,137,017 of NC_089801.1, forward strand.
TATAAACAATAATAACGCAGTAGTTGATTGATATGATTATATTACTAGTTTCAATGAATAGTTATTTATTCCAACAATATATAATTACTTACAAAAACGTTAATATAAGGTTATGTTTTGCCTCTTCTCAACACAAAATAGAAAGAATACTCTCGCTTTTTCTTATTTATCATTCAGATCTTCCAGCTGGACTCCCTGTCACGCAGATCATAGCCAATGACGTGGACCTCAATTCTACAATAACCTACAGTATAATAGGAAACGGAAGCTTTGCTATTGACCGCTACTCTGGCATCATCACCACAACCAAGGCTCTAGATTACGAAGAACAAGTCCTGCATACTCTAAGAATAGTGGCATCAGACTCTGTACATCAGACAGAAGCAGAGGTTACCGTCCAAGTTTTGGATGTGAATGATAACGCACCAGTTTTCTCTCAGGAGTTTTACCAGGTTGGCCTCAATACACAACCTCTGTGTGTTCATTTAACGTGGAGGGATTTGGAGAAATTTCATATTGACCTGTAACAACACGATCTTTTATCTTCCATGCTTATTCTTCCAGGTGATGCTGTCTGAGCTGACACCTGCAGATTCATTTGTTGTGTCAGTTTTAGCATCAGACAGAGACTCTGGTCTAAATGGAAGAGTGACCTACAGACTGCTGTCTTCTCCTATGAAAGGCTTCTATATTGATGGGGAAAATGGTAAATTTTAAGACTCTTACACAAATATATACATTATTTTGAGCAGTCACCTAAAACAACATCTAACAATTGTTGTAATGTTAATAAAACTAGTAATTGTATTTATTTATTTATTTATATCAAAAGCAAAATCACTGTCCAAATCACTGTCATGTGCTACTGATAGGGAATCTGTGGTGCTACTCCATGGTCAGCACTGCAGAAACTGAACCATCACAAACACAGATGTTTCCTAGTGTAGTAGTGTTCTTGGTCAAATTACACGTCGTTGATTTTCAACATTTATTTTATTTGAATGCAAACAAAAAAAAGATGGTTATTTATTAGACATCAACTAATAACTAAGCCTAACTAATTTCCTTTCTATGTCTAGGTTCCATATACATCACAAAGTCTCTGAAGTATACCACAAGCGACAACATGATCCGGCTTCTGGTGGAAGCTCAGGACAGTGGTAATCCTGTTCTTTCTTGCATCACATCTGTGGACATACAGGTGGAGGACTCCAATGACCATGCCCCTTTCTTCCAACACAACACCTACAATGTGAGCATTAGTGAAGACACACCGGCGGGTAGCGTACTCCTGACCTTGCTGGCCGAGGACAAGGATTTCTCAAAGGAAAACACAAACCTGGACTTTACCATTACTGAGGGAAATGAAGAGAGGCGATTCTGTGTTGAAACCATCACTGTGCCAACAGAAGCTCATCAAAGGTCTGTGGGATATTTAGTGCTTTGCGATGCACTGGACAGAGAGACTACAGAGACGTACTCCTTGGTTGTTACCGTGATGGATAGAGGAGTGCCTCCACTCAACAGTTCAACGTCAGTCTTGGTCACTGTGCTTGACATCAATGACAATGAACCTGTTTTCAGCAGCTCTGAATACCACACCCAGATCAGTGAGAACTGCCTACTTGGTACCACCCTAGTCCACGTAAATGCTCAAGACTTTGACCTTGGGCCCAATGGTACAGTAAGCTATGATATCCTCTCAGGTAATAGCAAGGGTCTCTTTAAGCTAGACTCTGAAACAGGTTCTCTTGAAGTCAATTCTACCTTGGATTATGAAGTAGATACTAAACACATCTTAACTGTCCGAGCACTGGATGGAGGTCCTCCAGGCAACAAAAAGGTGTCCTTCACAGTGATCTTCATCACAGTACTTGATGAGAACGATAACTCTCCCTTCTTTACATTTTCCACTATCAAGTGCTCTGTGGCAGAGAACCTGCCAGCTTTTACCCCAGTGTGCATGATCCATGCTGTTGACCAAGATGCAGGAAAGTTTGGTCTGCTAACCTACTCAATCCTGACCTCTTGTTTCATGGATTATGGCAGTGGCAACCCAGACAGAAAAGAGGCCTTTGCCATTGATCCACTCACAGGAGACATCACTACTAGACAAACATTTGACTACGAGAGAGACAGTGAATACTGTTTTCTGGTTGAGGCCCGGGACAAAGGAGATCAAGTAGCTATGGTTAAGGTTCAGGTCGATATTGAAGGTGTGGATGAGTTCAGTCCTATCTTCACCCAAAAGGTCTATCAGTTCACTCTCCCAGACAATGGCAAAGTTGGCCAAAGTGTTGGCCATGTGCTGGCGATGGATCACGACGGAGGTCTTGATGGCATTGTGGAGTACTCGCTGGCTAAACCTTCTCCCTTTTTTAATGTCAACAAAACTACCGGCAGTGTCTACATATCAAATCCAGTGTTTCGAAAAAGAGGAACTGCTTCAAGCGAGGAAATTGAAGAGTTGACCATTTTGGCACATAGTCCAAAACTTGATTCCAGATCGACAGCCTGTCGGATTGTTGTGAACATTTCCAATTCGGCAGAAGCACTGATAGGAATTGCTCTCAGTGTACAGACTGTCAGTCTTGGCATTTCCTTGACAGTGTTCCTTCTGCTTTTGATCAGTTTTGTTGCCCTAGTGTTGAGGTACAAGACCAAGGAGAATGCACTTAAGAAGGCAGCCTCATTAGCTGCCACACTTAATCATGGGACAGGGACATTTGGAAGATTGGGCAGCCACCCTCAGAATGGTATCAGTGCCATAAATCTCCAGGACTTGCATGCACCTTTGGACATGCGTGCAAAAAGGGACATCTCCAACCCTTTGAGGAACTCTGGCTCAAGTGGACGAGGATCAGCAGAGGGTGAGACGGCTGAAGATCAAGAGATTAAGATGATCAATGAGTACCAGCGTATGAAGCAAGCTGATTCACTTCTGCTAGATCAAGACTCTGGAATCCCTGCTGATTTAGACCAGCTATCCTGCCACTCTGTCACTGTTTCAAATCTTGGCTCAGTCCATTTGGTAGAAATGGCAAGTGCTGAGAGTCTCCATAACTTCAAAGAAGAAGGAGGTGGTGAAGGGATGCTTCCTCGGGTGATTAACATGAGGGAGATGGAGGAGGTCTTGAGAAGCTGCATGCCTCTGCCGGACCACCAAGACTCTATTGAGGGATCCCTTACCAATTTGATTTGTCCAGAGGAACAGCTACGTGGTAGTTATGGCTGGGACCATCTTATTAACTGGGAACCTCGCTTCCAACCCCTAGCTTCTGTCTTTACTGATATTGGTATGCTTCCTGACGAAGAAGCAAGCGAAAGGTCTATAGGGTCAGAGTTTCACAGTCTTCTACACCCACCGCCACTCATCACTGGAGTTGCACAGGCAGGAATTCGGGCAGTACCCCCTAGGATGCCACAAAGGATGGCATCCCTTGGAAGAAAGCCTTCATATCCCAAGTATGCATACTCCCCTTTGGCAAGGAACACGGGACTAACTCCTTCAGCCATGACACCCAGCTTTTCTCCATCTCTTTCCCTTTTGACATTAAGGACACCCACTGCCTCTCCTGTGGTCTCAGAGACCGGACTGGGAAATTTCACCAAACTGGGACCTCTGCCTAGAGACTTGTTGGGAGATGCAGAGATAAAAGTGTAATTTGTGTGTTTTAATGTAATGAATTCTAACTCTTTTTTTAAAAATGCAATTTCTTCTTCTTTTTGTGTGTGTATATATGAGAATTATGCCTGGGGTTTCAGAGATAAATCCTGTTATTTTAACCAGCCAGGAACAACCTTGTGTGTTTTGTTTTGAATTCTAAAAACAATACATTAATTTTAAAGTACATTCTAACATGTATTTGTATGTGTATAACCCAGAAGAGCACTTTATTGTACAGTGATATCTGGAACTGATATCAGAGGTTAACTGTCAGTGTCAATCGTAAATTGTTTGTTTTTTTTTGTACATTTTTTTTTTTAAATACTGTTATAGAATATAATTACATAAATGATTTTAATTCCTGTTTGTGTCATTTATAAACATGCCTTTCATTCTGGAGATCTTCAGCTAAGACTAAATTAAACTCAGCTGAACCCGAAGAAAGTACTTTGGTGTGTTGGGGACAGGGACTTCAACTCCACTTTCAGGAGCACTCTTTGGTAATGGTGGTCATAGCCCGAAAATCACTCACCATGAAGGAGAAAACCACATGCAAAGCATTTCTAGAACCTAATTATGAGTGGGCGTGAACTTAGGTCACCACGAAGTAGGAGAGTATCTCTGAAACAATTAAAGTGTTGTGGACAGAAGAGATCATGAATTTGGGGCCCTTCCCCTCAAATTCCTTCTAAGGGCCAGCCTTTCAGTCTATGCTTTCAGTTATTTCACATCTCAACTGAAGGCTTGTCTATTCAGGGTCAGAAAGCCTGGCTCTGGTAGGGATATCTATGGGGTGAGAAGGTGCTGAAAAAAATCTCTGAAGATCTTTCCATTAAAAGATCTTAAAAAGAAATACGAAATAAAAAGTACCTTAATTCAATGCTTATTCCTGTAACTTTCAATGATAGTTCTTTTCTAAGATCTCCAAGTTTCTTAGTGTATGTTCAGGGATACCTATGGGGCAAGAAGGTGCCCAAAAGATCTTAAGTTCCTTCTTAGGAAGACTTTGAAAGAAAGGAACTATCATAGAAGCCAGGTTTTCTAGAAAGTTAGAGAAACAGGAAGGACCTTTGAATTAAGAATGTTATAAAGCATGAAAGAAAGTGTCTATTCTAAGAAGGAACTTAACAAATTTGACTTCAGTTCCAGATAAAGGCTGGACCCTGAAGCAACAGGAAAAAGGTCATGTGGTCTGAAGACTTCAGATTTACTCAGAGCAATAGACACTGTACAAGCCTCTGGAGGCAGTATTGTGACAGAATGATCAGAATAACCATTTTTTTAATTGTTTACACCCATAAAACAAGTGAAATGTGTACAATATGCAACATCTCACTCAGAAACTGGGATTTTCTGCACACACACTTTTACTCCAAGGTCCAAACAGAGTTTTATAAATAAAGCCGCAGGTCATGGAAATGTGGGCATATCCCAGGGAAATGCCAAGATACATCAGGCTCATATTATAAAAGTGTGATTCTGGAGAGCATGAGGAATCATTTGATCACTAGAGTGCCCTGCTGTCTTTGGGATGTGTTGAAAGAGTATTTAAGAAATCTAGACCAAAAATGTATGCAACTCTGGATAGAAATAAATATTGTGATGAGTGCTGTTGATGGTTGAGGCTGAGGCTTGATAATTGTCAAAACATTATAAACAGAGTGTACAATAAATTATTTTTAAAAGCAAACATTCAGATTTTAACATGGGCGGCACAGGTCGTGTCGCAGTCACACAATTCCAGGGACCTGGAGGTTGTGGGTTCGATTCCCGCTCTGTGTCTGTGAGGAGTGTGGTGTGTTCTCCCTGTGTCTGCGTGGGTTTCCTCCAGGTGCTCCAGTTTCCTCCCACAGTCCAAAAACACACGTTGGTAGGTGGATTGGCGACTCAAAAGTGTCCGTAGGTGTGTGTGTGTGAGTGAATGTGTAAGTGTTGCCCTGTGAAGGACTGGCGCCCCCTCCAGGGTGTATTCCCGCCTTGCGCCCAATGATTCCAGGTAGGCTCTGGACCCACCGCAACCCTGAATTGGATATGGGTTACAGACAATGAATGAATGATTTTAACATAAAAAAATCATTGTATTATTATAATATCAAAAACATTTCATATATTTACAACTACAGCTCATCATTCTTTTTCTTCTGAAAGACGTTTCCATCCGGTTGCACCCTCCAGCTCAGTGTGTTCTCCAATATCCAGTTATTTTTCAGCTTCTGCTGTATCTGAGTGATTTATAACAGAATTCTGTCCTGTCACTGCAATATATTGCTGCGGCCATTTCTGTGTCATTGCACTCAAAATCATGTTATGAAGTACTGTATCCACCTCCTTAAGCCTATCCTCTTTGATTGTGCTCAGTGAGACACAGCAATTCATGTATGGGTTCATGCTGAGATTGGGCCCCATGTTTAAAAATGTATCTAAGAAAATACTTGTTCTTCTGCGTGTTAAGCTCCATAAACCTAACTAAAAATGGAATGTAATGAAAGTGTAAACTAATGCACTGACCGGTTAAAAAATAATAAAAGAGTTATACGTCAAACTCATTAGATATCAAGACAGCATAAGATTGCAAAAGATCCTACTTCAAAATCTATTTTGGTTATTGTAAAGTCTCTATCTGACAATGTGTCAAAATAAGAGCCCTTTTCAATTCAGTCAGAAACTCACCTCTTCTAAAATGGCTTCCTTGGTTGCAGGGTTATTAACGTTGTGATCTGACCTCACCTCCACACTCAGGATCTGCTTCTTACTTCTTATATTCCCTGCAAAACAAAATATCAAAAGGGAAATTTACTATTTGCCTTAATCTGATTGGAAATCAATTAGTTTAAAAAAGCAGTTTTTTGATAAAAAATAACTACATAACCAACAATAATAATTATAATGTTACATTTACAGTGGAACCTCTACTAATGAACGCCTATACTAACAAACTTTCCAAGATACGAACCGGGCATTTTAATATTTTTGCCTCCACCAACGAACCATGACTCTAGAAACAAACCCGAGCCTCCTCCGAGCTCCAGGTCGGGCGCCAGACCGTGCAGAGCTTTGTTTTTGAGCAAGAGAACTTTAAACTGAATACGGAGCGAGACGGTAACCAGTGGAGCTGATGAAGAACAGGGGTGATATGAACTGATTTTTTTGAATAGGAGAGAACTCTAGCAACAGAGTTCTGTACATACTGAAGAGACTGTATGGTCTTAGAAGAAAGGCCAATGAAGAGAGTATTACAGTAGTCTAAACGGGAGGAGATGAATGCATGGACCAGAATTTCAGCACTCGTAACAAAGAGCAGGGGACGAAGGCAAGCAAAATGACATAGATGGAAAAAAGGATGTTTTAGTTAGGGCCTTAATATTAGGGGGCACAGTGGAGGTATTTTTGGAGCTCACATATATTTGAGTATCACCTGCATAGCAATGGTAATTAAGACCATGGCTGTGGATGATCGGACCAAGTGGCAGTATGTAGATAATGAATATTATAAGGCCTAGGACTGAACCTAAGGGAACTCCTTGTGCAACTGTACCAGGGGCAGATTTGTGTGTGCCAAGAGCAACTTGGTAAAGTAGGAAATGAACCAGGAAAGTGCCGTGTCAGTTATGCCGATAGCTGAGAGAAGGGAGATGAGCATGCTGTGATTAACAGTGTCAAATGCTGCACTCAAATCTAAGAGAAGAAGGATGCTGAGTTCACCAGAGTCAGTAGCGAGTAGGACGTCAAACCCACAAAGTGTTTCCGTGTTAGACTGATGTAAATTTATGACCTATTTCTATAGAATTTCTATAAGAACTGCACAATTAACTATCACCCAGCTGTTCCTTGTTGCCTTTAAAGATTAGTCAGGGGAAGTTCACTTTTACTGACACTACAGCGTATCTCACTCATGCTTTTCCTGTTGATTTGATTGAACAGTGACCAGCTACGTTTGTAATTTCATGTACTGTTGTGAAAAGCGCTATATAAATAAATTTGATTTGATTTGATGTACTGTAGTCTGTAAAGTTGGAGGCAAGCTAATAATGACTACACTTATTCAAAATTATGTAAATGATTTTGTGGCTCTAGCAAGTTGCGTTTTAAATAATATGCAGATAAATTAAAAACACGTTGCAACTTGTAAGCGACTATACAAGCTTGATAAGATTATGCATAACCTGAAATGCATTTATATAGCGTTTTATGTATGCATGATCCATAGCAAGTCCTACCATACTGAGTTTCAATATTACGAAACGATCACACTTGGTATATTGACTCACTTGTCATCTGATTCTCATTATCATCACTGTTACACAGAAAAGGCAGTGGTGTGTTACAGTCCTCCTCTGTCCATTCTGAGCTAGCATTGGTGTTGATTAGCGCACAGTCCTGACCCGGTTCTGTGGGCTCCTCTTTCAGCCAGTTTCTGAAGGAAAACCTTCCATTATTCGACCATATCCAGGTATTTTTGCTCAGCCCAATCCATGCAGTAGCAGACAGACCCAAAAATGGCAGGACAAGTGTATTCTCCACTAAATTTCCAATGTTGACCAAGTCTATGTAGGAATTTCTGCAGTAAGTCTGGGCCTCAAGCCATGTCAGTGTATCATCACTGGTCCTATATGACCTGACTTTAACCCCAACTGGAAAAAAAAGAAAAAAGTCAGTTAAATGATCACCATCATTCATTCATTTATTCATTATCTGTAACCCTTATCCAGTTCAGGGTCGCGGTGGGTCCAATCATTGGGCGCAAGGTGGGAATACACCCTGGAGGGGGTGCCAGTCCCTCACAGGGCAACATACACATTCACTCACACATTCACACCTACGGACACTTTTGAGTCACCAATCCACCTACCAACATGTATTTTTGGAGCGTGGGAGGAAACTGGAGCACCCGGAGGACACCCACGCAGACACAGGGAGAACACACACACTCCTCACAGACAGTCACCCAGAGGAAACCCACACAGACACAGGGAGAAAACACCACACTCCTCACAGACAGTCACCCGGAAGAAACCCACGCAGACACAGGGAGAACACACCAACTCCTCACAGACAGTCACCCAGAGGATACCCACGCAGACACAGAGAGAACACACCACAGTCCTCACAGACAGTCACCCGGAGGATACCCACGCAGACACAGAGAGAACACACCACACTCCTCACAGACAGTCACCCAGAGGAAACCCACACAGACACAGGGAGAACACACCACACTCCTCACAGACAGTCACCCAGAGGAAACCCAGACAGACACAGGGAGAACACACCACACTCCTCACAGACAGTCACCCGGAGGAAACCGACACAGACACAAAGAGAACACACCACACTCCTCACAGACAGTCACCCGGTGCGGGACTTGAACCCACAACTATGTGACTGCGACACTAACCCGCTGCGCCACCGTGCCGCCCCTTATCCTATTTTGTACTACAGATATAAACTGAAAATTATTGCACAATAACAATACAATTGTTTCTTGATTAAAATAAATGAATCTGATTTAAACACCTGAAAGACCTTTTTATTTCACAATGAAATGAGAAACCTTGATTCTACAAACATCATATATTCCTCTACAATCACACTGATGCCATCATTTAAAAAAAAAACAACAACTCTATCATGACCTGTGCAAAGGCTATTTTAGATTTGGCTTAATACGTAATACTTAAAACCCAGCAAATAAACTTTCCCCAAGCTTTCAGATACAAATAGAGCAGTGTCTTATAATGCAGCTTAACTTAAAAGGACACTTACGTACAGTCGTAACAGAGTAGCAGATACATTTCTGTTTCATGCTGCAGTCCACAGCACTCCACCTTCCATTTTTCTGGATTACAGCACACAGATTATCTGGACTTGAGGCCGGCTCATTACTGTCCCAGTTATTGTAGTCCAGATAAATGGGACTGGTTGCAGATGACCATCCCCAGGTTTTATAAAGTCCAATCCACACTTGTGGTCCATTTGAGCCAATAGCTGCGGTCGCTTGCTGAGAGTTGTTCATGGTTTGTATTGTGGCAAGGGCAAAGAAATTCAATCTGCAGAAATTCTGAGCTTCATACCATGACTTTGCCTCAGAAACGAAATGGAAGTCAGAGGAGACGAAGGTGACGGAACATAGAGAGAGGACACACACACCTGTGCAGACACAAAATTCATTACATTACTGTTGTTATTTGTCTGACAAATATGACAAAATCCTTATGGTAGAATAACAGTCTGGATCATATTCAATATTAATTTGTAGTTTCAGACAAATTCAGACTTCATTATAGAGCCGCAGAAATATCTTAAATTATGTGATACATGGCCAAGTGTGTATATTAAATAAAGAGCCCATACATGCATTAACTGTCTCTCCTCAATGCAGATTTTATTTTATACCTCACTGTTTAACATCAGGCACTGGGTATGATCAATTTTACGTGCAGCTGCTCCAGAGCATCCCATTTCATTTCAGTGTTTTTCAATGATGAATACACACATGGCCGGTGCACAAATAAACAATGTACAGTGGGTGTATCTTAAAGTAGCTTATTTCACCCATTATCAGAAGTGTCTATAAACATATGGACATTAAGTATATGTACCGTGTTTGTCCCGATGAAAACAACCCACACTGACCTAAATTTATCAAGAGGTCTCCTTGCAGCATGATGTCAACTCTCTGCAGTGTCTCAGTAAAATAGCAGTTTACCTAAAAAATAAATAAATAAATAAACCTGAGTATTTTTTAATAAACATTTGAAATCCTGGCCTAAAAACAGTCTTACATTTTACAATCATTGTCCTATTTTCAATTTCTGACTGTAGTCCATCTACAATAAGTGGAAAAAAAGGAGGTGGCTTTAATGTTATGGCTGATCCATGTAAATCCAAACATCTGCCAAATACCTAAAAAAAAAACAGGTTGTACCTATAGGCATTTTCTTTCTCTCTCTCTCTCTCTCTCTCTCTCTCTCTCTCACTCTCACTCTCTTTTCTCTCTCTCTCTCTCTCTCTCTCTCTCTCTCTCTTTCTCTAATAAATTAGAAGTTCACATGTAAACTGGACCTCACCTACAGCTCCCATTAACAAGCTCAACATTTTCATTTTTTGGCTATTTTTGGCTATATATCCATTCAGACAGAACCAAATGATATTGAAATTGAGACTAGTTAAGCCTAATGACATTTACACAGTGGAGACTTAACTCACTCTGTCCTGGGCTGTGTTTGTTTGTGTATTTCCTGCAGAAGGCGGGGAAGCGTGGAGGAGCTCATTAATGATCAGATGATGAGCTGTGTGACAAGTTGGTGCCCTCTATTGGTGCGGGAGAGTACTACAAGTTTGACTTTAAGCCGTTTTTAATAGACTGATTTTCTAACTGAAAATCAACTGAGAACAGTTAAGAGGCCGTTGTTTATTACACATATTTGAAAACTGCACTCTCCCAGACCTAAACTTGGAACATTTCAGTGTGGATTTGATGGCATTCAACCACAAAGCATTAGTGAAGTCACACTGATTTTGTATGTTTTAAGTCTGGATGGCAGCCACTAATTCCAACACATTTCAAAGATACCCAAAGATATTTAAACACTTCTACTCCACACTTGACTTCAGCCACAGTGACCTTACGTTAGAGTGGATGCTCTTCAAAGTACCTTTTCATTTCAGGCATTTCTACACTGATGATACAAGCGGAGGGTGCACAATTTAACAGTTAGCTACACAACACACCTATAAGTAAATTAATGCACTCATTGTAAGAAATACAGTATACTGCAAAACACAAAAATAAAGAAAGAGTATGATAAAGAATATTAAGAAAAAACTACACACTGCTCACCTCCACACTTTTTCCACGCTCTGTTTCTCCTCTCCAGCTTCTGTCTTCTCTCAGTGGCTCTGGGATCTTTATCTGCTTTCTCAGTTACATCTAAAATGCAAAACATATCCATGATTGTTGACATAGACAATTGCCAAAAATAAACCACCACAAATGACACTGATTTCCATCTTCATTTCTAACCACCTTAAGAAAACAAAGCTCAATGTGCTGTGTCTTAATGACACTGATTGGTTTCTGCACAGCCAAGGGCCAAGGGAAATGTACTGCCAGATCAAATTAGTCAAAGGTGGTAACCACCAGTAAAACCTCAGTAACTCTTATCTGTAGAGATATATCCCAACGTTTGTCAGTTTTATTACGCATAGGTTTATTTTTAGGTGTTATGCAGCATTGACACATGACCTACACCTACAGCAGTAAGCTTTTTTTTATGCTTTTGTAGGTTTATGGCAGTTGTCATGAAAGGCTTATGTAGGTGTTATGTAGAGATATAAATAATGATTAATAGCATCTTTTCATTTGATGTTATGTGGTGTAATGGCCAGCAAAGTTTCGACAGTGGGACATTTCAAAATAATTAATATTTTCCTCAAATGATTGTTACATCTCGTCTCATCTTTTTAATCTTTCCCGCTCGTCCATTTCAGGGTCACGGGAGAAAAAGGCAAGCAAAGCCCAGGTGTCTGGAACTTCTTCTAGCTCTTCCTGGGGGATAGCCAGGTGTTGCCAGGCCAGCAGACCCTCTTCTATGCCTGCTATACCTGCAGTGGGAACCTCATCATACTCCTGAACCACCTCAACTGGCTACAAATAGATTGTACTGGATATACTCTTTCAGCATTTCTTCCAAAATGAAGCGTATTAATCAGGTGTTTGCTGCACTTTTGGCTGCAGTAACAGGCCTCACTCTTCTCAGAAGGCTTTACGTGTTTTAACAAATAATTTGAGAATTTAAAAGCTTTCAGCCTGTGGAGGGTCAGGTAGTAATTTTGGGTGATTAACTGATCACAAATTCCGCAGCAGCTCGTCCAAAATGTTTGGGATGGAGCTCCCTTACCCCAAAGCAGAGCAGTTCCTCTGCTCCACAGCCCAATGCTGGGAGCGTGGAGGGGGGGAGTAAACCCCTAATTGACAGGTGGCATTACACAGGTAATTACATTTATTTTCAAGACTGATTTCCATCTTGCCTTTCCCTAGGACATGTCTCACTTTATTTAAATGCTTAAACAAAAGCAATGGAAATGGTCACTGATCCTCTGTAGTCGGGGGGCAGAATAATAAAGTGTCTACGTATCTATGTCCCAAGGAGAGAAGTTAGTCTTACCTGTTTTGTAAATTCTCAGTTAATTAAACCAATAAATAAATAAAGTTATAAACAATAAAATCAAAGAGTTCTCAGAATTGAACTCAGAATGAACAAAAGCAGTGATTATGATCAGTTACAGTCAAGGGGAGGGGTCCTGCCTGAGACTCCTCCTCATGAATGTTACTGGTCTGATCACAGCTCTTTTCCTTTTCAAACTCCTGTCCTTGACAGTAATTATTCCTGTTCGCTTAGATCAGACATGGTTCTGATGGGCTCTGCAGGGTGCAAAATCTCAGGAACATCTTGGAAGCTGGTGAAAAGGCTCTGGATGCTCCGGCTGATGAGGGGTGGCGCATGGTAAAATGCAGTACCTGGACAAGATAAATAGAACATTTACATAGAAACATTCTGCTTTAATTCATTGGCTCATGCATTTCAACCTTTTCAACGACTGCTTCAGACTGCTGTACAGTGTGCGCTTAAAATGACTTGTATTCATTTGTAATTTTAGAAAAAATACTGGTTTCTAACATCCTATTGCTTCAAGTGAGTTGTGCTCCACAAAGAGTAAAGTGTATTTGGTTATTAAAGGTCACTTACAGATAATGACAAGTGCATCATTTTGCATTAGATATTTGCCTAGAGTTTACATGTGAGCAACATACAACATCTACATTTTTTTATTACTTTACTGTGTTTACTGCTTTAATATCCATATGCTGTTTTGAAAAACACTTTTAATTGCCGCTGTGTACGAAAAGCGCTCTAGAAATAAACTTGTCAATCATACTTTTTTTCTGGTATGTACAGTGTATTTTGAGATGTTATTCATCCATCCATTATCTGTAACCGCTTATCCAATTCAGGGTCACGGTGGGTCCAGAGGCTACCTGGAATCATTGGGCGCAAGGCGGGAATACACCCTGGAGGGGGCGCCAGTCCTTCACAGGGCAACACAGACACACACACACCTACGGACACTTTTGAGTCGCCAATCCACCTACCAACGTGTGTTTTTGGACTGTGAGAGGAAACCGGAGCACCCGGAGGAAACCCACGCAGACATAGAGAGAACACATCAACTCCTCACAGACAGTCACCCGGAGGAAACCCACACAGACACAGGGAGAACACACCACACTCCTCACAGACAGTCACCCGGAGGAAACCCACGCAGACACAGAGAGAACACACCACACTCCTCACAGACAGTCACCCGGAGGAAACCCACGCAGACACAGGGAGAACACACCACACTCCTCACAGACAGTCACCTGGAGGAAACCCACGCAGACACAGAGAGAACACACCACACTCCTCACAGACAGTCACCCGGAGGAAACCCAAGCAGACACAGGGAGAACACACCACACCCCTCACAGACAGTCACCCGGAGCGGGACTTGAACCCACAACCTCCAGGTCCCTGGAGCTGTGTGACTGCGACACCTACCTGCTGCACCACTGTGCCACTCAATTAATTTATGAATGATCTTAATGTTTCTTAATGAACAGTCCAGTAGTGCCAGCTGTTTTTACAATACTTAAGCAAAATTTATTTTACATTCCACAACCACCAGTAAACTCTAAAAGTCTTCATCCTACTACCAATCACTACATTTCTTTAGAAGGGTGACTTTCCAACATAAGTCTTGGCATTTATCTGTTCTCCTCCAAGCTTGTTGCACTCCAGTATTTAACAGTTGAAACTGGCAGGCAATGACTAAAGAGGAGAAAAGAAATTCAAAGATCAGTCTGGCCTATAAAGACACACTTGTTGTACATGGCAGAGAATAAAAACGGTTTAGCCTTCCTAGCCCCTCTGGGTTCTAAAAGTCACCTTAAGACTAAGATTATTTTGCATGTCCCATTTTCCTAACATTTGCATCTCAAGAAAACCTTAGAATCTGTTGTTCACTAAATTGGTATAATCACACCTTTTACGAGAGTGGCAATGAGGACTTCTGCAAAATCAATATCCTGCTTTGCATGGCAATAGAAATAAGAAACAGATCAGAGGAACAAGACACAGTAGATCACTTGAAAGAAAAGGTAAGTGCATTTTGTCTTAACCACATTGAGAGATTGAAGAGGTAGTCTGATGATTTAAAACCATTCTGTGCAGTTTCTTTCAGGTCGTAAAGTATAATATGACCTTTATATTAAATAATTTTTGTACCTTTAGGGAAACACAGATTTTACAAACACCTTTTCTCGTGTTATGAGGGCACAGAGCCATGGATCACTGGATCCCTCTCGTCCTGGTTCTTGGTATGTAAAAAAGTTTGTGTACTCTCCCATAGAAAAGCACTGCAGATAAATGGCCTAAACCTAAGGTCACCTTGCGCAATAACAAAACTTTTATTATACTCCTCAGCAACGGGCTGTGGAGGGGTGTAAGTGTGTTCTCTAGAGTGAGTGAGTGCAATCCAGAATGCTTGGGATGAGTTGGAGTGATGTTTTTCATTTATACTGAGATTTTTTACATAAAAAAATGTAAATTAAATATTTGCCTGGTTAAATTAAAGGTTTAAATAAAAAATAATAAATAAATAAAATGTTTGTGATCCAGAACTTATCATTCAACATCAATACCTGACCTCACTGATGCTCTCATTGCTCATTCCCAGGAGGCAATGCATTATACTTCCGAAAATAAATGTTAGATGAGCAGACGGCTACACCCTGGAGGGGGCGCCAGTCTTTCACAGGGCAACACAGACACAATCACACATTTTCACTCAGACACTCACACCTACGGACACTTTGGAGTCACCAATCCACCTAACAACGTGTGTTTTTGGACCATGGGAGGAAACCGGAGCACCCGGAGGAAACCCACGCAGACACAGGGAGAACACACCACACTCCTCACAGACAGTCACCCGGAGGAAACCCACACAGACACAGGGAGAACACACCACACAGACAGTCACCCGGAGGAAACCCACGCAGACACAGGGAGAACACACCAACTCCTCACAGACAGTCACCCGGAGCGAGAATTGAACCCACAACCTCCAGGTCCCTGGAGCTGTGTGACTGTGACACTACCTGCTGTGCCACCATGCCTCCCTCCTTTGAAGGTTGAACCTTATTAAAACTCCCCTAAATCTTTACAGGTTCATGCAGCTCAACAGGTATTAATCAGTACATCTTCATACACAAGCCTACCACGTTCCGGGATGCCCAGCTTTACTGCAGAAAGACTTACAGAGATCTGGCCACCATTAATCACATAGGAGACATGAAGGATCTCCTGGCTTCTGTTAACGATGGTTACACTGCAGGTGCTTGGATAGGTTTATATCAGCAAATGAATCCTCAGTGGCACTGGGCCTTGTCTATACCTGGTTTCTACGGTGACGAAGAGAAAGAGTACAGGAACTGGTCTCCTGGAAGCCCAGACAACTCTGGAGGGAATGAAAACTGTGTCACGATGAATACAAACGGACAATTTTATAATATTCCCTGTACTGTCAAAAGGCCCTTCCTCTGCTATGATGGTGAGATTTATGTTTTTATAGGTTTTACAAATCAAAAATAAACTGTTTGCTTGTCTGAAGATCCAACCATAAAATTCCCCATTTAACAAGTTCATACTTGAATCTGAATCACTAAAAATGTCAGGCTGTATAACGGCTTTTTATACCTCGTTCTGCCTTTGTTTCATGGGAGGAAAGGGGTCCCCCAAGTACCAGTGTTAAGCCCCCTCCTTCTCTATCTTTATAGTACTCCTTTGTAAATAGAAATGTGTTACCAATCTAGGTTTGGAAAATAATAGAAGAATACTACTTAATGAAATGCATATTTCAAATATGGTTACATTGCTACAGGTCTGATGGATGAGGGACAATTGTCTAGGGCTGTTTTTCAGGGTTTTGCTAAACCTATATTTAATTTTTGGAATAAGACTGGGTCTCCACATACTTTCCACCATATGCTGTATTTGCTGTCAACACAGCGAGGCACTACGCATACAAATGGGTGCATTTTCTTTAAATTTCTTGTTTACAGGTAAAATGGCTGAGAATTACATCCTGATAAACAGCTCAAACACCTGGCGAGGTGCTCAGAGTTACTGCAGACAGTATCACGATGACCTGGTCAGTGTCAGGAACCTGCAAGAGAACCAGCGGATACAACAAGTCATATTACCTGATTTCAGCCCTTATATTGGGCTCTTTAAGGACTATTTTACATGGTCTGACAACTCACCTGGCTCATTCAGATACTGGATAAATAATGGCCCAATAAACACCACTGCAAGCAACTGTTGTGTTGGTTTGTACGTCTCAGACGGGCTATGGAGGTGTGGGACATGCACTATAAAATTACCTTTCTTCTGTTACACTGGTAAGAAGTAGGACCATTTTTAATTGTATGTGTATATTTTTTATTGGTTTCCAGAACTTGTATATTACTGAGCAAATGTCAATTCTCTCTGAAAAGAGTTTGATCTTCTCCTCTCTGTATGATGAAAGCTTTAAGCTCTATTCATCTTGCTTGGTTGTTAGGGGTTCCTTTTTCTCTGTAACTTTTAATTTTTGTTTTGTAAAATGTTTTGATCATTTTTTATGTATGTACATTATCTCCTTAGAAATATATCAACTACTGACAGGGGAATGCTTCCAGCATTGATTTCAAGAGCTGGCCATTCACTTGCTACATAATATATCCTACTCTTTTGACTTTGCACAGCGCTATATTCTATGCGAACTAGCAGATTATTGCAGAATGTACAAGTGTGCTTCGAATACATAGATTTCAAAGCTATTTTTTGTTGTAGAGAAAAAGAGATATATATTGAGGATGGAGATACAGTCCAGTGAGGACCTTGGCGACCCCACAGTGGAGGCAGTCATCGCGGAGAATGTGAGTGTATGCTGTATTCACTTAAAAGTCATTCATTACCCTAGCTTGGAAATTCCATAATGCACTGAGATTTCCCCTTGCACTGAGAGCTTGTCCCCCTTGTGTAGTAGTACCCCCTGCTTGTAGAGTTTACTCTTGATATTGGAATTCTGCTCACAACAGGCTCTGATCTTCAGGTGCAGCAAAAACTTAAGGATTTGGGGGCAGGGAAGACCACATGGACCTTGAACAATCAGCCATATGGAAATGTGTTTTAGAAGGAGAGAACTTCTACATATAATAATGAAGACTGTAGAGGAAATAATCATTAATTCATTGACTAACGAACTTCCTCCCTTTGTTTGTTGGATACTTTTATGAGCCACACCACCTAATAGACCCATTTTGTTACAGTACTATGTAAGAATAATTTATTAGTTTTATAAACTAAACGTTTTATTAATAGATATATTTAGGGGTTTCATTATTGGAGATGCTAATGAGGAGACTGCATTTAAGCTAATTCATCTGCAAGTGGGATGCCAAAGTTAAAATAAATGAAAATCATTATGGCATTTATAGTCCTTTATAAAAAAATTTATAAAATAAACAAACAAATTAATTGTCTGTAAATGCAGTTCAGGGTCGCGGTGTGTCCGAAGCCTACCCGGAGTCACTGGGCACAAGGTGGGAACACACCCAGGAGGGGGCACCTGTCCTTCACAGGGTGACACACACTCACACACTTGCATCTATGGACACTTTCTGAGTCGCCAATCCATCTGCCAACGTGCGTTTTTGGAGCGTGGGAGGAAACCCAAGCACCTGGAAGAAACCCACGCGGACACAGGAAGAACACACCAAACTCCTCAAAGACAGTCACCCGGAGCGGGACTTGAACCCACAGCCTCCAGGTCTCTGGAGCTGTGTGACTGTGACACTACCTGCTGAAAATTCTACATGGAAATTCAGGCCTCATCATTTTGAATAAACCGTTTCCATGAGTTTTGCACCCCAAAGAGATTTAATGTGCAATTGTGACTGTACAACGTACAACTTCTGCATTTAACCCATCTGTGGCAGTGAACACACACACACACACACAATAAAACATACAGATCAGGCATTTGATGGCCAGTGGAGGATGATTAGAAGAATAGAGATTAAACATGACTATGATTAAAAGAATAGAGTTAACAACCACATTAGTATAAAGAATAAAGCTCAAAATAATTATTATTAACCCTAATTATTAGTTAATTACACTCTATTTAATAATTGAAATATATATATAAATACAGACTCTAGTTGGTGGTAAAGTGTATAAGAAATCGACTGTGAACAAAATTATAAAATCAATAAAATAAAGAAAAAAAACTGTATTGTACATCAGAAGAACAGCACATACATTTGACTACATGCAAAATAAGCACATAGTCTATAAGCAAATAAAGAATAGAGTTAGTCAGGCCAAACCCTCACTCAGAATGGACACTCACACCTCATCTTAATCTGCTGAATGATCTCCAGCAGTTCCATCTCCGTTGGCATGTATCCCATCGTTCTCATGCACTCTGCTAGGTCTTTATAGTTCAGATACCCATCCTGATCATAATCAAACTCCTTAAAGGCCTCGGCCAGCTCTGAAACCAACACATACGCCTGGTTCAGGTTTTACAGGTGCTTTACTGTTATTAAAAAAATAGTGAATGTAAATTACTAAAAGAAATGAAATGATCTGTGAAAAAGATAATTAATTACTTCAGTTACTCACCATCTAATTCTGGTTGAGACAACTCCCTCTCCTACAAACATACACAGGAAAAAACAATAATCGTAACATTGGATTTGTGTGTGTGAGAGAATGGGACAGGGATTGAGATACAGTAAATACAATATTACAGTTTCAGTATGAATCTTGTGTCACAAAGGTACATTTGCATGTGCAGAGACATGGATTGAACTTGACTTAACATTACTACTATAACAAAATATTATAGAATTTAAACCTACAGGACTATATATAAATGTGTATAAATAGTGCAGACAGTGCAGTGAGTCTAAAGCAGTGTCTGAGACCATGGCCAGAACCATCACTAGGTGGCGCCAGATACTCAGTATTGCTTAGCGGTGCCTCATGTAGGTGTGGTATAAGGTTGAACAGTAGACTAACCGCTTAGCAAACACAACCCTGACACACTGACAGTGGAGTTGAAAATGAACAGAGGAACATCTACTGTATGTGCACATGCACAGAACTATCGCTAGGTGGCGCCAGATACTCAGTATTGCTTAGCGGTGCCCAGTTCATCGTCAAAGAGGATTAACACGGTGACAAGACTGACTCAGAACTCTTAGAGTATATTATGAAAAACAATATCCCTTTTTCAGTACATTCGCTCATTAATGTTGAGATTTGGACCAATATTAATTAAGAACCAAATGAAATGTTTACATGAGACTAAATATTGGGGAGAACTTGTCATTTTCATTGACTCCCTTGTTTTTAAATCAGTGCTAACCTGATTTAGCAATTTAAGAGTAACGTAAAAGGCAAAGCTTCCCCAAATCTCATTAGGATTTCCCATATTATTCTTTAATATCGTTGCTGTACAATTTAAAACTAGTATCTCTGTGTTTGTGGATGTTAGGTTTACTACATTATTTGAACACAACAGCTGTCCTTCACACTGTGAAAACAGATAAGCTCCAAAATTACTGTTAATAATATATTTTTACATTGACTTCCAGATACATGTTTTAATTGAACAACGATATTCACCAGTGAGGAAATATGACCTCAATAGCTGAGCCTGGTTATTTGATAGTGTGTTTGCTGGCAAAAAGAAAAAAAAACATGAAAGTGAGTACTGATCTCATCATTTACATGTTCCAATCTAACTGAAGCAGTCCGGTCAGTTTTAGCTCGGTTTGTATTTTATTCATGCCAAGCTTTGGTCTTCCAATGGTCTGATTCATGAAAACTGGACTGTTTCTCAGAAACACAAAGAATGGATGTGTGCTCTATAGAAGAACAATCTTGAAAAGAACAAACTTGAAAAGTCACTTTACAAGAGCAAACACATGATGCCGAAATGAATGATGTAACATTCAGAGGTTCTCTTTGGCAAGTCACAAGATGGATGCATCCTTGTTATTTTGGGTGAATTAAGAACATCATCTGTGTGCTTTAACTGTTTAAATGCTCTTTAAGGTCTTCTTGAGCATTGCAGTGTAATAAGGTGTTCTTCTGCAGTGGAAGATGACGTCAAGCAAGAACACGAAGGTAAAGACACACAAGAACACACTGAGAAAAGGAACTGGACTGTGGTGTAGTGACGGGGGGGTGGAGAGGTGGACTTCCTGTATGGTCTCAGTACAACATCCTGCTCTTTCAGAATATCAGACAGCGGCTGAGGAGCAGGTAAGTGCCAAGAGTCAGGTTTGTTCTCTGTGGAGGATGTGCACATTTCTGATTTAAAACATTTCAAACTTTGCAAGCATCTCCTTTCATTTTAATGTTTACAGCTGGAAAAGTGATGAATGAATTTTGAATGTGAATACACACAAACATATTACTGGCCTCCTTTATTTACAAATAATTGTAACAGTATCAGTACTCGTTTAGAATCTATGTTAACCTGCGAGATGATTATAATCATGGGTTTGTACTTTTCAGTTGGCACACTCCATTCTGAGGCAGTTTACATCTCTGCGGCTGGTTCTATACCTCGGTAAGTAATTAAATTCTGTGTTAAACACCTAATTCATGTTTTGGCCCTTTTTCCTGTTCATAATTGGTTCAATTCCTGATGATGACAAGGACATCAGAGGCCAGAGTCCAAATCCCCTTCCACACATGCACAGTAACCCAGTAATGTTCTGGAGTTTACCAGGAGGAGCTCTATGTGTGAACACAAACCTATCTTGCTAGCACCTTAGTAAAAACTCTAGGTAAAGTCTGAATCAGTGCATGAGCTTCTCCTGCATGCGCTGTACTGGTGCCGCCCCATGCCTAAAGCATGCAGCTCATTTCTCGTCTGACACAGAGAGTCTCCCACTTGCACTACATGTGTGAACAGATGACTCTGGGATGTCTCCAAACCTGATCCTCCAGCGTTTCTCCAGAGTTCTTATGTGAAAGTGGTTTAAGAGAACAGAATTGTCCTTGCTTTCTATGTGGGTAGGATAGCTCTCCCTCTAACCCACAGAGCTGGTCTGTGCAGCTGTCTGGTATTACAGATTTCTGCCATTAGATTTCTCCTCCAAGTGTGTTGAGATATTCAGTGGTGTTGTTTGACCCAGTTTGAGAAGAAGTATTAGTTAATGATTTTTCCTTTAAATGATATGGAGTTTAATTCTTTATGTTCACTCTAGGAGATCCCACACAAAGCACCATGCCCTTTTTCCTGTCTTCCACTTTTACTTCTTATTCTTCTGGTACTAAGAATGACAACATTTCAGACTACATGATCAGATGGTCCATCTTCCTCATCATTGCTGAGTGTGTGGGTGTACCAGCTCTGGTTTGGGCTCTTACTGTTCTACACCATCGCCATGAACGCAAAGAGAGAGTTTCAGACTTCATCATTCTCCTCCTCTTCACCGACCTGATGGAGCTGCTTTTAAATCCATACATTGCAACTAAACTTATCCACGGAGACTGCCACTGGGACAAAAACAAGACCTGCCATATAGTGTTATCATTATGGTCTGGATTTAGACATTGTGGTGTTTACCTGCAGCAGATGATTGTGTTGGAGAGTGTTCTGACTCTGAGACGTCCACACTGCTCTGCTCATGATTTCTTTCGTCCCTGCTCCATTATAGTCTCCATCATTGCCTTCATTTGTTTTTTCCTTTGTGAATTTAATGAGGCACATGAGTTTCTCCTTCTGGGGCTGTTTCTTCTGTTTACTGTGACAGTCACCTCATGGACAGTCACCTGTAGAACCCCACTTATGAGAAAACATGACTCTAACAAAACAAAGAAGGAAGACTGGACAGTGTTAGTTTGTGCCACAATCACAGTGACGCTGTATTTAATGTCTTTCTCTCTGTACATTGTGAAATATATTCAGACCCCGTTTATAATGAGTGTCTGTCTGTTGAGTTTCAGAGTGGTCATAGACCCACTGCTGTGTGTGCTGGTCTGCAGACAGGAACAAACACACACCTCCTCAGATCTCAGTCCTGAACACACAGCGGTTCAAGCTGAACACTCAGTGTGAGCTGAAAACTGAGACTGGCGTTTTTCTAGAGTGAAGAAGGAAAGACTGGAAAAGGAGTGTGTTTTACTACATTACCAGAAAGAGAGAGAGAGAGAGAGAGAGAGAGAGAGAGAGAGAGAGAGAGAGTCAGTTAGTTGGCTTAAGAGACGTGGGCGGTTAGAACACTCCTCCAGTGTTCATCTGAACAGAAGTGTTATGAATTTGCAAAGAAAAATAATAACATAAAAACTATTTGCGCAAATCAGAAATTGTTTGTTTCTCATTACAACAGGAACAATGCACAAAATTGTTAACATTAATCAGACAGAACTCTGGTCCAGAGTGGAATATTACCATGTAGTTTTTAATGTTTTGATCCATCCACCGACCACATTTTTATAGACTATTGATGGCAACCAATTAAAAATCTAAAATAACGTTCAGTTGAGTCATATTTGACTAGATATCTGTTTATTGGTTTATTGCAGTGTTATATTTATGTCATTTTCTAAATGATGTGATTATTGGAAGATACTGGAAATTGTTTTATTTGTTTAGTAAAATTGTATTGTCTTCATGCTCTCGGACTGTATTCGACTGATGTGGCTCTAGTTGCTTTCTCCTTCAGGGGACTGTGTTGGAGAATTTGTAGCTTTTAAACATTGTTCTGCATGTTTGGATGTGAAATATATGTTTTCAATGTAAATGCTTTGATTGTGAGGTTTGTTTTCTGATGAATGTTATAAATATTACATTAAGATCATATTTGTGTCTGAAGATTATTTTTTACTATTTTTGTTCTTATAACTCAGCATTTTAACTAAAATGGTTCCATTTCAGCGTAGCTGTGTTTTTTTGTCTCCACGTAGTCTCACTCACTTAATAATAAACACTAAACAGTTTAAAAAGCAAAAAAGACAAGTGAAATATTCAATTTGAATTTTAGCTGCTACAGTAAATTATTTAAAATGATCTCCTCTCCTTGTTCCATTCTCTGTTTTTACTCTTAGCTCCACTGACCACACAGGAGCAGTTAGTAGTTCTACAATTACAGACTGTAGTTCATCTGGGTCTATAGTTTGTTAACTCACTTCACCCTTTTCAACGCTCAGGACACCCACAGAGCAGGTGTGATGTGGTGGTGGATCATTCTCAGAGCTGCAGTGACACTGACGTGGTGGTGGTGTGTTAGTGTGTGTTGTGCTGGTGTAGAGTGGATCAGACACAGCAGTGGCTGCTGGAGTTTTTAAACCCCTCAGTGTCACTGCTGCACTGAGAATAGTTCACCGACCAAAAACATCCAGCCGACAGCGTCCTGTGTCATTGATGAAGGACTAGAGGACGATCGTCACACACTGTGCAACGACATCTATAAGGTGGACCATTGAGGTAGGAGTGTCTAACATCGTGGACAGAGATTTGTGACACTGCTGTGTCTGATCCACTCGTACCAGCACAACTCACAAAGTGTTGGGTGGCACGGTGGCTTAGTGGTGAGCATGTTCACCTCTCAGCGCTGGGATCTTGGGTTCAAGTCCCATCTGGGTGGAGTGTCCATGTTCTCCCTGAGTCTGTGTGAGTTTCCTCCAGGGCTCCGGTTTCCTCCTAGAGTCCAAACACATGGAGGTTAGGTGAATCGCCTTCTCTTTAAGAACTGTCCTGGTGAGTGAGAGAATGAGTGAGTATGTGAATGAGTGTCTGTGTCTGTGTGTGCCCAGATATGAATAGGTGCTTTGTCCTGAGTGAAGCCCTACTGACCGATGCAGTCCTCCAGGTGCATGGTTGTTCCTGGTTGAGAGGACGCTGTGAGCGTTTGGCTGCCGCTTCTCAGTGTGTGTGGATTGAATGTTGCGTGTTGATTGTAAAGCGTCCTTTAGTTTCTAGAAGGCACTATATACGGGTAACGATAGATAAATAAATAAACAATAACACACCACCACCACATCAGTTTAAATATTTAAATTCTTAAAAGGTTTTATGTGGGCAGCACAGTGGCACAGCAGGTAGTGTTGCAGTCACACAGCTCCAGGGGCCTGGAGGTTGTGGGTTTGATTCCTGCTCCAGGTGACTGTCTGTGAGGAGTTGGTGTGTACAAGGTTTTATGTACTATATGTTCAGATTACGCAATCACAATTAAGTTTGATTCATTCGTTCATTCATTATCTGTAACTGCTTATCCAGTTCAGGGTCGCGGTGGGTCCAGAGCCTACCTGGAATCATTGGGCGCAAGGCAGGAATACACCCTGGAGGGGGTGCCAGTCCTTCACAGGGCAACACAGACACACAGATACACATTCACTCACACACTCACACCTACGAACACTTTTGAGTCACCAGTCCACCTACCAACGTGTGTTTTTGGACTGTGGGAGGAAACCGGAGCACCCGGAGGAAACCCACGCGGACACGGGGAGAACACACCAACTCCTCTAAGTTTCATTTAATTAAATTAAATTAAATATCTATTGCTCTTAAATAAGACGTTTAAATTTGAAATATGCAATTTTATATTAATAATGTTGCATTCATTCATGTTTTAATGCTGGCTTGTCCTTGTTTACCTTAAGACAAATGGAAAATAATGGTACATAACTATTGTATTTTTCATTTGCTGTTTATTTGTCTGGGTTTGAAATCATGGTCAGCTGCTTCTGTGTGAATAACAAAGAGACGACCATGAATACAAACCACAGTGTGATATGAGCTCAGTGTGTTGGGTTTTCTCTACTCTCCGTGGTCTCCTGTGACCTTAAATAAAATACACAAAAATGTGAAGTACTTTGTCACATACTCTCTCTCTATTTATATTTATTATGACTATGAGAGTTAAAACTCTCACACAATTATATAAAAAAGACTCACAATTATTTAAAAAATCGTCAACACATGCTTATCTCCTGTAACACACACACACACACTCTGAAACTAATTAGTGTGAGAGTTGAACTTGTGGCCTAAAGTGTCTCTCATGCTACAAACCCCAATTCCAGAGAATTCTGGATCATTTGTAAACGTCAGTAAAAACATAATTGTGTGCTGTGTAAAGTTAGGAAAACTTTACCTGATATTTTCAAGAACATTTCCCTGTTACCATTTTAAATAATGGACACATCCCCATTAAGTCCAAAGGAAAAGTACAGAAATACACCTTTCGCCAGCAGTTATTAATCAAAAAATATTTATATATTCAGGCTAAATTAGTGTAATTTTCCACATATTAGGAAATTATGTGATTTAGACCTTGGTACGATTGCATAATACATGGAAAGTGCTGATGCAAATATGTACATGTTAATTTCCCACCAATAAATAAATAATATAAAAAATAAATAAATATACTGTCGCAAAATATTACAAACATATGCAACTATGTCACAAAATACACTTTCTCATTTATCTGACTCCGTTGTTAATGAGACTATTTTCATTTTCATAATGAGAAGCTGTGCCCTATTCTCTCTATATATTTAGCACTATGTTGGGGTTCCGCCATTTTGTAGTGTCTGTAAACATTGTGGACAATTTTCAGTGCATTAAAACAATCCCACAATGCACAGCAAAAGGTAGAACACATGTACACGAGTTGATACAGGACACCCATAACACACTGTGTTGTCTGGTGAAATATCCAGATGTATTATCAGAAACTATTCACTACCCTCCGGAGATCAATTACCTATAATAGTGCACTGTATAGTGAGTAAAGTAGGTAATAGTGAGTAGAGGGATATTTCGGACACAGCGAGATACTCACAAGGGCTTATAATCAGCATACACACAGTGAGTTCACTCCCATAATTAACTAATTCATTTTCTATACAATTTCTCTCAAATCTGTGGGCAGCTGTGGGTAGTGATGGCATTACGAACTTTTTAAACATTGACACAGTTGAACCAACTGTTT
This sequence comes from Hoplias malabaricus, assembly GCF_029633855.1. NCBI lineage: Eukaryota > Metazoa > Chordata > Actinopteri > Characiformes > Erythrinidae > Hoplias > Hoplias malabaricus. The sequence goes on from NC_089801.1 coordinate 2,163,800, forward strand.
TGAAAAACGATTCCGTGTTTGAAGCATTTGAAACCTGTTTCCGTGCTGCCCTCTAGTTTAATTTCCAACAACGACTGCCTTTCTGATTGTCATTGTTTCCTTATGAATCTTATTCACACAAATAAAAACTTATTACAAATGTACCAGTTTGAACAAAAATATTTGACATGATTCTCAATCTCAATAATAAACAAATACCCAATAATGATAGACAATAAATAAATAGCCTATTAAATGTCAGAGGAAACCCTTGAGGGTTGTATGACACTTCTAAATTGGTGTCTAATATATATATATACACTTTTTTTGGTGATCCCCAATTCTTCCCTGCGAAATTATCTCGGAATCTTTGGACTTTTGTAACGATTTCAGTAAAATAATAAATCTTAATCTACATATTAATATCTTGATAAAATTGGAAACCCAAAAGCTGTGCTGACTTATACAATTTTGTTAATTATCTTATGTACTAGCAAACGTATTTAGAGAGATACCCTGTATATCAAATAAGAACAGCATTTCGAGCAGTTGCGTTGATGTTCCACAGGAGGGCAGTGTGCGCGCAGAGAAAATGACCGGGTTCCAAATGGCTCCCTATTCATTTCCCCTTTATTACTTTATTGCTCACTCATAAAAAGCATTTCAGGGAACTGAATTCAGGAGAGTAATGAATGATGTGTCTTATTCATTATATAGTGCAGTATTTTTGGGTTCCACTATTGAAAATAGTGCATTTTATAGTGAATAAGGCACATTTCTGGACACATCGCTTCTGCCCATACACACAGTCCATGGCAAACCCCTCTGCTAAAGAGGTTTTAATCAGTGTTTCCCTCAGAACAATTCACAGTTTCTGAAGTGGATTTTGTGTTTGTAAGTGTTATTGTTGTGCCACCAGTTATCACGGTTCCACTCGTTTCAAATTAAAAGCCCTCTTCAAAGGTTTGTAATAGTGATTTAATGACATTTCCTAAATTTAAAACAGCGCCCACCGCAGCGAAATATATGTAGAAGAAAAACTTACCAGTGCCATGGCATGTAATTTTGTTTTTTATTAGTGGTTTTAAAATGGTGAGGTAAATACATTTTTTCGTTGTCTTTTTATTATAAATATATAATTTGTATAACATCTATAATAAATAAACGCAGCACAATATGCTTTATAGTATTTCATGATTAATTTTTATGATACAAAATTAGAAAAAGTATTCACAGTTTAAAATAAACATGAAATGTAATTGAAATCATTTTAAGAGTTTAAAATACATTTTTAAATAATTTACACTTAACAGAACAATGTTTTTTTTTAAAAAAAAAAGTAAGCAATAAAATGAGAATAATAATGTTATTGCAACATTAAAATGACAAAAATTAAATAAAGGTAACACTTAATCATCACAGTAAACAAGTCAGTTCAGCGTCAGCAGAACATTTCATTTTCTCATGAATGTTCATTTCCTTTATGTCCAAACGGAGGGGACAATTATTTTCCACAAGAACAAATGGCAATCACTGATACACAGATGTGTATGTTAGTGAGTTAGTATATAATGAGTAAAGTAGGGAACAGTGAGTAGGGGGTATTTCACATGCAGCAAGAAACTGATAAGGGCTTGACATTAGCATACACCCAATGAGTTCACTATGGAGCTAAATCAATGACAATCTACAAAACTGAAATCACTGTTGAATGGCACTCAGTTTCTATACACACAAAAAACCCCTTCTGATCATGACAGGAGCTGAAAAGATTACATCTTAATGGTGATGTGTTAAACTCCAGCACCTTACATTAATTAACAGAATTAGAATGCTAGAAATTCAAAGGTGGTAATATTTCAAAGTCTGATGAGACAGATTTGCTTCCATAGGATAAAGCCTTTTCAATTTCTGCGCCGAAAATGTAATATAACCTACTATTATACATTATGCAGGCTTCCTCGCTATCGATTTTTAAAACTTAAAACACATTTTTATTCCTTGGCTTTCAACCCAGCGTGAAACTTTTGCTTTGTTTTATTAGTTTTGTTTTATTTTAGTTATTTATTTCTCCTTTTTGGTTATTTTTTGTTGTTGTTTTATAACCATCTTTGTACAGCACTTTGTTTCAGCTGTTGTTTTTTAACGTGCTCTCTAAATAAAGTTGAGTTGAGTTGTATTTTGAAACATTTTTTACTCTGAATTTTTATAGTTGGAAATGTTTTAATGTTATTTTTTCAAATCTGAATATTTCACCACCTCAAAATTTAAAGTTTATTATATACATTCATCCATCCATTGTTCACCTCTTATCCAGGTCCAGGTTGCGGGGGAAGCAGTCAGAGTAAAGAACCCCAGACCTCCCTCCCCCACGCCACTGCTTCCAGCTCCTCCGGGGGGATACCGGGGCATTCCCAGGCCAGTCCAGACATGTAGTCTCTCCAGCGTGTTCTGGGTCTTGCCCAGGGCCTCCTCCCCATTGGACACGCCCCAAACACCTCACCAGGAAGGCGTCCAGGAGGAATCTGGACCAGCTGCCCGAACCACCTCAGGTGGCTCCTCTCAACGTGGAGGAGCAGCAGCTCCACTCCGAGTCTCTCCCGGATGTCGAACTCCTAACACTGTCTCTAACTCTTTTCAGCCACTTGATCTCATTCTTTCAGTCACTACCCAAAGCCCATGACCATAGGTGAGGATTGGGACGTAGAGTGAACGGTAAATCGAGAGCTTTGCTTTTCTGCTCAGCTCTCTCTTCACCACAACAGACCCGAACAGAGTCATCATTACTGCAGATGCCACACTGATCCGCCTCTCAACCTCATGCTCCATCTTTCCCTCACTCGTGAGACAAGACCCCGAGGTATTTGGACTCCTCAACTTGAGGCAGGATCTCACATACAACCTGGAGAGAGCACTCCACCCTTTTCCGACTGAGTACCATGGACTCGGGCTTCGAGGTGCTGATTCTCATCCCTACCGCTTCACACTCAGCTGCAAACTGGTCCAGCAAGAGCTGGAGATCCTGGCTCGATGAAGCCAACAAGACCACATCATCCAGAAAAAGCAGACATGGAATCCTGAGACCACCGAACCGGACACCTTCTGCCACTTGGCTACGCTGAGAAGTTCTGTCCATAAAAATTATGAACAGAACCGGTGACAACGGGCGGTTCCAACTCTGACTGGAAACCACCACCCATGTCTGCCAGTCCAGAGGACAGCCCCACAACATCCAGAGCCTTGAGGAAACCAGGGCGGACCTCATCCACCCCTGAGATACTGAATTTGGGGTTTTCATTAGTTGTCAGATATAACCATCAAATTAAAAGAAATAAATACTTGAAATATATCAGTTTGTGTGTAATGAATGAGTATAATATACAAGTTTCACTTTTTGAATGGAATTACTGAAATTAATAAACTTTTCATGACATTCTCATTTTATGACCAGCACCTGTAGCGATATATGTTCTGATTTGAAGCAAGCTTTAATCAGACTTTTCAGAAAAATAATGTATTATTTTTGCAAAATAATACACATTATAAAATTAATATTAAATACAAAATTATATTAAAGCCAATGCATCACCTGTGTTGTGTTTTAACAAATCTTAGCAGCTAGTGTTAGCACTAATGCTAAGTCGCTATTACAAACCTCTGCTAATGGCTTTTAATTTGAAATGACCAATACAGATGGAGACGTGATAACTGGGGGCATGACAACAAAATTTACAAACATGAAATCCATTTCAGCAGCCACAGACCATTTTCAGTGCACTACTAAAATGTACATTCGTGAAAAGTGGATATTAATAATAATACATTAATAAGAATTTATTATAATAAAAAATATTAAATAATAATAAAAATCGGTTACAGATAATGAATGAATGAATGAATGAATAATAAAAATAATCTAAGGAATTATTTGGTAAAAACCGTATGAGGCTGTGTCCGAAATAATTCCCTACCCTCCTGAGTTCACTTCCCTAAAATTGAATAGGGAGCCATTTGGAACCGTCAATTTCTGTACACGCAAACACTGCCCTCCTGTGGCACATTAGCGCAACTGCTCGATGTATGTATATATATATATATATATATATATATATATATATATATATATATATATATATATAAATATATATAAAATATCCAATAAAGGTATGTTACGTTAAAAACTGCAGCTGAAGTCCCTGATTACTGGCTATTTGTCCATTATTTTTTAGCCCACGTGTAATGAAAGATGAAAAATTAAGTAAATGGAATGTTTTTTGTTTAAAAGTTTACACTGATACATTTGTGTTGTTGTGTGAATAATCTTCAATGGAAACAAACACAATCAGAAAAGCAGTCGCTGTAGGAAATTAAACTGGACACTAGAGGGCAGCACAGAAACGTGTCAAATGCTTCTAAACATCAGAACATTTTCCAAAAAAGTTGGTTCAACGCTGTTAATGCTTTGAAAAGAAATGGCATAATTGCCAACACCTGCCCACAACTTCGAGAGAAACTGAATAGAATGTGAATTAAATTATTATGGAACTAACTGGGCGTCGTCTAATGCCAGAGCTGTATATTTCTATGTCTCTGGCTAATGCTAATCCCTTATCGGTTTCTTGCTGCGTCTGAAATTCTCACCATTCACTACATTTCTCACTATACAGTGCACTATTATAGGGCACTGAATTCAGGAGGGTAGTGACTGGATCCTGAAAATCCCTATCCACTCGTCTACATGGGTCCTACTTTGTGTAGTGCGTTGTGGGATTTTTTTGAATGCATATATTTACACACATATATGTGTAAGGATTAAATTAGGCTAATGGATAGAATAAATGTTATAGTTTAAATTGTTTTACCTTTTATAGCTTGAAGTTTTATGCTGGCAGAGATTAAGTCTAAATATTTAAGGGAGTAACTGTTCTTTGTTTGCTGTCACAAGTATTCATCCTGATTTATGATTGGTGGAAGAAGTCATGTGATGTAAGAAAAAGAGGGGGAAGTGCATAGAGAGAGAGTGTGGCTTCTAACGGAAAAAAAAATAAGACAGCACTGCCAGGAAATTATTCGTCTCCATCTAGTTTCTTTTTGAAAGAAGAGTGATCCAACCACCCTATATCGAACCCCCACGTGTACATATGTATCAGCTTTCTGGGTGTTAAGTAAGTAGGGTGACCAGACGTCCTCTTTTACCCGGACATGTCTTCGTTTTCAGACTTAAAAAAATTTCCGGGCGGAATTTCACGAACGTCCGGGATTTTGTTTTTCTAGAGCTTACATAGAACTTCGAGAAGTTTCGTTCACAAACTAGTCCCGCCCTCCCCTACTCCGATTGGTTCGCTTGAGTGAGAAGGGGGCGTGGTGAAGTAGCTTAAAATCTTTGGATTGGACGGTCTGACTGTAGAGCTACCGTTATTGGTCGATAACCTTCTCTGTAAACATTTAATTGGTCAGTCTGCACGTCAGTAGTCCTTGTTTACGTCAGGCAAAGCTCATGTACCTACCCTCATGGATGAATTAAAAAAGAAATTCCCATGTTTTGTGTAGCAAATAAAAGTGTAGTAAATAAAGGTGTAAGGTTATAAGGTAAGGTCTTAACACCACACCCACCCACCCCTCCTCCGAGACATGTCCTCTTTTTCACCATCTCAGATCTGGTCACCCTATTCAACACACACTATCAAACTCTTACATACACTCTATCAAACAAGTTATTGTGAGAGTTTAATAGTGTGTGTGAATTTCAAGTTGAAATTTTGACCTCATTTGCCTCTCATACATTTAGGAAAATAGCAAGAGTACAAGTAATTCATTGTTCAGTAAATATATATATATATATATATATATATATATATATATATATATATATATATATATATATATATAAATTAAAGATATCAAATAAACAGGATTATACAGATATAATAGTATCACTTAGGGAAGTGTGCAAAGAACAGTATGTAAACCTTCATTCATTCATTGTCTGTAACCCTTATCCACATCAGGGTTGTGGTGGGTCCGGGGCGTACCCGGAAACACTGGGCGCAAAGCGGGAACACACACAAGTTTTCAGACACCACTAACAGCTTTTTTTTTTTTCAAAAAAGCTACTAGCCACAAATCAAGTTTTACGTGGTGAATGTGTGTGTGGTTTTAAATGAAAACACACTCATTCATTCAACATATTAATATTATATCTTTTAATGTGTATCCACTACTAAATTAAACTTGTAATATTTTGTGGTGTTCAAAAAAGTTACAATTTACAAGAATATATCTTTAAATTATTTTTTAACACCACAGAATAAATGAGTGTTTATGCTGGATGTACAGAGTTAATATGAACATCCTGATTATAAAATCTACAGCTTCTTAACATATTCACTACATAGGAAATGGCCATGATGCTAAAGTTACCCCTTTAGATGTATGATAAGGTAATCTTGATGATTTTTGAGCTGAGGTTTTGTATATTGCCACATCTCAGGGTCGGAAAGTGACATCTGAGCGGAAAACGGCTACCACTCTGAGCACAGACCAGAGATACAGGTGCCTTCAGAGGCTTTGGCTTTTACCAATCCAAACAAGGCCATCGAAATATGTAGATAGTAAACATTCTATTCCTAAAAAGCTTCCTTTGAAAACTAATCCTAGGCTTATTTTCCAGTCCCCACAGCCCTCAGTGGTCTGCTGCTACAGAAAATATAATACACATAGATGTCCAACACTTTGTCACATGCGCCATCTATAGACACTGCTCAGAAAAATAAAGGGAACACTGAATCATCACAGAAAACAAGTCAGTTCAGTGTCGGGCAGAACATTTGACCTTTCTCATGAATGTTCATTTCCTTTATGTCCAAAGGGAGGGGACAGGAACACATTTCTCCAGCAATTAATAATTTTTAAGATAAAAAATAACCCCCAATTTTATACCAATTTCTAATAAAGTCAAATTTGTTTATAGAGTATAAAGTAAACAGTATATTATCACTTTATATTAGTATATAACACTTTTTATTCTCTTTCAATAGACACACTCATTGTGCCAGAATTATGATTGGAGATAAAAATGAGGTAATAATGTAAAGTTATTATAGCTGCATGTTGACTGAGTTTAAATGTTTTGTAACTAATATAATATAATAAATTGAACTAGTCTCAACATGGTGCAGTCATTTGTGCAAATGCAGGAGCAAAAGTGTGTACCTCATTTTGTGCAGTGGTGAATTTTCTGTGGGTTCACGCCGCAATGTGTAATGTGATTTATTCCACTTTTCTACCTCTGATGAAGCCAAAGTGAAGATAAGAAAGACCTCAGTGAGTTCAAATAGAGAGAGTGAAGAATATGTTTTTAAAACATAGAGAGTGTTTATTTTTTAATGATGATGGTAATAATTGTGAGGAGGTTTCTAGACCTATGGCATGGAGATGTATATCTGAATCCTTGAGTGGTGAAGGTAAGCTGTAAATCATAAATGTGATGTAATTTTAAAATGGAAATTCGTCCGGTTGAGAAGATATTACTGATTGATGAATGCAGTTTTACTGAAACAAATATGAGTCAAGCATTATTCCTAATGCTAACAAGAAATTATGAACAAATAAACTGAAACAAAACTAAATGGCTTAAGAGCAAAGTCAGGTTAAATCTACCAAAAAACAGACAGAGAAAACAGATCCCAGTGCAGAGAAATCCATGCATCAGATGCATTAGAAATATAATGCACTGTTTGACTGTTACCGCGACCCTGAACTGGAAAAGCGGTTACAGATAATGAATGAATGAATGTTTGACTGTTGAAGGCATTAAATAGTGCGCTACATGAGGAACCCACAGAAATCTGAGATTGAGTCATAGTTGCAGCTTGTAACAGATTTCAGTTAATTTGTGGAAATTTAAAACATATTTGACGCTATTCACTGCTCAGATTCTTAATATTTTTTACTATATTTGTACCCAAAATGTCGGAAAACAGCAATAGACAAATGAAAGATGTTTCCTGTTATTAAATAACAGCAGGGCTGTGATGGTTAAACCACAAGCTGATGCATCACAGCCATGCTCTCTCACTTACCTCTTTATAGCTTTAACTGCGCTTTTTAAAATAAGGGCAAATTCTAGAGAGCTAAGACACGCCTTCTCACGCACAGGAAGCATGTAGTGTGTGAGAACATGTAGTTGGATAAAGTTTTTATATTTGTGGGAAAATATACAAGCTTTGCCGTAGAGCGGGAGACCAGACGGAATTTCGGGAGTCTCCCAGCCAAGAGAAATGACTGTTGGAGTAATTTATATTGGGAGTTATACTCATTTATGATCAAATCTCCAACACAGTGAGTGCAACAAGTACATGTGTCTAAAGAGAGGGAGCAAATGTGTCATGTCTTCATGTTTTTACAAACCACTGAAAGGAATAGAGCTGACACTGATCTCACTGATAACAGTGCACCACATGGAGGCTTTTACATTTTTAAGGTTCTTAAGCAATGATCTACTTAATGATATTTCAGATACGAGAACAAACGTTAAACACAAGACCAACTGCATCTTCAGTTCCTGAGTTGATCTGAAAACACTAGTTTCAGTGCTTAGATTTAAAATGTAGGTAGAAGATAAAAATCATACGTATTTAAAAATATATGACTTTAAAAATGTTGCTTAATTGTGAACCGATACATAGCACAACAAACATAACTTCCTTAAAAATAACAGTAAAAAAGCATTATTTTCTGTTTGTGAAAAATAATTGTGGCCGTTACAATATGGAGAGGAATTAGAGCTGAACTGAAAAACAATCACTTCAATAGAACAATGAGAACTGCAACCCACACACATCATTCCTTTTCCAAAGTAACATGAAGAATACGTGCCAAAGTCAATCCCTCTCCGGAGATACTCACCAAAACTAGCAAACACCACTGTCTACAGTGAGACTTGTCGTATTTTAAAGAGCTCTACTTTACAGTGATTTATGTTTGTGAGCTGAGAAATACAGGTCTTTCAGTACTCACTGTTCTACACATAAGATCATACAGATCACAGAATAAAGAAAATAGTTTCATATTCAGTTCAAATACATTCATTTATTAGGTGTACAAATGAATTTTTTTGTGTAACATACGTAATCCCACAGCTCGGCGTCACAGAGGGTCCAGGGCCTACACTGAATCACTGGGCGAAAGTAACGTAACTGTAATTCGAAATTCAGTCATTCTCCTCTTTTGTCAATTTATGTTACTGTTGCATAGCAATAAAATTATAATTGTCATGTTATTGAACACTATATAATCAAAAGTCTGGGGAAATATAAAAAATATAATCAAAGTAAAGCTAAATTAATTTATTGGTTTCTGCAGTTGTTGAGTTCCATCAAGAAAAAGTGCAGGAAAACATGTGATTGATCTGTTCTTGGGGACGTTTAACTTCTGAATTACAATTATATAATACACAAAACCACTTCAAAACCTACATGTGCACTTATATATAAAGTCTGACATGCAAAAGAAAAGGGAATGTGTTTATCTATGTAACAGATAAATACCTTTAAAAATATCAGTGAAAAAAACTATATACTTGTGAAAATTAAAATAGCTAAAATACAGTAAAAGTATTAGGAGTTGACTACTGTTAGTCTCATGATAATTTAAAAAGAGCTTTTACAGCTGTTTATGGCTCTTCAGCTGCTACATCTCATTGTTCGCTCTGACAGCCATCTCACCTACAATCACCTGTGAAACTCCCCTCATCCTGACACTGCAGAACTGACCTGAGGACAGTCTCAGTTTTCAGATCACACTGAGTGTTCAGCTTGAACCGCTGTGTGTTCAGTACTGAGATCTGAGGAGGTGTGTGTTTGTTCCTGTCTGCAGACCAGCACACACAGCAGTGGGTCTATGGCCACTCTCAAACTCAGCAGACATTCACTCATCATAAACAGGGTCCAAATGTATACCACATAGTACAGAGTAAGAGAAATAATATAGAGATTAATTGTGATTGTTGTAAGACATAACACAGTCCAGTCTTGTTTTTCAGTCAAGGGAGTTCTGCAGGTGAGTATCCATGAAGTGATTGTCACAGCAAACAGAGGAAACAAACACAAAATCAGAAGATTATACGCCTGAAATATTTCACACAGGAAAAAACTAATGAATGAAACAATGCAGTGTATAATAGAAAAGGGAACAAAGAAATGAGCAGAGCAGCGGGGACGTCTCAGAGTCAGAACACTCTCCAACACCATCATCTGCTGCAGGTAAACCCCACAGTGTCGGAACCCGTACCATAATGATAACAGCATCCAGCAGGTAGTGTTTGTATTCCTATAACAGTCTCTTTGGATCAGTTGTATTGCTGTATATGGATTTAAAAGTAGCTCAAAAAGATCAATGAGAAGGAGGAGAATGATGAAGACTGAAACTCTGCCCTTGTGTTTACGATGACGGTGTAGAACAGTAAGAGCCCAAACCAGAACTGGTAAACCCACACACTCAGCAGCGAGGATGAAGAGGCTCCATCTGGTGAAGTAATCTGAAGTGTCCCCAGGTTCATCCTCAAGACGATAATACGGAAGGGTTGATAATAGGAACCCTTTCATGGTGCCGTCAGTTCTGTTGTGCGAGAGATCCTAGGATATAAACTAAAGTCAGTTGTTTGCTTTCCAGAGTAAAACATTTCAGCGTTTTATCACTTACAGAATCTTCACACAAACTGCAGCCACAGTGAGTGCAAACCACCAGCTGAATGCACTGTTAAACCATATCAAATAAACACTTAACAAATGGAGTCACTTACTTTCTACGGACTCTAAAGGGTCTAAAGGGTGTTGGTGTTGAATAAGAATTAGCAACATTTAGGACATTGCTTTATTCTCTCTATGTGGTGTCTTCAATGGAAGAAGATAAAGTTCAAGTCTGTCCTGGTAACGTTTAAGAGTTTTTATAATTATAGTTGACATATGTTGTGTTCTTACCTGAGAGTGAGATGTTGTCACTGCTGTGCTGAAAGAGCAAATGTTGTGCAGGTTCAAAACGGAAAAATCGCTTCTTTGTCGCAACTCCGTAGTGTTTATCATCAGGTCCACCACAGTGATATCACCCACAATGATTTTGTTGGTGCTGTGTGTGAGTACACAGTCATGTTTAAAGGAAAAGAGAAGGGGACTCAGCACACAACCCTGCGGTAGAAAAGTGGTGGTTCCCCATCCTGACAATTTGTGACAGATTTGTTGGAAAGTCCTTCACACACTTGCCCAGGCGCTGGCTCACACCCAGATGCAGGAGCTTGTCCTCTATCTTCCTGAAAATGTCCTTGAACAGCAGCCTCAGAGATGTACCAGGTTTCTCCAGGTGTGGGAGTGTCACATGCATGGCTGTGTTAATGGCGTCCTGTTTCGACCAGTTTTGTACCGTAGGGAGGTTGGTGCTGGTCCAGAGTTGTAGGCATTGCAGCCCTTATGTGATTAAAGACCAGCCTCACATCCTCGGATCATGTTTTATATCCTTGCCCCGGGATCCCCTGGCTTCATGGCTTTTTTTTTTTACTGACAGGACAGTGTAAGACAGAACATAAAAACCCAAGTGTGTGTCTTTTTAATCTGGGGCCAATCTTTTAAATTTAAGGGTGGTTTCCAAATTTACTCCAGTCTCAGTGTTGATTAAAGCAAACAGGATGCATCTCGTCACAGTTTGCAGTGCCACAGCAAAGGCTCTGAATAAAAGTGTGAAAAGGAAATGTCAGGTTTTGATGTTTTATTTAAAAATCTCTTTAAATTGTTTTTATGTCTTTATTACAGGTGATTAAGTGTAGATTGATTGGTAAAAGCAGAACATATATTATTTTATAATTAAATCCACATCACAGCATGTGCAACAAGTGAAGAGACCTGAATACTTTTTGAATACACTAGATGTGTGTGTGTTTTGTGTGTGTGTGTTTTTGTGTGTGAGAGAGAGGGAGGGAGAGAGAGAGAGAGAGAGTTAGGGGCGCGGGGTGCAGACTGACGGAGGGCGGACGCAAACGCTTAGAACACAGACTTTATTTACAACACAATTAACACAAACGAACTGGGGCATGAAACAAGCGTGAAACGAGCAAGAGAAACGAGACAAACAATACGAAACAAGGAACACTACAAGGAACACGGCTTAAGGAACACGAAACACGTAACAGGGTACAACTCTAATGAAACCAGTAACAAAGAACAATGAACGACCAGAGGAGGTGAGACGAGAGGGCTTAAGTAACAACAAACAAGAAACACCTGAAGACAATAACAAAGGTGACGTAAAAGAGGCGGAGACGAAGGTAGAGACATGGAGATAAACAAAACAAAGCCATGTGCGGAGACAGGAAAACAGACTAAACGAGACGTGAGTGTGACAGATGCCCCCTCCTGAACGCGCAACTCCCGGGGCGCGTAACCTAGACCCCCCCAGAAGCTGGCGCAGGAGGGAGCACGGAAAACAAGACAGGAAACCAACAAGAGACAGGACGGGAACAGACACAGGAAATGGAGCTGGAGACACGGGACTAGAATAAGGACAGAACAGAAGACTAAAGACGGGTGGCAAAGCGCTGAAACGAAGAGAGCGGACTGGGGACAGAACTAGAAACAGGGGACGGGAATCGTGAGAGGAAGGAAGACAAGGCAGGAGCAGACACACATGACTGGACAGTGTGCTGGACATGAGGCACAGGGGACTGAACATGAGACAGGACAGAAGGTTGAAACGGGGATTGAGGTAACACAGGAGCAGAGACAGGGGACTGGAACAGAGACCGGACAGGTGCTGAGACTGAGGACGGATACTCGAAGTGAACAGGGTACTGGGCATGACTAGGCAGGGGAACAGGTACTAAGACGTTTACAGGGACAGAGACGAACACGGTAACAGAGACAGGAATCGAAATGAAAGCAGACACGGGTACAGGGACAAGCACAGAGACAGGGATCAGGACAGGGACAGACAGCGGAACTAAAATAACATGGGGGTGCCCAGGACTGGTGAATGTCTGTGGGGCAGTCCGAGGAACCAGCCTGGGCACAGCTCTGGGGATCGGCCCCGAAGTTCTAGGAGCCGTCCTCCGGGCACGACCGGAAGAGACCGTATCCACAGTCACCGGGGCAGACACGGCCGTAGCCACAGTCTCGGGGGCAGCCACGGCCGTTGAAGCCGCCTTCTCGGGCAGAGGAGTGGCTGAGGGAGCCGTACTCATGGAGACGGGAGACCCTGCGACGTCGTCCACGGAGGCAGGGGAACCTGCAGCGACGTCGTCCACGGAGGCAGGGGAACCTGCAGCGACGTCGTCCACGGAGGCAGGGGAACCTGCAGCGACGTCGTCCACGGAGGCAGGGGAACCTGCAGCGACGTCGTCCACGGAGGCAGGGGAACCTGCAGCGACGTCGTCCACGGAGGCAGGGGAACCTGCAGCGACGTCGTCCACGGAGGCAGGGGAACCTGCAGCGACGTCGTCCACGGAGGCAGGGGAACCTGCAGCGACGACGTCCACGGAGGCAGGGGAACCTGCAGCGACGACGTCCACGGAGGCAGGGGAACCTGCAGCGACGTCGTCCACGGAGGCAGGGGAACCTGCAGCGACGTCGTCCACGGAGGCAGGGGAACCTGCAGCGACGTCGTCCACGGAGGCAGGGGAACCTGCAGCGACGTCGTCCACGGAGGCAGGGGAACCTGCAGCGACGTCGTCCACGGAGGCAGGGGAACCTGCAGCGACGTCGTCCACGGAGGCAGGGGAACCTGCAGCGACGACGTCCACGGAGGCAGGGGAACCTGCAGCGACGACGTCCACGGAGGCAGGGGAACCTGCAGCGACGACGTCCACGGAGGCAGGGGAACCTGCAGCGACGACGTCCACGGAGGCAGGGGAACCTGCAGCGACGACGTCCACGGAGGCAGGGGAACCTGCAGCGACGACGTCCACGGAGGCAGGGGAACCTGCAGCGACGACGTCCACGGAGGCAGGGGAACCTGCAGCGACGACGTCCACGGAGGCAGGGGAACCTGCAGCGACGACGTCCACGGAGGCAGGGGAACCTGCAGCGACGACGTCCACGGAGGCAGGGGAACCTGCAGCGACGACGTCCACGGAGGCAGGGGAACCTGCAGCGACGACGTCCACGGAGGCAGGAGAAACTGCGACGACGTCCACGGAGGCAGAGGAATCTGCGACGTCGTCCACGGAGACAGGAGAAACTGCGACGTCGTCCACGGAGACAGGAGAAACTGTGACGACGTCCACGGAGGCAGAGGAATCTGCGACGTCGTCCACGAAGGCTGGAGAAACAGCGACGTCGTCCACGAAGGCAGGGGAACCTGCAGCGACGTCGTCCACGGAGGCAGGGGAACCTGCAGCGACGTCGTCCACGGAGGCAGGGGAACCTGCAGCGACGTCGTCCACGGAGGCAGGAGAGGCGGGCGTCGCGCTTACGAAGAGAGGAGCGGCTGGCTGCGCCGCGTTCACGCTGAGAGGAGCTTGTGCTGCTCGTCGGGCTCACGCTGGATCTGGAGTGTGAAATCCTCCGGAATCGCCCTTGGAGACCTGAGCTTGGGCTATTCGCACGGCTCGTGCTGGAGCTGTTGAGGGCTCGAGAGGTCCAATGGGCGCATTCATGAGGAAATCCCAGATGTCCCCTGAACAAGGATCCTCACGAAATGCGCCCGTTAGCCTCACCGCCTTTGCCCTGAGGCTTGAGGCTAACAATACCGACCCTCAGCGCCCCTCCAAAATTCTCCCCGGACTTGAGGGGGTAGTTCACTGGCGAGGGGGGTGCTCCAGCACGCTTCCTTCGTCGGCTCCGTCGATTCACGCTGACGCGGTTACTCGATTCACGAGTCGACTCCCCCGGTAGGGGGTAATGAACCGCGCCAGGCATGAGCTGGAGCCGGCGACTCCATGCCGAGGCCGCTCTCAAAACCTCCTCCACCGGATCCTTGGGGCCTGTGCTGAATGGAGTCCGGCGAAACGCACACCTTGCAAAAGTAAAGTCTGTGTCAGCTGCGTCCTTGTGTTGGTCGTTCATTCTGTTAGGGGCGCGGGGTGCAGACTGACGGAGGGCGGACGCAAACGCTTAGAACACAGACTTTATTTACAACACAATTAACACAAACGAACTGGGGCATGAAACGAGCGTGAAACGAGCAAGAGAAACGAGACAAACAATACGAAGAAGAAAACGCAAACGAAACAAGGAACACTACAAGGAACACGGCTTAAGGAACACGAAACACGTAACAGGGTACAACTCTAATGAAACCAGTAACAAAGAACAATGAACGACCAGAGGAGGTGAGACGAGAGGGCTTAAGTAACACAACAAACGAGAAACACCTGAAGACAATAACAAAGGTGACGTAAAAGAGGCGGAGACGAAGGTAGAGACATGGAGATAAACAAAACAAAGCCATGTGCGGAGACAGGAAAACAGACTAAACGAGACGTGAGTGTGACAGAGAGAGAGAGAGAGAGAGAGAGAGAGAGAGAGAAGGAATATAGCTGCTACACTAACTTCACTGATAACAGTGCACCACATGGAAGGTACAGAGTGCAGTTTCTCAGACTTTAAGCAATGATCTGTTTCTACTTCTGATGTCAGAGCAGGTGTTAATTTGGATGCTTTAACTCTTTTAATGTTCTTTAATGTGTTTTTGAGTATTGGGATATTAATCCAGCAGTGAAAGGTGACGTCAAGCAAGAACACGAACGTAAGGACACACAAGAACACACTGAGAAAAGGAACTGGACTGTGGTGTAGTGACAGGGGGGTGGAGAGGTGGACTTCCTGTATGGTCTCTCAGTACAACACCCTGCTCTTTCACAATAACAGACAGCGGCTGAGGAGCAGGTAAGAGCCCAGAATCAGGTTTGTTCTCTGTGGGGGATGTGCAGATTTATTTTCACAAATGGAGGAATCCTGATTTGAGTAAAACTCTAATTTACTGTTTATAGCTGGAAAAAAATATGGATACATTTAGAATGTGAATACACATGTTGGAAGCTTACAATTATCACATATTTTTACAAATATGAACAAGTTAATAATAAAATAAAAATAATTGTAATACTACTCATTTAAATTATTAACTGCAAGATTGAAATACTGAGGCAAATGTTTTTTTCTTTTCAGCTGGTACACTCCACTCTGAGGCAGTTTACAGCTTGGCGGCTGGTGCGATACTTCAGTATGGAATTAAATTCTAACACATAGACAAGGGCTCAGTGGAGCAAATGTTGGCTTTATCATTGAGACATGACCGGTTTGATCTCCGGTGATGACAGTGCCGTCTGAGGCCGTGTCTTAAAAGAGCAGAATTGGCCTTGTTCTCTTTGTGGATCGGTTTTGTTTTCCCTCTAGGAGATGCCAAGCAAAACACAATAGAGTGATTACACCATGCTCTATTTCCCATCTCCCTGTCCTCAGTTTTATCTTGATACTGAGCATGAAGACTTCACCAGACTCTCTGTCTTCCTCATCGTTGCTGAGTGTGTGGGTTTACCGGCTCTGGTTTGGGCTCTTACTGTTCTACACCGTCATCGTAAACGCAACAGCAGAGTTTTATTCTTCATCATTCTCCTCCTTCTCAGTGTTCTGATGGAGCTACTTTTAAATCCATACGTAGCAACAAAATTAATTACTAAAGACTGCCACTGGGACACAAACAAGCCCTACCGAGTATTTTTCCTGTCCTGGCGGTCAAGACACTGTGGCTTTTACCTGCAACAGATGATGGTGTTGGAGAGTGTTCTGACTCTAAGATGTCCACACTGTTTTTCTTGTTTTTACTTCCTTCCTGCTCCATTACACTCTCCATCACTACATCTGTTTGGTTTTTCCTGTGGGAATATTTAATAGCATCAGATATTCTGTTGTGACAGTCACCTCATGGATAGTCGCCTGTAGCGTTCCACTCATGAAGAAAGACAGCTGTAACAAAACCAAGAAACAAGACTGGACCGTGTTCATTTTTACCACAACCACAATGACCATATATTTTATTTTTCTTACTCTGTACATCTTTATACAGAGTCAGACCCTGTTTATAATGAGTGACTGTCTGCTGAGTTTGAGAGTGGCCATAGACCCACTGCTGTGTGTGCTGATCTGCAGACAGGAACAAACACACACCTCCTCAGATCTCAGTACTGAACACAGATCTCAGTGTGATCTGAAAACTGAGACTGGCATTTTATTAGAGTGAAGAAGGAAAGACTGGAAAAGGAGGGCTTTAGCACTTAGTTTAATTCATTATCTGAGAGAAGGGTTTGTTACAATTCTGTCTGCAAATAAAAAAATCAAAAATAAAAACAATTGTATATTTGTTTAGCTACAGGGGCTGTGTACAACTTTTTAATACAACAAGTTATGCTAAGTGTGTGTGTGTGTGAGTGTGTGTGTGTATTCCTAATTTCATTAAATCTACATCACAATTGACATGACAATATGTTTATACTCTGTTCTTGAATATAAACTCTGTATATGTGAAATTTTCCTTCTATTTAATATTAACTATGTTCCATTTACTGCTGTTTTTATGCTGTCTTCTCATTGTTTATCTTAATACAGCAGGTCAATACATGTAAATTAATAAAGTCTTGTATTTTTGATTTACCATTTAACTAGGGTGACCAGACGTCCTCTTTTACCCGGACATGTCCTCTTTTTTAGACTTAAAAAAATGTCCGGGTGGAATTTCACAAACGTCGGGGTTTTTGTTTTTCTAGAGCTTACATAGAACTTTGAGAAGTTCCGTTCACAAACTAGTCCCGCCCTCCCCTACTCCGATTGGTTCGCTTGAGTGAGAAGGGGCGTGGTGAAGTAGCCTAAAATCTTATGATTGAACGGTCTGACTGTAGCGCTACCGTTATTGGTCGATAACCTTCTTTGTAAACATTTAATTGGTCAGTCTGCACGTCAGTAGTCCTTGTTTACGTCAGGCAAAGCTCATGTACCTACCCTCATCTCGAGCAGCTATGCCAAAATGTAAGTTCTTGGATTAATTAAAAAAGAAATTCCCATAGGATACCCAGGATAGTTCTGGGTGCAGTTGAATATCACATGGAAAGCACTGGTAATTGGAATTCGGAGTGGTTCTGCCCTTCGCATGCGCACATGTTTACTTTGAGATTACGTCAGCCGCTAGGCCTCATGGGAGCAAACACATTACGTGTAAAATGGTTAATTAAAAGTTAACAGGGAGTTTTGAACAGACTTTATAAACGTATTTAGAGAGATAGCCTGTGCTTCAAATAAGAACAGCATTTCGAGCAGTTGCATTGATGTTCCACAGGAGGGCAGTGTGCGCGCAGAGAAAATGACCGGGTTCCAAATGGCTCCCTATTAATTTCCCCTTTATTACTTTATTACTCACTCATAAAAATCATACTCATATAAAATGCGTTTGAGGGAGAGTAATGAATGATTTTCCACACTACCACTGTGTCCGAATGTGTGAAAAACCCTATATATATATATATAAGACTGGACACTGTGCCACAATCACAGTGACGCTGTATTTGATTTCCTTCTCTCTTGTACATCGTGGTACATTTTTGGACCTTGTTTATAATGAATGTCTGTCTGTTGAGTTTGAGAGTGTTCATAGACCCTCTGCTGTGTGTGCAGTTGCGTTAATGTGCCACAGGGGGGCATTGTGTGCGCGCAGAGAAAACGACAGTGTCCCAACGGCTCCCTATACACTTTTCACCACAATGCACCATTTCAGGGAAATGAAGTCGGGAGGGTGTGAGTGAATTATTGTGGACACAGCCTCATACAATTTTACCAAATTATGCCTTGGATTGTGGGTATCGACTTTCCACGAATGTACATTTTTAGCAGTCACTGTGGGATTGAGTGCACTGGAAATTATCTTTAACCGCCGAAATGGATTTCACGTTTGAAAATATTGTCATGCCACCAGTTATCACGTCTCTTTCGGTATAAGTTGTTTAAAAAAACACTGCAGTTGCTTGTAATAGCGATGTCATGATATTTAATAAAGCAGCAGCCACTGTAGCAAAATGTAGCGGACAAACTTTTAAAGCTTACGACTTCATATGAACGCACAATGTCCTCCAGCGTCAAGCAAATATATCAGTTTCCTCAGGACGGTTAGCCTAGCGCGGATTAGCATTTCGGCTATCACTGGCAGCAAGGATTTATTAAAACACAACACAGGTTATTTATTTAAGTGTGCATCTGTCATTTTTCTGAAAAATCTGATTAAATCCTGCTTAAAAGCGGATGTTAAAGGATGACCTAGTTTACTTATGGTGGAATATCTCAATTTAAAGGACATTTTCTCAGAAGAATAAGTAAAAGTTAGAAAAACACATAAAAGAAAACTAGATTATTTTGCAGTTATCAAAATTGCTATAAATAAAAAACACAAATTAATTCTAAGGAACATTTATAAGTATTTACTGTTTATTTTGGCCCAGTGCTGATAGGTATTGATACTGAGATTTTACTCCAGATAATTTTGTAGTATTCCTATTAGTCCATTCATTGTGAAATTTTCACACAGTGTGAAGGACAGCTGCTGTGTTCAATTGATGTAGATTTCAAATTGATAAAAATGGATGTCTTTGATTTTCCTGTGTTTCTTAGGACAGTGATATGGAGTTTAACCAGTGGGTGGCACTGTGGTGCTGCAGCTGGTGTCGGTGCCAGCTTCAGGTCTCAGTCCTGGATGAGATCTCACCATCTGTGAAGACTGGTGTGTTCTCCCCGTGTCTGTGTGGGTTTCCTCTGGGTGATACTGTTTCCTCACACAGTCCAAACACACAGACTCACTCTTTGTG
Source organism: Hoplias malabaricus (assembly GCF_029633855.1). Taxonomy (NCBI): domain Eukaryota; kingdom Metazoa; phylum Chordata; class Actinopteri; order Characiformes; family Erythrinidae; genus Hoplias; species Hoplias malabaricus. Next base: position 2,183,607 of record NC_089801.1, read on the forward strand.
ACTCACTCACCTCCCACCCTGGACACCATCTCTTCCAACAGTTGCCCTCAGGAAAACGCTTCAGGTCCATCACATCCAGGACAAACAGACTGAAAAACAGCTTTTACCCCAGTGCTGTACAAGAACTGAACACACAAACCTCTTAAGCCACTCAGAGCCTGTGCAATACACAGCAAACACACACACATTAATCTCTTCTACTACTCAGGGCTAATGCAATAATATGTTATTTATATTGTAAAAAAAACTGCATGTTTCTATTGTTTTTGTTTGTTTAAGCACTTTAAGGATTTCGTTGTACATGTGCAATGACAATAAAGGCTATCTATCTATCTATTTATCTATCTATCTACTTAACATTGTGCCAGCTTTATGACTGGAGATAAAATACAAAGGTAATAATCTAAACACGTTATTATTGCTGCATGTAGATTGAGTTCAGATGTTTTGTAACTAATATAACAATAAATAAAACTAGTCTCAACATGGTGCAGTAATGTGATTTATTCCACTTTTCTAGACACCTCTGATGAAGCCAAAGTGAAGCTAAGACCTCAGTGAGTTCAAATGGAGAATGTGAAGAAGAGGGGCCTGCCGCTCTGAAATGTTCAGCTCCAGAGGACAGTGATGGAGGTAGGTGCCTCAAATTCATAAATATGTATTTAAAACATAGAGAGTTCCCTGTTAATTTTTATAAATGATGAAGAGGAGGATGTTTTTAGACCTATGGTATAGTGATATGAATTTAAATCCTTGAATGGTGAAGGTAAGTGGTAAACGTGATGTCATTTTAAAATGGAAATTCCTTATTTCAAGAAGATATTACTCTATATTTATAATGTCTTATAAATTTAGTGCATATTGTCACTGTCCAAATAAAACATGTATATCCCAAAGTAGTATCTTTAGAGGAGAAGGAAAAATCCTTCTTAACTTTCAATGGAAGTCAGTGTAAAAAGATTTTATTCAGAGTAATTTTGGAGTGTTTCTATTGGTCATTCATCATGAAATGTACACAAACGTTCAAATGATGCAGTGAACTAAACATCCACAAACACAGAGCTACATGTTTTTAATTGGACAGTGATGTTGAATTTTAATGTATAATGACCATGTTAAAAAAAGGAAAATATTAGTTTATAAGTATATATTTTTAAGATAGTTGTTAAACTGATAGTGTGTTCAGACCCCACAGAATAAATCAGCGTTAATGCTGGATTTACAGATTTAAAAAGAAACTCCTGATTTTAAAATCCAAAGCTTGATAAAATATGCGCTGCATAGACAATGGAGGCCATGATGCTATAGTTACACTGTTTTCATCCATCCATCCATTATCTGTAACCACTTATCCAATTCAGGGTCACGGTGGGTCCAGAGCCTACCTGGAATCATTGGCGGAAGGCGGGAATACACCCTGGAGGGGACGCCAGTCCTTCACAGGGAAGCACACACACAGTCACACATTCAATCACACCTACGGTCACTTTTGAGTCGCCAATCAATCTACCAATGTGTGTTTTTGGACTGTGGGAGGAAACCGGAGCACCCGGAGGAAACCCACGCAGACACAGGGAGAACACACCACACTCCTCACAGACAGTCACCCGGAGCAGGAATTGAACCCACAACCTCCAGGTCCCTGGAGCTGTGTGACTGCGACACTACCTGCTGCGCTGCCGTGCCGCCCGTTACACTGTTTTATGATCTGAAAATCTTGATGTGGAGGTTTTGTACCATGTACAGTACTCAGCTGCCTTCAGAGGCTTTGAATTTTGCTAATCCTAAAAAAGGCCTTTAAATTTGTAGATTTTAACAGCCGACAGTGTCCTGTGTCACTGATGATGGACTAGAAGACGAGCGACACACACTGTGCAGCAACAGATGAGCTACTGTCTCTGACTCTACATCTACAAGGTGGACCAATGAAGGAGGAGTGTCTCACAGAGTGGACAGAGAGTGGACACAGGGTTTAAAAACTCCAGCAGCACTGCTGTGTCTGATCCAGTTGTACCAGCACACAGAGTTAAAAAACTTGACATCACAAATTGTTGAAGTTGCTTATTCTGAATAAGTAATATCTGCAGAAAGAATCCTTGTTTTTAAAACTCCTCAGTTTCGCTGTTGGATAGAGAGTAGTCCACCGACCAAAAACATCCAGCCCAGAGCGTCCTGTGTCACGGATAAAGGACTAGAGGACGACCGACACAGACTATCAACAGCTCGACTCTATTTTGTACGTTTAAATGTTTGGTAACTAAAGATTCATCACTAACACTTTTGTGATTAGGATTTTGGCCTGTTCTACTCTGATTTCCATTTCAAATTTCAGATGTTCTCATTGGCAGGTCACACGATGAAAGCATCCTTGTTATTCTGGGTGAATTAAGAACAACATCTGCATGTTTTAACTGTTTAACTGTTCTTTAAAGTGTTCTTGAGCATTGCAGTGTAATAAGGTGTTCTTCTGCAGTGGAAGATGACATCAAGCAAGAACATGAATGAGAAGAACACACTGAGAAAAGGAACTGGACTGTGGTGTAGTGACGGGGGGTGGAGAGGTGGACTTCCTGTATGGTTTCTCAGTACAACACCCTGCTCTTTCAGAATAACAGACAGCAGCTGAGGAGCAGATAAGAGCACAGAATCAGGTTTGTTCTCTGTGGGGGATGTGCACATTTATTTTCTCAAACTGAGGTATTCTGATTTGAAAAAGAGCTGCAGCTTTCATTTAGAAAGATTATTGGTATATTTTGGTGTGAAATCACATTTGTTGGAATCTTACACATTTTTTATATCACAATTTTTATAAACAAGAATGTACCAATAACAATAATAGAGTAATAACAGTAAAAGTTCTCATTTCTTTATTAAAGTTCAGGTTTGACAAAAGGAGCAATGTTTTTTTGTTTGGAACTGGTGGCACTGAGCATGCATTAACGGTGCCAGTGGGGCTAGGTACAGCCCTAGTCACCAGGGAGGCCAGTGTGGATTTACGGTTGTTGACATTTAATGGTAAGGTAGGACTGTAAAATTAGCTTTGAGGAAGGTGGGTCTGGAATGACAGACTTCACTGTTGAGCCTTCTGGTGGTCTCGTGGGTTTAATTCAGCAAAACACTGACAAGGGAATACGTCTACCTGATGACGCCTGTAAAGAGCTAGTGATGCAGTAGGTGGTTTGGGTTCTCATGGGCTGGGCTCAGTGAGGAACCGTAGATGTTAAGGGTCGCTGGTTGCTGATCGGATCATTAACAGCCACAGCAACTTTAGTGTTGAGGTGAAGGAAGATTTTTGTGGCTGCAGGTAGGAATAGAGTGTGGTTGGCCCTATGTAAAGCTCTAATGGATTGGCACAGGATATTTTACATATTATCTTGTGTATGATTGCCGTTATAAAACACCAAATGCAGGTTGCAGTTTTTACAATTTTTTGATAATGGTTGGAAGAAATTTAAACACAATAAGAAATAAAAGAAACTACCAAGAACTACCAGGGGGGCTAGAAGGCCAAGGTATGCTGTGGTACACAAACTACAGAAAAACAGCATACAAGAAGATTCTGGCAGGGAACAAAATAGAGAAATAAAGGAGGAAAAAACATGCCGATTTTCCTGTCTCCCGTCTTACATCTTATTCTTCTGATAATAAATTTGGTGACAATACAAACTACATCCACAGACTGTCCATTTTCCTTATCATTCCTCTGGTTTGGGCTCTTACTGAAATCTTTCATTTCATGTTTACAGCAGGTTTGAAATTTTGAATATTGAAAGCTAACAGTTATCACACTTTGTTTACAAATATAAACAAGTAAACAGAGTAATAACAGTAATAATTCTCATTTAGAACCTATATTAACCTGCAAGATTGATATGATGAAGCGATGCTTTTGTTCTTTTCACCTGGCATTCTGCACAGTGAGGCAGTTTACATCTCTGCAACTGGTGCAATACCTCAATAAGTAATTAAATCCAAACACATGGTCAAGTTGTTTATCGTTGACACTATCATTGGACAGTCACCTGGTCCCTGGTGATGGTGAGACCGTCTAAGGCCAAGAGATCTGAATTGGCCTTGCTCTCTGTGGGTAGGATTGCCCTCCTACCCCACACTGCTGGTGAGCACAGATGTGAGCATACGTTACAGATCAGGACAGTTATTGTTCTCCAGGTGTGGTGAGTTCTTCAATGAGGTGTTAGTTATCGTTACACTTATATAGCGCCTTTCTAGCAGTGTTAACAGCAGCAGTTTGAGAAAAATCAGTAGTTGCTTTAGAAATCTCAGAGGAAACTTGCCCTCACCATCCTGGGGTGTTAGCACTCTGCATTTGGAGGTTTATTTGCTAACATGTGGAATCAGGGAGAAGATTAAATTGATGTTTAAAAGCCACTCCTATAAATTAAATGGATTGTACTTTTGTTTCCCTTTAGGAGATCCCAAACAAAGCACAACTGAGAGATCACACCATGTTCTATTTCTCGTCCCCCGAGCCTCCATTTTATAATTTTTATACTGAGCATGATAACTTCACCAGGTGGTCCATCTTCCTCATCTTTGCTGAGTGTGTGGGTTTACCGGCTCTGGTCTGGGCTCTTACTGTTCTACACCGTCATTATAAACACAAGGGCAGAGTTTCAGTCTTCATCGTTCTCCTCCTCCTCAATGATCTGATAGAGCTGCTTTTAAATCCATACGTAGCAACAATACTACTCCAAAGCTACTTCTGCTGGGACACAAGCACATGTAGGATATTGTATTCATTATGGTCCGGCTCAAGACACTGTGGAGTTTATCTGCAGCAGATGATGGTGTTGGAGAGTGTCCTGACTTTGAGACTTCCACACTGCTTTGCACATTTTATCCTTATTTCCTGCTCCACTATACTTTACTTCATTTTATATGATAGTTTTTTCCTGTGTGAATATTTTATGGCATATTTGTTTCTCCTTCTGGGTCTGTTTCCTCTTATTGCTGTGACAGTCACCTCATGGGCACTCAACTGTAGGACTCCACTCGTGAAAAAACACAGCTCTAAGGAAACCAAGGAACAAGACTGCACAGTGTTAGTTTACGCCATAATCACAGTGGCGCTGTATTTAATGTCTACCTCTCTGTACTCTGTGGTACATATTTGGACCCTGTTTATAATGAGTGAATGCCTGTTGAGTTTAAGAGTGTTCATAGAGCCACTGCTGTGTGTGCTGGTCTGCAGACAGTAATAAACACACACCTCCTCAGATCTCAGTACTTAACCCACAGCGGTTGAAGCTGAACACTGAAACACATCTGAAAACTGAGACTGCGTTTATTAGAGTGAAGAGGGAAAGACTGGAAAAGGAGGGTTTTAGCACTTCTTTCATTCGTTATCTAAGGGAAGGCATTATTACAATTCTGTCTGATCATTTCTTTCTGTTATTGTTCTCATATCAGAAACTTTCAGCTTGCTACAGAAAGCATTTGCAGTAAGACTTTATGTTAAATTTACCACTATAATTAAAAAAAAGTTTTATATTTGTTTAGTTACAGAGGCTGTGTACTACTTCTCAAAACACACGCACACACACACACACACACACACACACACACATATATATATTCACTTCTATTTTATATTAACTGTTGCATTTACTGGTGTTCCTATGCTGTGTTGTCATGTCATTGTTCCTTTTAATACAGAAGGTAAATAAGTGATATTGACAAAGTCTTGTACTTTTGATTTACAGTCCATTTAATAAAAGCTTTGAGCTCTAGGGGCAGTTTCCTCTGTGGTCTGCTACTTCTGTAACACATAGATGATCGTGAAGACAAACCACAGTAAAAGTGTGAAGAGCTCAGTGTGGTGTGTGTTTTCAGCCCTCAGTGGTCTGCTGCTACATTAAATATAATACACATAGATGTCCAACACTTTGTCACATACGCCATCTATAGACACTGCTCAGAAAAATAAAGGGAACACTTAATGACCACAGTAACCAAGCCAGCTCAGTCAGCAGAACATTTCGCCTTTCTCATGAATGTTAATTTCCTTTATGTCCAAAGGGAGGGGACAGGAACACGTTTCTCCAGTAAAATAAATACATAAATATTACAAATTTCAGAAACCATTCACTACCCTCCTGAATTCAGTTCCCTATAATAGTGCACTCTATAGTGTGAAACGTAGTGAATAGTGATTAGGGGATATTTCAGACACAGAAAGAAACCGATAAGGGCTTAGCATTAGCCAGAGCCATTTAATAAATACGGCTCTAGCATTAGCTGAAGCCCAGTGAGTTCTCTCCCATAATTATTTAAATCACTTTCTATTCAATTTCTGTCAAAGTTGTGGGCAGGTGCTGGTATTACGAAACTTTTCAAAGCATTAACACCGTTTAACCAACTGTTTTGGAAAATGGTTCCATATTTTGAATCATTTAAAACGTGTCTCTGTACTGCCCTCGATTTCAAGTACATACCTCTGCAGGCCGGAGGCCCGCAAGTGGGCGGAAACCAGCAAGTGGGGGATTTAGATGTTTTGTGGGAAAGCGAATGTAGGAAAAGCAGCCTTTGTGATTTGAAAAAAGGGCATAGATTCTCTCCAACAGAACTAGGTTCCCTCTACTACTTATATAGTTTAAAATATGAGGTTTCAGTGAAAACGAAATACATAGCACATCTGATATTTTAATGATATATTTGTGTTAATCTGATTATGGGGTGAACTGCAAACTTATGAAATATATTAGGTCTCTCATGTCTACAATCATTATTTTAATTTGGTTACAGAACTATAGAACTCTATTATTTGTTTTGTACTCAGCACAGTATTGGATTATAATCAGTTTAAATGTGTAAACCCTTAAGTAACACTTATGGCCCACTTTTGAAATAAATATTTAAAGCAGCTCCTTTCCATTAATGGACATGGGAGAAATGGTGCTAATAATTTGCAAATAATCAGTCATAGTGGGTGTATATGACAATAGAATCAGTGCATGTAGCTACAAGGTGAACTTAATAAGATGGAAATTCACTGTAATGTAGTTATGGTTTAATGAATTCCAAGATAGTGGTGCACCCTTTCAGGAAATTTGGCTCAATTAAGAATATAAACAGACGTTCAGAGAAGTTCACTGTACTTCATCTAGTTCCTTTGTGTGATTTTAAATGATTCTTTATAGAAGTATGTCCTTGTTGTAGAGTATTGTGTGTTACTCTTTGTGTTCAGATGATCACACACTCTTTGATTTGGCGTCAGAACCAGGTCCTGGAACACCCTACTCACAAAATTAGTTGAGTCAGGTTTGTTTGAACAGGGAGAATAGGATCAGAGTTGGATAACACTGTCTCAGACTGTCAGAAAGCCTCCCTTTATTATTACCTGGATTGTGCATGTGAATTTGTAGAAGGACTATCATTCATTCATTCATTGTCTGAAACTGCTTATCTAATTTAACTGTGTGGCTCAAACCCACAACCTGGAGCTGTGTGACTGCCTCACTACCTGCCTCACCACCGTGCTGCCCGAAGGGCTATCAATTTATTTTAATACAGTTCATTTATTCAGTTTAATTTATTTCAGAAATACACCATATGTACAAATATTTGAGGACAAATTTGTATTGAATATATTCTACATTAAGTTGCAACCGTTACTAACACAGATGTGCACACACTGCCTCTCTAATCCCTGTAGAGAAACACTGACAATAGAACTGGATTCTCTGGAGTAGAGAAACATGAACCTAACACCAGGCGAGGAATATATAGCACCCCTGCACTGAGATGTGCTGATGAACCCATATTTACTGTCATGTCTCTTGTCAGGAAGTGAGTAGTAGCCTCTATGTGAGTAAACATTATCATTCTCAGTACATGGTCTCAGTTAAATGGTTATTCTCTTTCTATTGCAAGAATTTCACATATTAAGCCCACCCAAACAAGTCTGTAAGTCACATAATGCTGAAAATGTACTCCATATAATGTACTCAGTGTTTACAAGGTACAATATTAACACTGAACACAGAACAGTTATTACATGGACACCAGGCATAGAGCTGTACTACAAAATACACAATAATCTAACACAATGTCCCAAAGAACTCACTGACATTCTCTTAAACTTCCAAACAATGCTCAAACAGAGCGATCTGAGCTGCATTAGTAATGGAAAATTGTTAGAAGAAAGAAAATAACTAGGAGACCTATTTTGTGCAGGGCATTTTACGCAAAACAGGACGTCACTGTGAACCAGACAGCCTAGGTTTCTAAAAGTATCAGACTATACACACTGTCTGAACTGTGGTGTACAAGGTGCCCTGCAGTCTAGTATCTGTGCCTTAAGAATTGAGGTGAGGGCCCTACAGTCCAGTTTACTTGCCTTAAGAAAATTCTGGGGTGAGGGGCATGGCGTAACCACAAACATTGCATTGACCCTGAGACCCTGCTCATCAACACAAGCTTTTAGAAACAGCTCCATATCAGCCCTGTTTTTAAATACAAATAAAAAGGGTTCTTTAGCCTCTGGGTCATCTCCAGAGCCTTTACGACAACTACATATCTCGAAGCCAGCGACGTGCTTGAGTCGTGCTTAAAATATTCTTCCGCGCTCACTTGAAGCTGTACGGCCCACTTGGAGCTGCCTCCGGCCTGCAGAGATACCCTTCTCCTCGATTTGGGGGTTGCTTGACACACCTTTAACCTTAAGTGAGCATCAATGGGTTCAGACAAAAAAAGTAGATCAATACATATATTAAGATAAGGGTGTAAAAGGCAATGAGTAAATAAGGCACAATATATATGAAATATGACCAATGAAAACAACCAAATATGTTTTTTAGGATCTCCAGTGTAGACCTGCAAAATCAGCCTGGGACATCTGGATCTTTACAGTAGTTTCAGTGATGTAACATACCTTGATTTACATATTAATTTCTTGTTAAAATCTTATTTACTAACAAACTTACTTCGCCCCAGGTATTTTTAAATAGCTTTGTTAAAACTAATTACTACCTTTTATTTCTTCCCTCCAACATGCTTAATTTTGAAAGTAATATTTTATTAGATACTTGTAATACCTTCCTGAGGCTCCAATATTGTAATAATAATAATAATTATTATTATTTTTATTTAATTAAACGCAGAATATCGAGCACTTGCGCTACTATGCCACAGGAGGGTAGTATGTGCGCGCAGAGAAATTGACAGTGTTCCAAATTGCTCCCTATTCACTTTTCACTACAATGCTGCATTTGGGACGACCAAACCTGCTAAAATTTAAATAAATAAATAAATGTAATTAATTAAAGTGGAATTAGAATGAAAATAATAAATGAATTGGATAAGCGGTTACAGATAATGAATGAATAAAATAATAAACGAGTAGTATAAAAACAATGAATAAATAAATAAATAACTTAATATGGGCGGCACGGTGGTGCAGCAGGTAGGTGTCACAGTGCATATCGTCACTGTCCAAATAAACACATGTATATCCCAAAGTAGTATGTTTAGAGGAGAAGGAAAAAAGCTTCTTAACTTTCAGTGGAAGTCAATGTAAAAAGATGTTATTGAGAGTAATTTTGGAGCGTTTCTATTGGTCATTCATTATGAAAATTTCAGACAGCTGTTTACTAAACATCCACAAAAACAGAGCTACGTGTTTTTAATTGGACAGTGATGATGAATTTTAATGTTTAATGACCTTGTTAAAAAAAGGAAAATATTAGTTTGTAAGTATATATTTTAAGATAGTTGTTAAAAAAATAAACTGATAGTGAATGTGTTCAGACCCCGCCATGATGCTATTATTGCACTGTTTTATGATCTGGAAATCTTGATGATATTTGCGCTGTGGTTTTTGTACCATGTACAGTACAGAGGGTCTGAAAGTGACCACTGACAGTGACCATAATTTACCGCACCGAGCACAGACCAGAGATACAGGTGCCTTCAGAGGCTTTGAATATTACTAACCCTGAAAAACCCTTCAAATATCTATATGTTTAGCATTGTTTTCCTCCAAAAAATGTCTTTTGAAAACACACCCTAGGCTTGTCGTCCAGTCCCCACAGCTCTGCCACATTGTGTAAAAACCGAAAGCTCAGTTATCAAAGAAAAAGAAGTGTAGATGAGCAAAAATGGCGGCACCTTTCTAATTCCAATTCAAGTGAAATAATAGAGGAAAATGGTCAATCCAGCACCTAACAGCTGGGGATAAAAATTCCCTAAACCAGGGCAGTGTATCAACTTTTCTAAACATATTGATATGCTTTCAAACAAGACCTAAGATGAGACAATACCTTTACTATCAATATAATCTAAACACACTGGCTATGCACCGAGAAGGTCAGCCTCAACCTAGTTACAAAACTTAATGTTCTGTAAAGTTAAAAAAGTCTCTGCTCCTGTGTGAAGGATTAATGTAGTGTTGAGACTTCATATGCATGCAGTGTGTGATATCTCCTGGTTATCACTAGCGGTTTGCAGTGTTGGTCGGGAAGGACTGAATAATGTAGTGCTTTAAAGGTGTTATGTCGTCTGTGTACGCGTGCGAGAGAGGGAGAGGGTGCGTGGCATATCTTCATGTTTTTACAGACCACTGAATGGAAATTAGCTGCTGCTCACCACATGGAAGATGAAGAGTGCTGTTTTTCAGTTTTTAAGCAGTGATCTACCTAGTGATATTTCTACTCCAGATATAAGAGCAAGATATAACCACATTCCTCAGAACCCAGTCTGATCTGAAGATACTGCACCTTCAGTAAAAAGTGAATAGAAGTGGAGAAATAAACTCATAGAGATTAAAAAGTATATCATTTAAAAATTATGTTACATTTTAAATGAATACATCACTGAATAAAGATTCACATTCAATTACAATGCACACATTTATATAAAAACCTGTTGATTTAAAAAAATGAAAGAAAGCCAAACAAACATTTCAGCTTTTAGATGTTTAATTAAAACAAGTTAGAATTAAAGTGAGATATACATGTTCACACAAGAAGAGGCACAATGCAAGAGAAATAAATGAGACAAAAAATAATTCCCCAACATAAATTCCTTACATACATCTGTGCAAAAAAAAAAGCCATCAATCACCTGTGAAACTCCCCTCATCCTGACACTGCAGAACTGACCTGAGGACAGTCTCAGTTTTTAGATCACACTGAGTGTTTAGCTTGAACCGCTGTGTGTTCAGTACTGAGATCTGAGGAGGTGTGTGTTTGTTCCTGTCTGCAGATCATCACACACAGCAGTGGGTTTATGAACACTCTCAAACACAGCAGACATTCACTTATTATTAAACACAGGCTCAAAATATCACTCATAATAATAAATGGGGACTGAAATTCTGCCACAAAGTACAAAAAATTGTCAGTCATATATAGGATAATTGTAACTGTGTTATAAACTAACAGTGTCCAGTCCTGCTTCTTGGTTTTGTTAGAGCCGTGTTTTTTCAGGGGTCGAGTTCTACAGGCGATTGTCCATGAGGTGACTGTCACAGAAAACAGAGTAAACAGACACATAAGGAGAAAGATTCTTGCCCTAAAAGATTCACACAGGAAAAAACAAATGAATACAATGAGGGAGAGTGTAATGGAGCAGGGAGAAAAGAAAACATGAGCAGAGCAGTGTGGATGCCTCAGAGTCAGAACATTCTCCAACACCATCATCTGCTGCAGGAAAACACCACAGTGTCTAAACGCAGACCATAATGATACCAGCACCCAGCAGGTTGTGTCCAAACAAATGACATTTTTGTTCAGTTTTGTTGCTATGTACGGATTGAAAAGTAGCTCCATGAGAACAGTGAGTAGGAGGAGAAGGATGGAGACTGAAACTCTTGCCCCGCGTTTATGAACACGGTACAGAACAGTAAGAGCCCAGAACAGAACCGGGAAACCCACACACTCAGAAAAGATGAGGAAGATGCTCCATCTGGTGAAGTAGTTGTACAGGTCAGGAAAAGGATCATAATAATAAGGTTTTTCTGTGAAAAAGGAACTTTCCATGGTGTGATCACTCTGTTGTGTGTTGTTTGAGAAATCCTAGGATATAAACAAAATATCAGTTCCATTTCTGTTGTAGATAGAGTGATTTTCTAAAGCAAAATGTTTCATCACTTACAGAATCTTCACAGCAGCAGCAGAGACACAAACTGCAGCCACAGTGAGTACAAACCACCTGCTGAATGCACTGAGAGAAGGAGGATGGAACAGTCAAACCATATCAAATGAACACTTAACAAACGGAGTCAGTTACTTTCCACAGACACTGAGTCTAAAGGGGATTGGAGATGAATTAGAGTTAGGAACATACTTTGTGCTCTTACCTGAGCGTGAGATGTTGGCTCGGCTGTGCTGAAAGAGCAAATGAGGTGATGATTTAAAGCTGAAAGACCACCTCTCTGTCCCTCCTCTGTAGTGTAAACGAGGTACTGCCCTAGGGTTGGACAATAATTTAATATCAATATATATCACAATATAAAATGTTTCAATAACCATAATATGAATATGAGATACACATTCAATATTTCAGTACACATCATTTACAGCATCTTTCACTGAGTAACGTTCATTACAGGGCATTACAGGTTCATTACATTCAGTTGAATGCACTCAATTTTAGTTAGTTTAAAGTTATTTTAAAAACATTAATATTGATAAAGCCAGGAGGTTGTTGTTTGATGGTGATGTCATGTTTCTTTCAGTTTTTGGCCGTTTTATTTATTTATTTATGTTTTTATTTTTAACTTAACATATCGATATTGGAATTATATCCTATTGAGCGAAATTAAGTATTATATTGTGATATAAATTTTTGTCATATCGTCCAGGTCAGTATTGCCTGTATTTATGTTTGTCTCAGCATTTGTTACAATAGCAAGTGTTAAATATTACATTGTGTGGAAATATTGCAAAGAAATTGTACCTTATGAATCACAAATCTGAGGCCTGTGTTTCATGCTGAACTTAGCTGAGTGTTAAGAGCGGCTTGTGCCTGACATCAGCACATAGCATTATCTTCTGACCAAGATGTCAAACCTACATATTAAAGGAGCAATCTGTAATATATTTACTGCACCTAATCTTAAAATAACCAGGCTGTGTGATCAGAGATTGAGGAAAGCCCTGGCATCAACTTAATCCTGCAGTTAGTGTATTCCTTTTGGAGGAGTGTCTGTTCCGGAGCAGAACACTGTTGGTGTTTCAGCCTGTGCTCTGGCCAGGTATGAAAAAGAAACAGAAACATACACAGTGTTGAGCAGCCAGGGAAGAGAGTGAGTGAACAGAGATAATGTTAGATTCTACCGGACATGAAAGTCCTCTGCGTCCTTTTAAAATTCTCCAAGGCCAGCGAACGAGAGTAAAGGCTGGCAGTGTACAGGACGACAGGATGGACAAAGAGTCACCTCACTTTCCTCCTGAACAGGCAACAGCAAATCATTTCCCAAAATCTGTAAAAATACAGACGCGTATGTGAGGATAAAAAGTATAAACACAATTGTTTTATGTGTTTCAAACAAAGAAAGTGAGGAATAAGGGTTGTGTTTCAAAAGCCTTGCATAATCACATTTTTAAGGTGGAACTGAAATTTCAAATACGAAGCTGGTGAATAACCCCAATATTACCCTCAAAAACTGATCGATTTAAGATGGAACTAAATGTAGGAATTTAAAAATGGCAAACAAGACATTTAAAGGGGACGTCTATGATGGTGGGGAAACGTAGTTCTCTCTGGTTTGTTTACGTTCAGAAGACTGTTGTTTGTACATGTTTGAACTTACAACTTACATGGCTAACTTGTAGGTTTTTATTTACTTATTTAAATTATTTGTGTTAAAAAAATTATAATACAAAGAAAATTTATAACTCAAGCTGTTTAGTTTGGTAGCACTGTCGCTAATGCAGTTAACCGTCTCCTGAGTTTGGAGATATTTCCACCTTAAGTGATCTAAAACAGCAAAAATAAGTCAGTGTTACCCCCCTATGGAGCAGGAATAGAGCAGCATCCTCATCTCGGTTGGTGTTTTTCAGCATTTGGAGTCTCTCTGTTGTCTAAAAACCTCCAGATGGTGTTTCTCTGCCGTGAATAGCAGAGCTGGACCCAGACACTTTGTTTTTTTACTCATTTACAGACACTGGGGCTTCGTAAAGACATTAGAGCAGTTTCCAGTGCAAACCGACTGCAGAGCAGCACATAGAGATGAGGAAACCTCTGAATTTTATAAAAAGTGTTTTTTGTATACAAATGTTAATGTTGTCAGAAGATCAATGAATATGGTAAATACAGGGGAAATGGCATTGTCCTTGATCCATCTGGGTCTGTAGGACGTCCCTTTGTCTTTCCTCATCACAAACACAGTGCTACTCAAAGCTAATAAAGAAGACCTGGACATCTTGAACTGTCCAGTGACATTGTTGTTCTGCCAAGATGAAATATGTCCCCTGTAAAGGGCCTGGTAAATATCATATATTTTTTAGAAATAATGTAACTTATATTAAGAGATACACTTTACTTCGTGACTCTATCTTTTCTTTCTTGACCTTCCTTTAATTCTGTGCTTAGTTGCCCACAACCTGGCTTTGGTGTCACTGGGTTTGAGGAGCTCCTGCAACACTTTCTGAATTTAAGGAGCATAAACTCACTGTCAAGCAACACAGGGCAAATGAAGTCTTGAATACAACAACCTTTTTGTCCTTTTTTAGACTACATGAAGTTTCTACGTCTAAAACAACTAATCTAATTTCACAACACAGCAGGATTTGGCAAATACTTTTAGCTGTTTATTCTGTGTGAGATTTTCATTTAGGGGTTTTAGATTTCACAGAGGGAGGGCAACACACTGATACAAGGCCGCAGTGTTACTTAAAGTCCACCCTATTTAACTCCTATTTTAAAGTTGCTGAGGAGATTTCAGGTTTTCTGTGAGAATCGTGTTTTAAGCTGAGAGTCTTGTCTTTTCTGGGTCAGTGCTCCACCTTAAGGTAGCACTGATACTTCCTGTAATCACTAATTTTGCTCTTTTACCATCGCAGCAGCAACAGGTCTGTGTAAGGTAAGAACTCAGGACACATTGTATTACTGATGTTCAGTGTTGCTAGGGCAGATAACATCCTAATTTCAGCACCGAATATTTCCCTGTTGACAAAGAAGCTGGCAATATTAATATGCTGATTAACTAAAATAATTATAAAGAAATACAGATCCTCTACAGGGAGCACATTCACCAGATTAATGGCATTGTTTATATTGCGTTATATATTCTCAAATGTTTTAAAATTTGTTGTACATTGAAAATGCCATATTTAAGGGTGTTCCTTGTAAATAATGTATTGATTTATTTTCATGACGATGGTTCAGCCAGCTGCATTCAACCTGTCACACACATCGATCAACCATTACATTATGACCACCTCCTTGTTCCTACACTCACAGTCTATTCTCAACTCCACTGAGCACACAGAAGCACTTTGTAGGCAAGGCAAGTTTATTTATAGAGCACATTTCATACAGAAGCAATTCAAAGTGCTTTACAGAAAAAAAAAAACAGTTAAAATAAAAGCCAGAATAAAATAATAAAAGTCCAATAAAAAAATTACATAAAAAGAGTAAAATGATTAAATGATTAAAAATTATTAAAACAATTTAAAATGATACAATAAAAGGAAAGAAATAAAATGTCATTACAGAAAA
Organism: Hoplias malabaricus; assembly: GCF_029633855.1. Classification (NCBI taxonomy): domain Eukaryota; kingdom Metazoa; phylum Chordata; class Actinopteri; order Characiformes; family Erythrinidae; genus Hoplias; species Hoplias malabaricus. Next base: position 2,199,291 of record NC_089801.1, read on the forward strand.
GTGCAGAATATTTTAAACTGAGCTGTAAGCCTGCTTGATTTAAAAGTGTCTAAAGTCGGGGCTCTTCTAATATTCTCAGTCAGCTGGCTCCATTTATGAGCGGCGCTGGAACTAAACGCTGCCACTCCATATTTACTCTCCACCTGAGGCAGGACTAACTCTAGTTCCTAAAGATCTGAGAGCTCTGCTCGGCTCATATCTCTGTAGCAGATCTGATAAATACACTGGTCCTACCCCATTTAGACATTTATAGACCTGTAATAACACCTTAAAGTCTATTCTGTAACAGACTGGTCTCCAGCGTAAGGATTTGAGGATTTATAGTTCTACACTTACAGATTATCGTCCATCTGTTGCTCTGCATACGGTGTCACCCCCCTTTCCCCCTGTTCTTCAGCGCTCAGGACCCCCACAGAGCAGGTGTGATGTGGTGGTGGATCATTCTCAGTGCTGCAGTGACACTGACGTGGTGGTGGTGTGTTAGTGTGTGTTGTGCTGGTGTAGAGTGGATCAGACACAGCAGCACAGCAACACGACTGTGGGTTCCTGAGGGATTCCTGTCCATTGAAGCACAGGGTGGTAGGGCAGTATGTGCAGAGCAATAGATGAAAGTGCTCCTGTGTGGTCAGTGGAGCTGAGAGAATGGAGTGTGAGTGTAGAAACAAAGAGGTGGTTATAATGTTATGGCTGATCAGTGTACATCTGTATATTTGGTATATTTTGTATAAATTATATTTTCAGAATTGTTATTGTTTTATTTTCCATTTTCTAGCTGTTTCTGGAAACCAACTGGTGTAAAGTTTCAGTAAGTGATTAACGTCTGATGAATTTTACACTGGAATGTGTTTCCTACAAACGAAACTCACACTCTGTTCTCACTCGTAGAAAACAAAATGCTGCTGAGTGATCTCACCATGGAACATGTCCTAATGTCATTTATCAACCTCAGTCCTAAAGCTGAAGACTTCCTCCAAATGATCAGTGGATTCATCTATGTTGAGTGTGTGGGTGTAGTGGCTCTGGTTTGGGCTCTTAATGTTCTCTACACTCATCATAAACGCAAGGACAGAATCTCTGATTTTGTCATTCTCCTCATCTTCAGTGATCTGTTGGAGCTCCTTCTGTTTCCCTATGTAATAACACAAGTGCCACGAGACGGCTACGACCAAACCTTGACACGTAGGACTTTGTTTTCTTTATGGTCAGGGTCAATATATTGTGGTGTTCACCTGCAGCAGATGATGGTGTTGGAGAGTGCTCTGACTCTGAGACATCCACTCTGCTCTGCTAGCATGTTTGTTTCTCCCTGCTCCATTACACTCTCCATCATTGCGTTCATTTTTTTTTTCCTGTGTGAATTTTTTTATATCACATGGATTCTACTCTTGAGTGTGATATCTCTGTTAGCTGTAACACTCACCTCATGGATTGTCATCTGGACACTTCCACCCATTAATAAACACAGTGCTGGTAAAATCAAGAAGCTAGACTGGACTGTGATAGCTTTAGCTGCTGTCACAATGATCTCATATGTGATTTTTATTTGTATTGCGTTCAATCGTTTTTATAAATCCTTTACTGTTTTATTTATTATGTTATTAGCAAGTATGTACCTGCTGATATTTAGAGTGGTCATAGATGCACTGGTGTGTGTGCTGGTCTGCAGACAGGAACAAAGACACACATCCTCAGATCTCAGTACTGAACACACAGCGGTTCAAGCTGAAGAGTCAGTGTGATCTGAAAACTGAGACTGTCCTTTTTGTTAGAGTGAAGAAGGAAAGACTGGAACTCTCCTCCAGATCAGTCACACAGCAGAGGACAGATGTACAACTTTGTGCTGACCGAGTCACCAAGCCAATGTATCAGAAAGTTAACCAGGGCTTCAGTATGAAACAAATCGAGATGTTGCTTTGATAATGCAGGTATGTGTTGAATATTTAATAAGGACTTTGCCGTTGTTGTGACTGTGGGGTGTCCCCCTGCTGAAGTGGCCCACCCTGATGTTGTTAGGTTATTTTATTAGACACTGCTTGGCAGCAATAGACTCTCAGTGTAACACCAGTTATTTCACACCATAATCTGTACTGTGTTATGTGAAAGTTTGAAAAGCCTGGTCCTATGATATTTGATGGGGGGTATTTTTAGTGAATTCATTTAAGTTCTGATTATCACATAGAGATAATACAAAAGAAAAATCCTTCAGAATTGTTCAAAGTCTTTCAAAGACTGTATTTACTGTATATAAAACATAATAAATGTCTACTAGAACATAAAAGTTTCAGTATATATTAATTTTAACATGAAATCAACTAAGCATTAGGTAATTAGAAATATGCAGAATTTATTGTATTTCAGAATTCATGTATAATGTTTAAATGTATTCAAAGTATTTTATTCTTTTTTGAACCAGTTTAAAAATACTTCTTGGCAAATTGTATGTACTGTTTAAATAAAGTTTTATATACATGAATATATTTATTACTGTTGTTGTTATTATCTATTTATTTATTTGTTATTTTTAAAAGCACTGTAACAGAAGTGCCATAAAAAACCTGCAGATGAGGAGTGCTTTCTCAGAAAGTAACAAGCAGGGGTTTTGGGGGATATTTTGAAGTAATTTTCAGGTGAAAATGTAAATATCTGCGAGGTCAGGGTTTGTGCTGTGTTTGCACGTCCTGTCTTTCCTCATCCTTTCTGCAGTTTGATACAGTTTTTATTCGTCTGGGGGTTGAGTTCACAACATGACAGCTGATGTAAGTAATGTTTGTCCAGTGATACCTTTTCCTGCCCTCTCTTCTAGAGTGACCAGATCTGAGATGGTGAAGGGGGGGAGCGTGTCCTCTGCCGTTCTATGCGCTGCCGTTGTATTCTTAGCTGAACCTATGTGTGCTTTTAGGTCCTTTACACCTTTATTCGCTACACAAAACATGTGAATTTCTTTTTTAATTCATCCGAGAACTTACATTTACGTTTCGGCATAGCTGCTCGAGATGAGGGTAGGTACCTGAGCTTTGCCTGACGTAAACAAGGACTACTGACGTGCAGACTGACCAATTAAATGTTTACAGAGAAGGTTAACGACCAATAACGGTAGCTCTACAGTCAGAGCGTCCAATCAGAAGATTTTAGCCTACTTCACCACGCCCCCTTCTCACTCAAGCGAACCAATCAGAGTAGGGGAGGGGGGGACTAGTTTGTGAACGAAACGCTTCTCGAAATTCTATGTAAGCTCTAGAAAAACAAAATCCCGGACGTTTGTGAAATTCCGCCTGGACATTTTTTTAAATCTAAAAAAGAGAACATGTCTGGGTAAAAGAGGACGTCTGGTCACCCTATCTTTTCTTTCTCTCACATTCTAAATTTCTCATATCAGCCGTACAGTGTATCATCCACCATCCTCCCGTTACGGAATCATCCTGATGATTAACATTAACAAATAAAAATATTTTATTTCAGAAAGTTTCTGACACAAACCTTCATTTATTTTAATCACCTTCGTGATTTAGTATTTTGTATTTCCAGCTTGTGGCTTTGGTTAAGTGTGTGTGCGCGTGTGTGTGTGTGCGTGCGTGTGTGCGTGTGTATGTGTGTGTGAGCTGGTTATCTCCATGTTGTCGTTCTCTCGCTTTGTAGAAAAATTAAACTGTGCAAACAACGAGGCTTTTCACTATGTACATCCTTATTTTCATTTAGAAAACTGAGTGGTGCCCAGACAAATTGTGGACAGTAAATAAAATTGTACAGTTTCAGTATGAACCTTGTGTCACAAAGGTACCTTTTCATGTGCAGATACATGCATTGAACTTGGCTTAACATTACTACTATAACAAAATGTTATAGAATTTAAAGCTACAGGACTATATATAAATGTGTATAAATAGTGCAGACAGTGCCATGAGTCTAAGGCCAGTGTCTGAGACCATGGCCATAAAACAAACTGAACAGAGGTTTAAAACGTGGAGAACAGCAGCAGTGACTGATGTAGGTGTGTTATAATCTTGGACAGTAGACTAACTGCTTAGCAATCACAACCCTGACACACTGACAGCCGAGTTGAAAATGAACATCTATTGTATGTGCACATGCACGGAACTATACCATACCAGATACTCAGTATTGCTTAGCGGTGCCCAGTTCATCGTCAAAGAGGATTAACACGGTGACAAGACTGATTCAGATTTCTTAGAGTATATTATGAAAAACAATATCCCTTTTTCAGTACATTCGCTCATTAATGTTGAGATCTGGACCAATATTAATTAAGAACCAAATGAAATGTTTACATGAGACTAAATATTGAGGAGAACTCATCACTTTCATTGACTCCCTTGTTTTTAAATCAGTGCTAAACTAATTTAGTAATTTAAGAGTAACGTAAACGGCAAAGCTTCCCCAAATATAATTGGGATTTCCAATCCTTTAATAGCGTTGCTGTCCAATTTAAAACCAGTATCTCTGTGAACAACATCTGTTGCTTTAACTGTTTAAATGTCCTCTTGAGCATTGCAGTGTAATCAGGTGTTCTTCTGCAGTGGAAGATGACGTCAAGCAAGAACATGAACGTAAGGACACACAAGAACACACTGAGAAAAGGAACTGGACTGTGGTGTAGTGACAGGGGTGGAGAGGTGGACTTCCTGTATGGTCTCTCAGTACAACACCCTGCTCTTTCAGAATATCAGACAGCAGCTGAGGAGCAGGTAAGAGCCCAGAATCAGGTTTGTTCTCTGTGGGGGATGTGCACATTTATTTTCACAAAGTTGAACAAAGTTCAAACTTTGCAAGCAACTCCTTTCATTTTAATGTTTACAGCTGGAAAAGTGATGGATGAATTGTGAATGTGAATACACACGTTACAAACATATTACTGGCCTCATTTATTTACAAATAATTGATAGCAGTAACAGCAGTCATTTAGAATCGATGTTAACCTGCGAGATTATTATAATGGACCAATGGGTTTGTTCTTTCAGTTGGCACACTCCACGCTGAGGCAGTTTGAGGCACAGAACAATGTAACGGCGAGAAAGTCCACCCCTTCTCCCAGCGACCAGGTGCTGTCTTTTACTGCAGCTGACGTGAGGAAAACTCTATGCAGAGTCGACCCGCGGAAAGCTGCGGGACCAGACAATATTCCTGGCAGAGTGCTCAGAGAATGTGCAGACCAGCTTGCTGATGTCTTCATTGATATTTTCAACATCTCTCTGAGCAGCGCCGTTGTTCCAACATGCTTCAAGAACACCACCATCATCTCGGTGCCTAAGAATTCTTCTGTGTCCTGCCTCAATGACTATCGTCCCGTCACACCTGTCATCACAAAGTGCTTCGAGAGGCTCATCATGAGGCACATCAAGGCCCTACTTCCCCCGACACTGGACTCTCTACAGTTCGCATATCGTCCTAACCGTTCAACGGACAATGCCATATCCATCACGCTCCACCTGGCACTCACCCACCTGGACAAAAAAGACACATATGCCCGAATGCTGTTCATAGACTTCAGCTCAGCATTCAACACCATCATTCCTCAGCACCTGATCGGGATGCTGAATATACTGGGCCTTAACACTTCTCCCTGCAACTGGATCCTGGACTTCCTGACTGGGAGACCTCAGTCAGTCCGGATCGGTAGGAACACCTTCAGCACCATCACACTGAACACTGGAGCCCCCCAGGGCTCTGTGCTCAGTCCACTGCTCTTCACACTGCTGACCCATGACTGTGTAGCGATGCACAGCTCAAATCATATTATCATGTTCGCTGATGACACAACTGTGGTGGGTCCCATCAGCAAGAACAACGAGTCAGCATACAGAGAGGAGGTGCAGAGGCTAACTGACTGGTTTGAAGTCGACAACCTGTCTCTGAACGTGGACAAATCCAAAGAGATGGTTGTAGACTTCAGAAAAACAAGGGGTGAGCACTCGCCGCTGAACATTGATAACTCTGCTGTGGAGATTGTCAAAAATACCAAACTCCTTGGTGTTCACCTAGCGGATGATCTCACCTGGTCCACTAACACCAGTAACATCAGAAAGAAAGCCCAGCAACGCCTCTCCTATCCTCACCACTTTTTACAGAGGAGTCATTGAGAGCATCATGACCAGCTGCATCACTGTCTGGTTTGGGAACTGCACTGTGGGAGATCGCAAGTCCCTCCAGCGGATCGTGAGGACAGCTGAGAAGATTATTGGTGTGTTTCTTCCCTCCATCACAGACATCTACACCACTTGCTGCACCTGCAAAACACTCAGCATTGTGGGAGATCACACACACCCTTCACACACACTTTCGAAGCATTCGAGCCCTCACATCCAGACTCCGTAACAGCTTCTTCCCACATGCTATCAGACTCCTGAACATCTAGAGAGTGAGACTGGACTGATGAAGCGCATACACACACACACACACTGGTTTGTTGGACTGGAAATTGAGTGTACTGTTTACACATATCCTGTTTACATCATGGTTACATCCAGTTACCATTTAAAGCACAAATACACTTTAAATTGCAGTGTCTCTTTCCCTCAGCCCCCCCACCCCCTCATACTTATGGTTTTGTATTTTCTTGTATTGTATTGTATGGATATTGTTTTGTATTTTCTTAGCCATGTCTTTTGCACTTTAATGTGTATGCACTGTTTTATGTCTGCACTAGCTTTGCACTAGTTGCACTTTAATGTTGTGCATTGTTTTATGTAGCATCTTGATCCTGGAGGAACGCTATTTTGTTTCACTCATTCATTCATTCATTATCTGTAACCCTTATCCAGTTCAGGGTCGCGGTGGGTCCAGAGCCTACCTGGAATCATTGGGCGCAAGGCGGGAATACACCCTGGAGGGGGCGCCAGTCCTTCACAGTGCAACACACACACATTCACACCTACGGACACTTTTGAGTCACCAATCCACCTACCAACGTGTGTTTTTGGACTGTGGGAGGAAACCGGAGCACCCGGAGGAAACCCACAGTGCATTTTGTTTCACTGTGTACTGTAAACACTGTATACTGCTGAAATGACAATAAACTTCTTGAACTTGAACTTTACATCTCTGCGGCTGGTTCTATACCTCGGTAAGTAATTAAATTCTGTGTTAAACACCTAATTCATGTTTTGGCACTTTTTCCTGTTTATCATTGGTTCAATTCCTGATGATGACGAGGATGTCAGAGGCCAGAGTCCAAAGCCCCTTCCACACATGCACAGTAACCCAGTAATGTTCTGGAGTTTACCAGGAGGAGCTCTATGTGTGAACACAAACCTATCTTGCTAGCACCTTAGTAAAAACTCTAGGTAAAGTCTGAGTCAATGCATGAGCTTCTCCTGCATACGCTGTACTGGTGCTGCCCCATGCCTAAAGCATGCAGCTCATTTCTCGTCTGGCACAGAGAGTCTCCCGCTTGCGCTACATGTGTCAACAGATGACTCTGGGATGTCTCCAAACCTGATCCTCCAGCGTTTCTCCAGAGTTCTTATCTGAAAGAGTGTGCCCTCCCTCTACCCCACAGTGCTGGTCTGTGCAGCTGTCTGGCATTACAGATTTCTGCCATTAGTGTTCTCCTACAAGTGTGTTGAGATATTCAGTGGTGTTGTTTGACCCAGTTTGAGAAGAAGTATTAGTTAATGATTTTTCCTTTAAATGATGTGGAGTTTAATTCTTTATGTTCACTCTAGGAGATCCCACACAAAGCACCATGCCCTTTTTCCTGTCTTCCACTTTTACTTCTTATTCTTCTGGTACTAAGAATGACAACATTTCAGACTACATGATCAGATGGTCCATCTTCCTCATCGTTGCTGAGTGTGTGGGTGTACCAGCTCTGGTTTGGGCTCTTACTGTTCTACACCATCATCATGAACGCAAAGAGAGAGTTTCAGTCTTCATCGTTCTCCTCCTCTTCACCGACCTGATGGAGCTGCTTTTAAATCCATACATTGCAACTAAACTTATCCACGGAGACTGCCACTGGGACAAAAACAAGACTTGCCATATAGTGTTATCATTATGGTCTGGATTTAGACATTGTGGTGTTTACCTGCAGCAGATGATGGTGTTGGAGAGTGTTCTGACTCTGAGATGTCCACTCTGCTCTGCTCATGTTTTCTTTCGTCCCTGCTCCATTATAGTCTCCATCATTGCCTTCATTTTTTTCCTGTGTGAATTTAATGAGTTCTCCTTTTGGGTCTATTTCTTCTGTTTGCTGTGACATTCAACCCATGGACACACACCCGTAGAACCCCACTCATGATAAAACATGACTCTAACAAAACAAAGAAGGATGACTGGACAGTGTTACTTTGTGCCACAATCACAGTGACGTTGCATTTTACGTCTTTCTCTACATTGTGAAATATAATAAGACCCTGTTCCTGGTTGAGAGTACGCTGTGAGCGCTTGGCTGTCGCTTCTCGGTTTGTGTGTGCATTGAATGTTGCATGTTGATTGTAAAGTGTCCTTGGGTTTCTAGAAGGCGCTATATAAGTGTAGCGATAGATAAATAAATAAATAAATAAACAATAACACACCACCACCACCACCATGTCAGTTTAAATTCTTATATGGTTTTATGTACTTTATGTTTAGATTTTTTAAACACAATCACAATTAAGTTTGACTTAATTAAGTTAAATTAAATATCTATTGCTCTTAAATATGACATTTAAATTTGAAGTATGCAATTTTATATTACTCAAAAAATACATACATATAAATAAATTATTTTGGAAAAATATATGATTAAAAAAAAGCCTAGGGCTTAGAAGTTAATAAAAGTGAGAATTCATTATGTATAAGAAGTAAATGAGGCAGATTCATATTGTCAAAAGAATCAAGGAAATGTTAAACACATTCATGTCCAATGACTCTATTTTGTACCATAAAGGAAGAATGCCAGAGGGCTTGTCTACAGCAGGTTTTACTACTTTCTTTCTGAGCTTAACTTGTGTGTAATTATATATATGAGATGACAGCATATAAACACAACTACAGTGTCATAATTACTAGTGGATAACAGGCTTATAACAGCATTCCTCAGTGAGAAATCCGTCATGAATAAAGCTGTGATAGTCACTTAGGGTTTAATAGTAAATTGGGTGTTGTTTAAATTTTCAGAGGCTTGTAAAATAAAATTGATGTGTTATATTAATCCATTTGTGCAAAAACGTAAATGAGCAACACACATGGATAACACACACACACACGCATACACACACAAACCTATATATATATATATGTGTGTGTGTGTGTGTGTGTTTTAACGTGCTGCTAAACTGCAAATACTGCAAAGGTAGAGGTTTAATGCGGTTTTACAGGAATCAGACAGAGAAAACTACATTTGACAGGACTGAGTAAAACAATGTGAACTCTAAAAACATGTCTCTATAGTTGTTGTCTTTTTTATTTTAAACACTCAACAAGCCAATGGAACCGGGTGCAAATAAAATTTGCACATTGTTCCAGATGTTGAACTTCCATACCATGGAAAAATTACAGAATGTTTATAGTCTGTTATATTGTATCTTCAGTGAGCTTTTCAGACACCTTGAAAATAAAGAAATAATATCCGTAGAATGAAGCTATACGTGAACTTCAGCGTCGTCTGTGTTGTAAACTCCACTCTTAAAACCGCTCTTCATCCTGAAATCTTAAAGCTATACAAGCATCGTTTTCCCACAGTGATAAAAAAAACCAGACTTATTTTTTTACTGTCATTCTAACATCAACCTCCGAAGCCTCGCCCCCACTGTACAAAGTGAAAGTGAAAAGGGCCTGAGCTGTTTCAGTGTTTGTATTTCTGTGTTTTTTGCTATAAATCTGACTGAGATTTTGGCTTAAAATCTGTACGAGCCCTAATCGTCTAAAAGGAATCCCGGAGGTAGGATCGATAACCTGCTGTCAATAACCTTGTCAGAAATCTGGGAACAGAACGGTAGGTCTGCTAACCGCACTGCTCTTAACAATAAAAACGGATGAGTGGAAAACCTTATCCTGGTTGACTTTATATACATTGTAATGAATTTATATGCACTATATACGGTATCACTGCAGTGTAAACAGGACTGTACTGACTTTGCTCTCTGTGTTTGTGCAGAAATGTTCACGTCTCTGCTTGTGCTTTTGTTGTGGGCTGAGCTTCCACAGAGGTCAGGTAAGCGAATTTTACACATTTTAGAAATCACATTACTCGTGTAAAGGTTTGTTCTTATAAGAAGAAGAAGAAGAACTACTACTTAATTAATCCTCTTGGGGAGACTGAGTCTCTTCATTTAACCCATTGATTTAGTGAACACACACACACACACACTAGTGAGTGAGTTTATCTTATCTCATTTACACACTAGGAGCATTGAGCACCCACCAAGGGCCCCGGTAGCACTTGGGGATTGGGTGCCATGTTCAAAGGCTATTCAGCCATGGATATTGAGGGAAGGCACAAGTCCCACCCACACCCCTTCCCCCTTCCCAGGCATGCTTCAGGAGAGAGATATTTCTCCTGCCCGTCCAGGAGACTGGTTTGACAACATCCTGTCCCAAGCCTGCTTCTCTAAACTTAAGGCCATGACTACCCCCTAATGAGTGAATTCAGCTCTTTTACGCTGCACCAACTCTGGGTGCTAATGTTCAGTTGTGCAGTCTCTCATTAGAATAGCAGGAAACTAACAGAAAGCTGTAGAGCAGCTGGATATGAGCCATGAAGTGCTCAATGCCATGCATGGGATAGTGGTAAAGCCTTCCAGTATTGGGTTGAGCAGAGAAACTGTGTTCCTTGGAGTGTTGGATGTCCCTCCAGTAGCTCCAATGGTAAGCTGGAGTGGGGGTTTTGATCCTTAACTAATCACCCACCATGTTTAAGGAGCTGCTATCAAGTCCACACAGCTCTGTTATGAACTACTTTGTTAGAATATGAGCTGATAGTAAACCCAATGATCTTTGTTCCTCAGATGCCTTTACTGTGAAATCTGGTGGGGTGATCACTGGGACGGTCAGTTCCTCCGTGGTTCTCCCCTGTTGGCTCGATCCTCCACTGGATGTAACAGATTGGGAGGTCTTTTGGTACCGTAAAACTATCACCAATACAGTTCTGTTGTATCAGCACGGGAGGATATCACAAGATGAGAAATATTTCAACCGGAGTTCTCTGAGCATTCGAGAGCCTACATCTGCTGGACTGAAAGTTGGAGACATATCCCTGAAGCTAGAGAACTTGAATTTATTAGATGAGGGGACATTTACCTGCTTCGTGACTGGAGAGACTTACGGCGCCAGTGATGTGACACTTAATTTAACCGGTGAGTAGAAACATACTCCAGTTTCACTGTTCACAGTACACACTTTGCACAACACAGTACACAAGAGTTGAGCCAGCAGTTAAGCAGTGAATAACAACTTAGCAGCTATTTCCATTCTTTAGTATCGCTGCTTGCTCGAAAGTTTTGCAGCATGAGCTTGTGTTTCAATGGAAAAATACAGTCTAATAAACTGAAGAAATGCGATGCCTGTATTTTTATATACGGGATCAAACGTCTTTTCTGGTTTTTACAAAAACATTCCCATATCTGGTTCTAGGGTGCATGGCTCAATTAACCATTGGCATAAGGAAATTCAGTCTTAAATATGACAATTCAGAATTTGAATGCATGTTATATAACAAGTCATTGTCTTTACATATTTTATTTACAGAATATCCACATCAAATGTAACATTTATATGAGAATAAAATGTTCAAACTTTTCATCAGTGTAAAGAATCAACTTGATTTTCAAAACTGAAAAACAGTGAATTTGCTATTTACTAAATGGTTATTAATATTTTTATGCAATGCTATGCTATGCATCAATATGTCTCCCTCTACCCCCCCCCCCCCCCCCCTCTCTCTCTCTCACACACACACACACACACACACCATCAATCTGTCTCCCTCTCTCTCTCAGCTTTAGGTTTGTCTCCTGTTATTTCAGTGGAGCAGAACAATGATATGCTGAATGTTAGTTGTCGAACCTGTGGCTGGTTTCCTCAGCCTTGTGTGGACTGGAGTTTCGACAAAAAGCCCACCCTTCTCTCCCAGGGTGTTGTGTATACTCCAGATAAGAATAAACTGACCTGTGTCCACAGCTGGGTGCGAGTCTCTCCATCAAAGGTCGGCCAGGCCTCCTGCTCACTCTCTGTCCCTGCAGCAGAACAGAAGGACAGCACTGTGGACATTCGTGCCATTGCTCGCATGGCAGGTCAGAAAACATGATGTGAAAAACACACACACACACACACACACACACACACACACACACACACGCACACACACACACACACACACACATATATATATACATATATAAAATTATACATACATAATAAAACTTTTGTGTGTTGCCCTGCAAAGGAATGGCGTCCTGTCTGGGGTGTGTTCTCATATTGTGCCAGTGATTCTGAGTGGGCTCCAGAATATAAAATAATGGTTGAATATAAATTATATATAAAATAATGGATACATAATGAAATCATCTCATGTTCAGTTAGTTGTATACTACATGTCCAAGCTTATGTTGTATTGACCTACTTTATTCTACATGCATTGTGGACACATGTATAAACACATAATGAAGAATCAGCTCATAACATGACATGAAATGGCACATTCTGGAGTTCACAGGTGAACATGCTCAGTACCATGCTCAGTAGTTTTAGCTAGAGGGATATAAATCCTTGCAATATTCTGGATCACAAACATCACTCCAACACATCTTGAAGGTATTAGATAAAGCTCCAGGAGAACACTGCACACGTTTCATTGCTCCTCAGCCCAGTGCTGGGGGCTTTATTCCTCTCTAACCCACATTTAGCATTTACCCTAGGCTCATGTGCAGATGGTTTAAGCATTTCTATAGAAAGTATACACACTGTGTCTACACTGGGTTCAGTTTAAACAGCTGAGTAGTTCACACATTAATATGGCTGTGTACAAACATTTGGAAATAGAATGTACATAAAATTAAGAGAATGGCATGACCTACTCATTTAACTCTTTTAAAATCCTTTTAACTCTGTTTAAATCTGCTCCACCTCATGTTTTTGTAATGACCTTGCAGAGGACACGGGTGCTGGAGTCTGGAAGACACTCTTTGCTGTGGCATTGGTAGCTGTTTTGGCGATAATCTGTGCTGGTGTCTTCTACAGGAAATTTAAAACAGGTGAAATCAGCTTTCAGACACAGTTTATAGATGGTTTGAACAAACAAAAATTGTATTTTGTATGCTAGGAACAGTCAGTGTTTATAGTGTAATTAGTATAATTTTAGGACCAAAGCTAGCTAATTATTTTATGAAAGTGATTTCACGTTTTACAATTTTTCTGTTAAATGCAGCTCGTAAGTGTAGAGCAATTAAACTGCTGTGTTGTTCTTGAGTTTACCAGTTTATGCTCATGGATGAGTCCCCTACATGGAGATGGCCTTGTTGTTTAGTGCAGAATCTGTAATACACACTGGCCTCCAGGTCAGCCTAACAATTTTTATAACATTGAGAAGAATCATTGGAAAAAATAATAACAAAAATGTATGTTACTGTGTTCTGTTTTTGAGTGTTCATACTGGTGCTTCTGTGTTGCAGAATACATGCCAGTTCCTAAAGGTAAAGGACATCTTCCATTATTTTCTTCTTGTTTTGTGGTTATTTTTCCAGGTTTTGCATACGAATTAAACATTCTTTATCCTATATGTAAATGCAAAGAGAGAGTTATACAAAACATGTATTTCATGTACATGTACAGGTTGTCTATTTTATGTGTAAAATGCTAAGACATACTTTTTCTTTTTTAAATATATTTCCCCAGTTTTTAACAATAATTAATTCATTATCTGAAACCACTTATCCAGTTCAGGGTCGTGGTGGGTCCGGAGCCTACCCAGAATCACTGGGTGCAAGGCAGAAACACACCCTGTAAGGGGCGCCAGCCCTTTACAGAGCGACACAAACTCACACATTCACTCACATATTCACTCACACCTACGTTGTGTTTTTGACTGTGGCACCTGGAGGAAACCCACGCAGACACGGGGAGAACACACCAAACTACTCACAGACCCACAACCCCAGGATCCCGGAGCTGTGTGACTGCGACACTACATGCTGCACCAACGTGCCGCCCTATAACAATAGCTATGTTTTGGAATTACTAACAAGAAGAAACTAATCCATTCACAGGACTATTTTTATTTGCATTAAGTGCATGTAAAAAGGATGTTTTTCAGCAAAAAACCATATCCTCTTGAAGCAAGTGTACAAATCTTAGGAGATTTTATTTCACCCAGTATTTATAGCCATCTATAAACACGGTTAGAAACTCAAGCAGTATAGCTTTTTTACTCGTGTAGTGTTTTTTACCAGAATTGTGATTGTTTTTTCCTTTCAGATGAAGAAGCTCAAAATACAGGTAAGAAATACTCTATTCAAGATTATTTTAAATGAATTCTCTTTTAAAGGTTTACTGTTAGTATTTATGTGTGTGAAGTTTATATTAATCCCCTATTATATCTTATTTGGTTCATTTGAATCACTGAATTTATTTTCAGGTTCTGGAACTATAAACATGGAGGAGCTTAAAAACCATGCAGGTATTAATCTGAATTTATTTCTTCATCAGTGTATTTGGAAATGTTAGAATAAACTCCAAGACTTTTCATAATTCCCTCATAATTTAGTGTGAGCTGTAAAAAAGTGATAGAGACATGTTTCGTTTTGAACTGGCTGAGTGTAGAGAAACTTGTGGACGTTTTAATTGGGTTTTAAATAGAACCATGTGTGTCCACGTCTACAAAACAACCTCTCCAAAATCACTAGTGAACTCCACAAGTCTAAAAAGATTTATATGGTATGATGATGGAGATGATAGTGGATCTATCTCATAAATCAAAACACTGCCAACCTTTTGCTTATATCTCAGCAATTTCATTATTTTGGAAAATGAAAAGTTAAACAGATCCTCAGTACTTACTGAACCTGTGTCACTGCTTTAATTCTTTTTTCTCTTCACAGTGAGAATCACATTAAATCTCACAAATGTCAGTCCATATTTAAAGCTTACTCCTGACGGCAGCAGAGTAAGAGACAACTTTCCGGAGAACTACAGAGAACATGGTTTTCCTTACACTTTATGTATCTGTGGAGTAAATGAATTCACCAGTGGTCGTGCATATTGGGAGGTGGGATTAAAATCAGCTCACTCACAGGCCAAAACATCATGGCTTATAGGAGTCACTACTGATCCACATTTATCACAGTTGTCTAACAATAAAACAGACCTTACTCCTTCAAAAGGTTATTGGTTTCTTTGCTCAGACGGGGAGAATGGTTTCCACGTCAATACAGAACCAGAGATTTGTTTCTCAGTAGATCCAAGACCAGAGATTGTTGGAGTTTTGCTTGACTATGAGAAAGGTGAACTTTCATTTTATAATGCCAATGAGGGTCTCAAGCTTTTCACTATGAAAACAAGATTCCAGGGAGCAATTGTGCCTCTGTTTAACCCAGGAATAGGAGAAGAGGCTCCTCTTACAATCAATAGCAACATTAACACAGTCATACAGGGTAACAGTCCCCCCAATCCTACAGAGAGTGCTAGTGTTGAAGACAAAACCTCAAATCAGGAAAACAATGCTAGCCAATCTGCATAGAGCCCACATGCTCTATACCTAAATAGGGTATGTTGCCAAATACCCTGCAGTGTCAAGACATCAGGCTACAGCCTATTGCTTACATCAATGCAGTCATCATACAATAAACAGACAATACATTTCAATGACAATGCAGGATGCACATTAACTTCCTCTAAATGTAATGTATGTGGTCACAAACAACGGGCCCAACTTTTGTCCAATCAATAAATGAGGTGCTAAAAATAAGGAAAGCAAGACTAGCACTTAAAAGCCTAAACTACACAACCTATGCTATGGCAGGCATTATAAATACATATAGACCATTGATATCGTACCTCTGATAACTTACAGCATTGAAGAAGAATTTTACTTTGACATTGGTTTTGCAAAATATCACTTTTACAGCACCTTTGTAATACAAATGTCTCACAAATTACCTTTCATTGTACTGGCCTTGCGGAATGGAGGTGCTGTTGATCACACCACTAAGGCATTGGGGACTGGTCTTAATGCATTGGGATTTCAATTATTGATAAAGTAAGATCATAAGCTAGTATATTCATCAGGACACTAACCCAACTAACCACTATACAGCTCTATAGAGCAATTCTTTATATATATTTTTATATTTAATTCATTAATTATTCTAAAGTCTGTGAAGATTTGGTTTTCACAATCACATTTAAATGATCCCACTCCTGTCATATCTTAGATTCCCTTGAAAATATTAATGTAAAATATTTTAATTTAATTCAGGCACCTTTGCAAAAATCAACACAAGATTAGTCAATTTTTCACAATAATTAAGTTATGTTTAGTACTGTACACTGTTGATACTTCAGACATATTCATCCAGTTTGAAAAAGCTATACGTACTATTTTTTGTGGTATATTTATTGTGGAATAATCTCTTGACTTGAAATGTAAAGATACACTATTATTATATCAGTGTATGTGTTGTTTTTGTGGCAGCTATTTATACTGTGGAATTTGTAATGTGTATATTACAGTACTGTGTAAAGGTCAGAGATCACCCTTCATTTATTGAATATCCCGATAATGGAGCAATTAAGATAATTTTGAGGAGATTAAGTAAAAGATCATTCAAATCCAGACCTTAAATTTCCTGAATGTGGTGGGATTTTTTTAAATTATGAAAAGAAAAGTGCAACCCACTGAATTCTGGAGGTGTTTCTGCAAATAATTAAAAAAAACTGAAAGTGTTCAGTTGTTCTGAAAAATAAAATAACCTGAAATAAGGGCAAAATTGGCAAAGGTTCTGTTGAGGCTTCTGTGTAATTTTCTGTTAAATATGTTTTATTTTGATGATGAAATGAAAACTGACTAAATGAAGGGTGGGTCACTATCTTGAACTGTACAAAATAGGTTTGATACAAAAACGGCTTGTTATCGCTCATGCTGCATATTCAGGCACTACACTACAGGAAGAGATTCATTCTACGGTGTACTTGATAAAACAATGTACAAAAATAAAAGCTGACATGTAACACAGCAATTTTAATTTAGTCTTTCTAATAGTCTGTGTTAAGGCCACTATATAGTGTGTTTTATTTAAAAAAGGAATTTTATATTTTATTTTATTTTTAATTGCTATTCAGTGTGTGCTTAAAAACATGAAACTTCTTTAATGTATGGATTTTTAAAGTTTAAACATTTTTAAGTTAATTTTATTGTGAACAATATAAGGTTATTTATTTATTTATACATATTGTGCTTTGTATAAATTTAACATTTCTTCATGCACTTCTAAATAAACATTATACAAATTGTTTACTTACGTACCAGTAAATGTTTGTTATATTAAATGTTAATTATTCAGTTCATGTGTTTGTACATCCAGCCCTGAAAGGCCCTCTTGCTGACACTTGCCATTGAGCTGATGTGCAGCTGTTCCACAGTTTGCCTTTTCTGTTAAGGTTATATAAAGCTAAAAATATTACAGCTACACCCTGTTTAATGTTTTACGGTTCAAATATTGCAGCCTAAAAACGATATTGCAGTTAAAAAAAATGACTGACTTCAAGCACATATTTTAAATGCTTATTTAAAAAAAGCACTGCTGTGTCTGATCCACTCATACCACCATAACAACACACACTAACACACCACCACCACTTCAGTGTCACTGCAGCGCTGAGAATGATACACGACCCTAATCATACCTCCTCTGTGGTGGTGCTGTGGGGGTCCTGACCATTGAAGAACAGGGTGAAAAGGAAGAGCAGCAGTGAGTGTAGAAACAAGGGGGTGTTTACGGTTTACCAATGAACAGGGTGATAGGAGGTTATGTATACACACAAATGGACTATAATTTAAAAAAGTGTTCCTGTGTGGTCAGTGGAACTCAGAGGACAGTGCACAATAAACCTGTTGAGGCACAACGGAGGCACCTTGATGCACTTGAATTCACTGTGTGACTACAAATTTCGGACATGTATATTATAACTACACTACAGCTACACGAACAAATGTTTGCCACAAAAATAAATGTGTTATTATGTGATAGCACCGCCTAATGACATAAAACGAATACTACAAAATTATTCAACTGGTTAAAAGAAGCTTGGGTAGTTTGAAAGCGTTTATTTGAACCTGTCTACTCTGGGGTGACAAAAAGGGTAATACTCGTATTAGATGTTTATTTCGACTTAATAAATTAACACATTTTACTCAGAGTAAACTGATATTATATTCATTTAGATTATATTTAGATCAGTACTCATTTTAGTTCAGTTTTAATTAGTGCACCCTGTAATGGTCAATATTAGATATGACCTGAGGTGTTGATATTAATTTTAGCCCGGTTTGAAATGGTTACTCTGGACCAATCGCTATAGGAAAAAGTCTGCGTTGTTTTTACCATCTTTGGTTTACTTTGAGTTAAAATTATTACTCGTTTGAATTAAATTTTATCTAGGCTAATATTTATTTTCACTGACGATGGAGTAAATATGGTTATATTAGCTCAGTTTAAACAAGTTTACTCTGATGTAAATGTGGTAGCGCTAGTTACTTTAGTTGTATGACCTCTTTACTCTGAGGTAATAGTGTTCATATCCAATTTAGCACCGTTTGAATCAGTTAGCAGCTAGTGCTACTTTTTGAGTATGTATCGCTAGCTAGTTCAGTGTTGCTAGCGGCTAATAACGAATGGTTAATAATCAATTTACTAAAATATTTTAAAAGACTTTGCCTCCTAGACTTCTATTACTATTTTTTCCATTTCCCTTAAATTTAGTGAATTCCTTCAGGATCTTGTCGAAATGAATTTTTTATAATCTCATTCGTAGTCTAAATTAGCATTTTAGCTAGCTAAGCTACTAGGCCGTTATATGTTGCCTAAGCGTTAACGTTTAGTCATAAATTTAGGCATTTCTCTGTTAATTTCTTCAAATTCTAAAGTAAAAAAAACGTAAACGTAAAAAAAAGTCGTATTGCTGCATATATTAAACATTTTGCACTAACAGTGTATGGAATTGTTTAAACATTTTTACTTTTTTTTCTGCTAATACCACATATTGCAGCATACTTTAACATTGTTTTAAAAATCAGACTTAAAGCACATACACTCAGGCACTTGTGTCTGATCCACTCGTACCAGAACAACACACACCACCACTCTGTCACTGCAGTTGAGAACTCTGCGGTGATGCTCTTGGGGACCATTGAGGAACAGGGGGAGGGCGGGAGGTGTTATGGTTGATCACTGTACATCAATTTATTTAGAAACTGAGAGGACAGATTAAAAAAATTGAGGGACCGAATTATTAACTTGAGGAAATGGATTATTAAATCGAGGGAACAGATTAAGATTTTTCCACCTTAAGACTTCAGGGGCTCAGAGGACACAAATTCAATGTCATTTTGTTAAAGTGGTTTGAAAGCCCCACAACAAACACTGACTGAACCCTCATTCAAAAATTGTGACATGTAATGAAACACACTACACAAGCTAAAATGCAAATAAAAGTGTGTTATTTCTTGCAGTATGACATACATTAATCTTTGTGTTCCTCTAAACAGCTTTTCTTCTAAAATCGAATAGATCTTTACAATGCCATTTATGAAAACAAAAACAAAATCCAAAATGTTGCACTTTTATATAAGTAGGTATTTACATAATGTACAACTTCACACAATGGAAAGACACAATACCCACTTCTGCTAGCATAAGTTCTACAGGATATCAACACGCACTTGTTGGAATAAAACAGACAAATATCCAACAACAACTGAAATGTAAAAGGTGCAAGAACATGAATCTGAGGGGGAAAAAAACAACAAACAAATAATGGGCGGGGGATTTACATGATCAGACTGGAGCTCAGAGGCTTAAGCTTATCTAAAATACTTTGAATGTTTTAAAAAACAGATGTTTACAAATGCTTGTTTGCCCCTGGTCAGTTTTTATTTTTGGACTTTTTGAGTGGAACGAACACATCCTCGACATGTGGCTCATTTTATATTTTACATTTTAAAGGTTAAACTTTAAACATTTAATGGAAATAAACCTAAAAGTGTAGAAAATATGCTATATTTAATTATGTTATCTGGACATGTCTATATATATTATAGGTACTGTTGTGAGCAGGGATGAACAAACTTGCAAACAACTGCAAACTTTTCTGTAAGTAGAAATGCATTAATGAAAGTCTTGTCTCAGTACAAAAAATAAATAAAGATCTGGAACATCCTGGCTTACGGTGGGTACACACAAACACATACATATGTGTGCGTGTATGTTTTTACAATAACTGAAAGTCCTTGGCAATATTTGTTAGACATTTTCTACCAATTTCTCAACCAATCCTGGTTGAGAGTATGCTGTGAGCGCTTGGCTGCTGCTTCTCAGTGTGTGTGGATTGAATGTTGCGTGTTGATTGTAAAGTGTTCTTGGGTTTCTAGAAGTGTAGCGATAGATAAATAAACAATAAGACACCACCAACACCACGTCAGTTTAAATTCTTAAATGGTTTCATGTACTTTATGTTTAGATTTTTTAAACACAATCACAATCAAGTTTGACATAATTAAATTAAATATCTATTGCTCTTAAATATGACATTTAAATATGAAGTATGCAATTTTATATTAATAATGTTGCATTCACTAATGTTTTAATGCTGGCTTGTCCCTTTTTACCTTAAGACAAATGGAAAATAATGGTACATAACTATAAAGTATTGTATTTTGTCATTTGCTGTCTATTCATCAGCTGCTTCTGTGTGAATAACACAGAGAAGACCATGAAGACAAACTACAGTTAAAGTGTGATAAGAGCTCAGTGTGTTGGGTTTTCTGTACTCTCCATGTTCCCCCGTGACATTAAATAAAATGCACGAAGTACTTTGTCACATACTCTCTCTCTATTTAGATTTATTATGACTATGAGAGTTAAAATATGACTCTCACATAATTGTTTTAAAACTCTTCAACACAGGCTTATCTCCTGTAACACACACACACTCTGAAACTAATTAGTGTGAGAGTTGAACTTGTGGCCTAAGTGTCTCTCATGCTACAAACCCCAATTCCAGAGAATTCTGGATCGTTTGTAAACTTCAGTAAAATCATAATTGTGTGCTGTGTAAAGTTAGGAAAACTTTACCTGATATTTTCAAGAACATTTCCCTGTTACCATTTTGACTAATGGACACATCCCCATTAAGTCCAAAGGAAAAGTACAGAAATACACCTTTCGCCAGCAGTTATTAATCAAAAAATATTTATGTATTCAGGCTAAATTAGTGTAATTTTCCACATATTAGGAAATTATGTGATTTAGACCTTGGTACGATTGCATAAGACATGGAAAGTGCTGATGCAAATATGTACATGTTAATTTCCCACCAATAAATAAATAAATAATATCAAAAATAAATAAATATACTGTCGCAAAATATTACAAACATATGCAACTATGTCATAAAATACACTTTCTCATTTATCTGACTCCGTTGCTAATGAGACTGAGACAGAAGCTGTGTCCATAACTGTGTCTTATTCTCTCCATATATTTAGCACTATGTTGGGGTTCCGCCATTTTGTAGTGTCTGTAAACATTGTGGACAATTTTCAGCGCATTAAAACAATCCCACAATGCACAGCAAAAGGTAGAACACATTAGTGATGGGAATTTCGGCTCTTTTTGGGGAGTCGGCTCTTTTGGCTCGGCTCTTCATAAAGAGCCGGCTCTTTCGGCTCCTAAATGGCTCTTTGTTTTACCACTTATTTCCACTGGTACAGAACATTATTACCTACATTTACATGACTATATGGACAAAATATTATTGTTCAATATTAAAAATAATAAATAGTGTTGCAATTGCCAATTGTTTTAATGGCTGTCTTGTAATAACTCACTGATTGCACTCACACCTTCAATTGTATAAATAACTGGATTTTTATTAAAACACCTTAATAAAAAATCACTTGTAAACTCTGAAATACAGCCAATGGAACCCAAAAGGTAGGTATTACAAATAGCTCAATAATTAAATAATCATCCATTTCTGATTAATAAAATAAACAAATACAGGCATTTGAATATTTTTTGCCTCCACCAACAAACCACGACTCTATAAACGAACCCGAGGCTCTGCCGAGCCGGCGGCTGGAAATGGCCACTGACCCCAATAGACAAGTCTCCCAGCACGCCCAGACTTGAGTCATTGACCCATTTCCTCTCGTTTTCTTGACTCTCAAGCAATTTAGCATTAGTGTAAATAGCAGACTGCTAAGTTAAGCTGTATCTACGCTTCGTCTCCCCACATTCACCACCTACTCTCCGTTATTCCACCCCCCCCCCCCACCTCCCGTCATACAGCCAGTGCCTGTGTTACTCCTCCAGCCAGTCGTTTATTACTGTTACCACTGAATTTCTGTATTTTTAGTAATGCTACATGTATTTTATTTTACTAATTTGAGTGTTTTGTAAACATTTATCGGTGTAAAAAGGTGACTTTCGGGGCGGGGCTGGAACGCATTAATTGCTTTTCAATTATTTTACATGGGGACTCGAGAAACGAACGTTTCCACTTACGAACCAGGTCACGGAACGGATCAAGTTCGTAAGTAGAGGTTCCACTGTACTCTGCAAAGTGCAAAACTGATTTAACATTTTCTTCAACTATTTTTTGGAAGGCAGATTGGCATTCAGGAAAACCAAGTGTCTCAGCTTTGCTTGTTGTTCTCTGATTGGTTGAATGACAAGCCTTAGAAAAAAAAGGCTCGGTCTTAGACGGGAACCGGCTCTCATCGTTCACTTACAAGAGCCGGCTCTTTGAACCGGTTCGTTCGGTGTTGTCTGGTAAAATGATCCAGATACATCCAGATGATGTATTATCAGAAACGATTCACTACATTCCGGAGATCAATTACCTATAATAGTGCACTGTATAGTGAGTGATGTAGGGAATAGTGAGTAGAGGGATATTTCGGACACAGCGAGATACTCACAAGGGATTATCATCAGCATACACACAGTGAGTTCACTCCCATAATTATTTAATTAATTATATATATATATTTTAATATAAAAATATTTTTTAAACATTGACACAGTTGAACCAACTTTTTTGAAAAGTGATTCCGTGTTTGAAGCATTTGAAACCTGCTTGTGCTGCCCTCTAGTGTCTAGTTTAATTTCCTACAACGACTTCCTTTCTGATTGTCATTGTTTCCTTATGAATCTTATTCACAGAAATAAACACTTATTACAAATGTACCAGTTTGAACAAAAATATTTGACATGATTCTCAATCTCAATAATAAACAAATAGCCAATAATAATAGACAATAAATAAATAGCCTATTAAATGTCAGAGGAAACCCTTGAGGGTTGTATGACACTTCTAAATTAGTGAGAGTCTAATACCTATATATTAAAAACACATTCCTGAAAAGGAATGTGTACCGGAGTGGTTCTGCCCTTTGCATGCGCACATGTTTACTTTGAGGTTACGTCAGCCGCTAGGACTCATGGTAGCAAACACATTCCGTGTAAAATGGTTAATTAAAAGTTAACAGGAAGTTTCGAACAGACTTTATAGTGGAGTTAGTAGTGGCAGTAGTGGTTAGTAGTAGACTGGTGTCTTTGCCAGCTAACTTATGTAACCGTCTCCAAAGTACTCAGCTTGTTTAGACATAAGTTTGGGCTGTAGTTGTTTTTTTCTGCATTAAAAACAAGATTCCGAGATTAAAGACAGAATTCTGAGAAAAAATCTCGGAATAATTGAGTAAAAAAGGTCTGTATAATCTCGAGAATATCAGAATATTTAGAGAAACACTGTTTGGGTGATTATTTATTATAAAATATAGACAGACGGACTCACACTCTGTGGGCCATGAGTGAATTGTGAAAGAAGCAGTCAGTGAAGTGAACAGAATTATTTATTAAACACATTCACACGACATGTCGACCCCGTCAGTGCAGCTCCTGACTGTGATGCATAAGGCTTTAGTTTATTGTACGAGTCCGAGCCGTAACGCGATGGAGCCTCGTGGGCACCGGAGTTCTACTCGCTCTGGATCCATCATTTTTGTGATCATTAATTGTATCCTGTGAAACTACATTCAGGGTTTAAATACTAATCACACTGTGGTCCTGATGTGGAAGAGAACTGAGTGTTTATTCCTGAAATCTGTACCACAGCATCACTTAAGCAATACACTGCATTTCACAGTTGCACTGTCTGCTCCATTATACACAGCGAATTATTCAGAGATTTTTTTCTCAGAATTATTCCGAGAATATTCTCAGAATTCTGACTTTAATCTTGGAATCTTGTTTTGTTTTCAACGCCGTGGCCCTAAAATTCCGTCGTAAGGGAAGAGAGCGACTTCTGTTGACCATTTGAATTCGGTGTCTTAAATAGGACCACAGATGACTGTTCTCTTTATTCATGGTGACTTTATAATTTAAAAAAACAAAAGCAAAAAAAAAAAACCTTAGCAGTATCACATGATTCCTTCAGACACACCCACAATTGGACAAGTAACTGAAGGCCAGAGAGCCTCTTCTTTAGACCAGATGAATTCGGTGTCTTAAATAGGACCACAGATGTCTGTTCTCTTCATTCATGGTGACTTTAAAAAAAAACAAAAAACAAAAAACACCTCTGAGGTATCACATGACTCCTATAGACACACCCATAATTTGACTAGCCACTCTAGGCCAGAGAGCGACCTCCTATTTAGGTCACACCAGATGGCCATTCGCCTATTAAGAATTGATGTCTCATCCCTTTATACAAGTAGGTGCTGAAAAAAAATGAATCATTATTAATCATTTAAAAGTCCCTTTACACAAATAAAGTCTGTTTTTTTTTTTTTTGGGTTATTTTGCAGGGCATTAACAAGGACAATCTATCTGTGTTTATTTCAAACTTTCTTTTGTTTAAAAAGGCAGTTGACGAAGATTTTTAAAATGTATTTATTTATTAGTAAAATGTAAAAATATACAATGTACATTATATAAACTATACATTTACAAATAATGTGAAACAAAATATACATTCACTTCTATACATATACACATAGTTTACACTGAGCCTTTTGCGCTAATCAGGAGCGCTAAACCTAGCTAGAGGAAGATGGTTTCACCTTTTGAGTCTGGGTGTCTCTCTGTGTTTCATCCTCTTGCTCTGAAGGGGTTTTTCCTTCAGCTGAAGTTGTAGGTGTAGTTTGAATATGCTTTGCTTGTAGCAGGTTCAGTTTCAGTCGGTGAATCTGTGGAGTTTTGCAGTCAGTAGTTTCTAATGAGAGCCTCTAAACAGATCCATGGTGAAGGCTACTGCACTGAAAGCATCATAACGAATTCTGCCGGACAGAGAGAGAGACAAACACATGAACGAGTAAAATAAATGTAAATAAAGCAGGTTAATCTAAGTAGTAACATAATACTTTAACACAGCTGCTATCTTCCACTCCTTTATTGATGAAACACATTAACCCGAGGCCAGATGGCATATTTGAATGTAGTAAAATCAAAACAGTACCCAGTTTATCACTTTATTTGTGGAGGCATATGTCCAGATCCTCAGTTTGAGTTATGTGTCGATAAAGTAATTACCATCAAAGTCCACAGTGCCATCTCCATTGAGGTCCATCTCCTTCAGTAGCTCCTCCAGCTCTCCTTTCTTCAGCTTCTCTCCAAGTAAAGTCTTTACTGCCTCTTTCATCTCATCTGGTGTAATCTTCCCATCCCCATCTGTATCAAACTAACTCACAAAAGAGTGCCAATTACAACCTTATTTATGACCTTAAAAATGAGGTCATTATACGTAGGAAATGTGCTCATTAGAAGCATACACATACAAGTTGTTTATCTTCTGTGGGTTTGATTAGAGTGTGTGTGTCTGATTATTGTGTTATTAAAGATATGTGTGTACAAGTTTTTATTACAGTATACCTGGTTGAAAGAGCACTTGAGCTCCTTTAGTCCAAGCATGTGTGCTGTTTCTGTCATCATTCTTGGCCCCATCAGCTCACAAAAATCATCAAAATCCATCAGACCACCCACTGCAGCAGCAACACACACACACACACACACACACACACACACACAAACAAACACATACAATAAAACATACAGATCAGACATTTGATGGCCAGTGGAGGATGATTAGAAGAATAAACATTAAACATGACTATGATTAAAAGAATAGAGTTAACAACCACATATTAGTATAAAGAATAAAGCTCAAAATATAATGCATTTGATTCTAATTATTAGTTAATTACACTCTATTTAATAATTGAAATATATATATAAAGACTCTAGTTGGTGGTAAAGTGTATAAGAAATAGACTGTGAACAAAATTATAAAATCAATAAAATAAAGAAAAAAAACTGTATTGTACATCAGAAGAACAGCACATACATTTGACTACATGCAAAATAAGCACATAGTCTATAAGCAAATAAAGAATAGAGTTAGTCAGGCCAAACCCTCACTCAGAATGGACACTCACACCTCATCTTAATCTGCTGAATGATCTCCAGCAGTTCCATCTCCGTTGGCATGTATCCCATCGTTCTCATGCACTCTGCTAGGTCTTTATAGTTCAGATACCCATCCTGATCATAATCAAACTCCTTAAAGGCCTCGGCCAGCTCTGAAACCAACACATACACCTGGTTCAGGTTTTACAGGTGCTTTACTGTTATTAAAAAAATAGTGAATGTAAATTACTAAAAGAAATGAAATGATCTGTGAAAAAGATAATTAATTACTTCAGTTACTCACCATCTAATTCTGGTTGAGACAACTCCCTCTCCTACAAACATACACAGGAAAAAACAATAATCGTGCATTTTGAGAGTGAAACTTTATTGTGGAGTTTCATGTAATTCTTAGATTACACCATTCCCAATGGGAAGAAAGCTAAAGACCTAAACCCAGGTTTTCCCTGCTCACAGTTTTTTTTTTTAACTGATCTGTCTAATGGACACTAAACTCTCACCTAATAGGTTTACACAGCTGTTTTGCACCATACACAATGTAGTTTCCAGTGACAATATGCACTAATTTATAAGCACAGACACTTATAATAACTTTTATAAAGGTAAAGACAACAAATACTATCACGGCTCTGGTGTTTTTCTTACAGTCTTATCTCCACTGTTCTGCACTGTTTACCTGGTTAATGATTATATTATTATTAGAGTTAAAGTATATATAATGTTTGTGTTGCCTACTGTATGTATCTTCTTTATTTCTTGTCTCCTGCTCTGTGTTAGATAAGTGTAATGGACAAACTGTTTCATTCCACTCTTGACATGTCTGTAGTGAGGAATCACAGTACAGCTGATTTGGATGTTTTATTTGATTATTTGTATTTCATCAAATTAATGTGTCTCTGAACTATTCACACAAACATTTCGAATATAAAAGGGTTAATTTTGAGATCCTCAATAAGTGGACTTCATCAGCTTAACAGAGTGAGAGGTGCTGTGGGTTTTGAGACCAGGAAGGTCAGATAACAGACAGAGCTTCCTGATTAAATTGGATTAAATGCACTTTTCCTCTATGTGTGTCGTCATGGCACAATTAATCTCACATATCTCACATATCTGTATTTATCAAGCTTATTCGATCAATTTTTATTCTGTATCGTGCTACTGACCTCATGCACACACACATACACACATACACACACACACACATTGGACAAGAGACATTCTGAGTGCTATAGTAAAATATAACTGCAGCATTGGGTTTTATTAACCAGTAATTAAGGACTATCACATGAAAGAGAATTTTTAAAAGGGCTCTACAGCAATGGTAGTGAAAAACTGTATACAGATAAAGGTGCAAGAGAAGAAGCTCTCTCTCTTAACATAGACCTACACAAAGCAGCATGTTAGTCTGCAGGAAAATGTCCAATACATGTTCAGTTGAGCAAATATTTGCGTGGTCGGGACCAAACACATCATAATCAGTTATGGTTTATTACTGTTCGCTAATAAATAGCACTAGTAAAACTGCTGTATAAAAGCAGTGATACACACGAGCTGGTGCTGTGACTAAATTTAAGCACAGCTGGGATATGGACCCCTCCTAATACCAGATCACAGCCAACACTGGAGGGCTAGGGACTGGATGTGGAACAGAGTTTTCTGGAACCCTGTTGTCTTCTCAGTAACTGGGATGATTATTCTTCGAACACCAGAACCTGACCTAGTGATCTGAACTCTAAACTTCGCTGACTGTAATTAGCTGAGGCACTGAGCTACGCTAACAAGCTCTTATAGGGATTAAAATCAGATTACACCTCTACTCTGTGTAGAGCACATTACATAAGCACACATACATATACACACATAAACACCCCCACACTTACACATGCTCCCAAACAAAACAAGCTGCATTTTCTCAGAACAATGAACTGGGCACACTTCAGCCTCACTGCCATTACACTGGGTCTAGTAATGCTTAGTAAATTAATTTTGTACAGTTTTTTTTTACATGAATTACATGAACAAATTAAGTGCTTTGTGTGTGTGTGTGTTTTTTTTTTTTGTGTGTGTGTGTGTGTGTACCTGTCCAAATACAGTGTTAAGAAGGTTTGTGTACACTTCTTCATTAGTCTTTTTGCCTTTTGATTTCCTTGGAGTCTCTCCAGTGGGTGTTTTGCGGAGAGCCGGCTTCAGGGCAGCTCCATCTGCTGACTGCCCTGCTTTGGCACTGAGAAAATGGAGTGTGAGAGATAGAAAAATACAGAAAGTCAGGTGACAGGGTCAGGAAGTGAGTAAAAATAATGGCATGTTTTCTAGTGTTTAGAACTGTAAATATTTGAACTCTGATTAAAAAAATTCTCCTTAAAATACAAGGGTCCTTTAATAGAAATTCACAGTGAGCTGTAATGAAGTTTACTCAAAAAATACATATAAATCAATTATTCTGGAAAAATATATGATTAAAAAAAGCCTAGTGCTTAGAAGTTAATAAAAGTGAGAATTCATTATGTATAAGAAGTAAATGAGGCAGATTCATATTGTCAAAAGAATCAAGGAAATGTTAAACACATTCATGTCCAATGACTCTATTTTGTACCATAAAGGAAGAATGCCAGAGGGCTTGTCTACAGCAGGTTTTACTACTTTCTTTCTGAGCTTAACTTGTGTGTAATTATATATATGAGATGACAGCATATAAACACCACTACAGTCATAATTACTAGTGGATAACAGTCTTATAACAGCCTTTCCTCAGTGAGAAATCTGTCATGAATAAAGCTGTGATAGTCACTTAGGGTTTAATAGTAAACTGGGTGCTGTTTAACTTTTCAGAGACTTGTAAAATAAAATTGATGTGTTATATTAATCCATTTGTGCAAAAACATAAATGAGCAAGACACATGGATAACACACACACACACAAACGTTATATATATATGAATAAAGAAATAAAGAGGTCCTTCATCAGCTGGGTAAACCAGTTGCTTTTGAAGCTCTGGGAGAGGGGGTCACCAATCTTATCCAGAAAGGGCTGGTGTTGCTGCAGTTCTCTAATTAAGTAGAAGCACCTTTGATTCTACTCTATAAATCAACAAGACGTTTTAAACGGTTATACTCCTTCACGGCTGGAATGAAAACCTGCAGGAATAAGACTCCAGGAGGTACAAGAAGCGCTTTGATTGCACAGGTTATGAATAGACCTCCTCCAAAATGCTCTGTTTTTTGACAAGTTCATGCTACGTTAAAATTTTACAAATTTGTAAAAAAAAAAAAAAAAGCAGAGATTTTCTTTACCTATCAGCAGAATGTGTTTTCTGTGTAGAGGGTGCCTTCTGTGCCATTCTAAGGAGAGAGGGGAGAGATACGAAAAAACATATATGTATATATATAGAGAGAGATGTGAAGCAATTATGGATTTTTAGTTATATGTGTTTTAACGTGCTGCTAAACTGCAAATACAGAGGTAGAGGTTTAATGCGGTTTTACAGGAATCAGACAGAGAAAACTACATTTGACAGGACTGAGAAAAACAATGTCAACATGTCTGTAAAATTTGTAAAGATCTGTAAAAACAAATCTTTTTGTTTTTATTTATTTTCAACACTCAACAAGTCAATGGATCTGGGTGCAAATAAAATTTGCACATTGTTTCAGATGTTGAACATAATGTTTTCAAATAGAGACTCAGCACTTGTTCTGTTATAAGTTCATGAAAATATAAATATGTTTGTTTTTTAAGGAGAAGACGTTATTACCCAACCAACACATATATGTGGGGCCTATGTGAGTACACCACCTGAGTCCCAGCTAATTTTGTTTAAGCAATAAATGTTGGCCCAATTATATATACACTCTGGACCCACACTGAAAAATATGGCTCCTTGGATTTACTTAAGTATTTTTTAAAATCAAAGGGTTGCATGAAATTAAATCATTTACATTCAGATATGAAATGTGAGAATGAGTATGTTACTGTAATTATATCTCTGGATGAAGAGAGTATCGTTTTTTTTCAGTGCATGTTGGCCCTGAATATTGACAGTAACTGGGCTGCCCACATTTATCCAATTTATTCAAGTGGGCCCCATTAAACTGTGCTGGGTAAGCACCCTTAAAAGCACAGAGACATAGATAAATACCAGGCACAAAAACATAGATAAAGTAACAGGTGTTATTACAAATTCAACTACAAAGTAAAACAACCAATTAAATCCCCATTCTGCCCCACTGTACCCTACCTTTACACTGTAGAACAGGCCTCAGAAGTGAGGGATGTGAGATAAGGGAGTGAATAAGCACTCCTCTTTCACTAGCACTCCAACAAACACTGTATGAATTCGACCGTCCAGACCTTTCCTCTTCCAGTCTTACACTCTTTTGTTCTCCTTCTCTCCTCTCCTCTTCCCTCACTCCCTCCATCCGTCTGAAGACTAAGAGGTGATTATCTGGCTAAATGTGGTCAGATTATCCTCAGGAACGTGCCGCTCTGTGTGACCAGATCAAAGCTCACATTCACGCCAATGAAAAACTTTCACGAGTTATTGATAAATACAGGTTATCTTTCAGAAGAGATTTCTGAGGAGAAAAGACACATCCACTTGCAGAAGAAAAAGAATATCAAAAAAATACATGATTACATGAATATTTATTTTATCCTCATCAGAAAATAAATTTAGCCCACACTGAGGAAAGAAAATGGACACACACACACACACACACACACACACACACACAAAAGAGAGAATTAACAAAGATGATGCTGATGATTCTCAGAAAATAAGCTGACCATAAGCTGACCATATTAGGTTTGGGTTTGGGTTTGCTCAGACAGGGAGACAGAGGAAATGTGAAACCAAATTCTGACTCTGAACTTTAGAGGTATGTCTCCTAAAAATATTAGAAAATTTAAATAAGCCAATAAATATTTCCAACAAAAACAGATCAGGAAATGCTTAATAAAACATCCATCCATCCATCCATTATCTGTAACCGCTTATCCAATTTAGGGTCGCGGGGGGTCCAGAGCCTACCTGGAATCATCGGGCGCAAGGCGGGAATACACCCTGGAGGGGACGCCAGTCCTTCACAGGGCAACACAGACACACACACATTCACTCACACACTCACACCTACGGACACTTTCGAGTCGCCAATCCACCTACCAACGTGTGGTTTTTTTGGACTGTGGGAGGAAACCGGAGCACCCGGAGGAAACCCACGCGGACACGGGGAGAACACACCAACTCCTCACAGACAGTCACCCGGAGGAAACCCACGCAGACACAGGGAGAACACACCACACTCCTCACAGACAGTCACCCGGAGCGGGAATCGAACCCACAACCTCCAGGTTCCTGGAGCTGTGTTTAATAAAACATGTGTAACATATTATATATGACTACTATAACATTTACATTGATTTTTTCCTGAAGTGCATAACATACTTACTAAGTATAGAAATGAAAATGAATAAAATTGGAATATTAAACTCAGTTAAAACAAACAAACAAACACTAATGGGTTTTGTTATCATTTTTTGTGAGATCTAAGATATTTTGAATGAAGCAAATCAACCAAAATGCCCAGAAGTTGAGGATTTGTGAAAAATGGCTTAAATGCTTTTTAACTGTAGATAGCGAATGGTGCCCTCGTACATGTGCCACAAATACATAGCCCTCACACTCTTATCGGTAAGAGCACAAAGAAACGATTATCTATAAAATTGCCGTAATTAAAGGAGGCATGGGTAAATTCTCGGCGGCTGGACAGCAATGGGGTGATTATTCGTATTTTCTCTTCCACCTTAAATGGTGCAGTAGTTGCATCCTGTCGCCGCTAGATGGCAAAGTACGAACACAACTTCCATACCATGGAAAAATACACGTTTAGCTTCAGAATGTTTATAGTCTGTTATATTGTATCTTCAGTGAGCCTTTCAGACACGTTAAAAATAAAGAAATAATATCCGAAGAATGAAGCTAAACGTGTATTTTTCCAAGGTATGGAAGTTGTGTTCGTACTTTGCCATCTAGCGGCGACAGAATGCAACTACTGCACCATTTAAGGTGGAAGAGAAAATACGAAAAAGAAACTGGAGAATAAGTAGACAACTTCAGCGTCGTCTGTGTTGTAAACTCCACTCTTAAAACCGTTCTTCATCCTGAAATCTTAAAGCTATACAAGCGTCGTTTTCCCACAGTGATAAAAAAAACCAGACTTATTTTTTTACTGTCATTCTAACATCAACCTCCGAAGCCTCGCCCCCACTGTTACAAAGTGAAAGTGAAAAGGGCCTGAGCTGTTTCAGTGTCTGTATTTCTGTGTTTTTGCTATAAATCTGACGGAGATTTCGGCTTAAAATCTGTACGAGCCCTAATCGTCTAAAAGGAATCCCGGAGGTAGGATCGATAACCTGCTGTCAATAACCTTGTCAGAAATCTGGGAACAGAACGGTAGGTCTGCTAACCGCACTGCTCTTAACAATAAAAACGGATGAGTGGAAAACCTTATACTGATTGACTTTATATACAGTGTAATGAATTTATATGCACTATATACTGCACTATATTTGCTCTCTGTGTTTGTGCAGAAATGTTCACGTCTCTGCTTGTGCTTTTGTTGTGGGCTGAGCTTCCACAGAGGTCAGGTAAGCGAATTTTACACATTTTAAAAATCACACTTCTCGTGTAAAGGTTTTTTTCTTATAAGAAGAAGAAGAACTACTACTTAATTAATCCTCTTAAGGAGACTGAGTCTCTTCATTTAACCCATCAATTTAGTGAACACACACACACACACACTAGTGAGTGACTTTATCTTATCCCATTTACACACTAGGAGCATTGAGCACCCACCAAGGGCCCTGGTAGGATTTGGGGATTGGGTGCCATGCTCAAAGGCTATTCAGCCATGGATATTAAGGGAAGGCACGAGTCCCACCCACACCCCCTCCTTGGCATGCTTCACCAAAATAACATGAGACAAAACTGAAACTGAGAGAGGGACAGAGAGAGATATTTCTCCTGCCCGTCCTGGAGACTGATTTGACAACATCCTGTCCCAAGCCTGCTTCTCTTAAGGCCATGACTACCCCCTAATGAGTGAATTCAGCTCTTTTACGCTGCACCAACTCTGGGTGCTGACGTTCAGTTGTGCAGTCTCTAATTAGAATAGCAGGAAACTAACAGAAAGCTGTAGAGCAGCTGGATATGAGCCATGCAATGCTCAGTGCCATGCATGGGCTAGTGGTAAAGCCTTCCAGTATTGGGTTGAGCAGAGAAACTGTGTTAGAATTTGAGCTGATAGTAAACCCAATGATCTTTGTTCCTCAGATGCCTTTACTGTGAAATCTGGTGGGGTGATCACTGGGACGGTCGGTTCCTCCGTGGTTCTCCCCTGTTGGCTCGATCCTCCACTGGACGTAACAGCTTTGGAGGTGCGTTGGTACCGTAAAGCTATCGCTAACACAATTCTGTTGTATGAGAACCAGAAGATATCACAAGCTGGGAAATATATCAACCGGAGTTCTCTGACCATTCGAGAGCCTTCATCTGCTGGACTGAAAGTTGGAGACATATCCCTAAAGCTAGAGAACTTGAATTTATTAGATGAGGGGACATTTACCTGCTTCGTGACTGGAGCCACTTATGGTGCCAGTGATGTGACCCTTAATTTAACCGGTGAGTAGAAACATACTCCAGTTTCACTGTTCACAGTACACACTTTGCACAACACAGTACACAAGAGTTGAGCCAGCAGTTAAGCAGTGAATAACAATATAGCAGCTATTTCCATTCTTTAGTATCGCTGCTTGCTCGTCCAGGTTTAGCAATGAAGAGAAAGTTTTGCAGCATGAGCTTGTGTTTAAATGGAGAAATACAGTCTAATAAACTGAAGAAATGCAATGCTATGCCTCAGCATTGGGCTGTAAAGCAAAGAAAGTATTCTCTGGTGTGAGCTCCATCCAGTATATTTCGAACCAGTTGGAGCAGTGTTTGTGTTCTACAATTAATCATCTAATATTAGTAACTGACATTAAAACCTTCCTAGAGTAGTCAAAGAGAAACAAACACATGATTGTTGTGAGCAGATTTTGGCCACAAAATGTAGTCCATAACTTGTAAATTAACTCTCTCTCTCTCTCTCTCTCTCTCTCTCTCTCTCTCTCACACCATCAATCTGTCTCCCTCTCTCTCTCAGCTTTAGGTTTGTCTCCTGTTATTTCAGTGGAGCAGGACAATGATTTGCTGAATGTTAGTTGTCGAACCTGTGGCTGGTTTCCTCAGCCTCGTGTGGACTGGAGTTTCGACAAAAAGCCCACCCTTCTCTCCCAGGGTGTTGTGTATACTCCAGATAAGAATAAACTGACCTGTGTCCACAGCTGGGTGCGAGTCTCTCCATCAGAGGTCGGCCAGGCCTCCTGCTCACTCTCTGTCCCTGCAGCAGAACAGAAGGACAGCACTGTGGACATTCGTGCCATTGCTCGTTTGGCAGGTTAGAAAACATTAAATATATAATAAAATTATACATACATAATAAAACCTTTGTGTGTTGCCCTGCAAAGGAATGGCGTCCTGTATGGGGTGTGTTCTCATATTGTGCCAGTGATTCTGAGTGGGCTCCAGAATATAAAATAATGGTTGAATATAAATTATATATAAAATAATGGATACATAATTAAATCATCTCATGTTCAGTTACTGTTGTATACTACATGTCCAAGCATGCATTGTGGGCACATGTATAAACACATAATGAAGAATCAGCTCATAACATGACATGAAATGGCACATTCTGGAGTAGCTGCTAACAAGTTCACAGGTGAACATGCTCAGTACCATGCTCAGTAGTTTTAGCTAGAGGGATATAAATTCTTGCAATATTCTGGATCACAAACATCACTCCAACACATCTTGAAGGTATTAGATAAAGCTCCATAACTCAGGAGAACACTGCACATGTTTCATTGCTCCTCAGCCCAGTGCTGGGGGCTTTTTTCCTCTCTAACCCACATTTAGCATTTACCCTAGGCTCATGTGCAGATGGTTTAAGCATTTCTATAGAAAGTATACACACTGTGTCTACACTGGGTTCAGTTTAAACAGCTGAGTAGTTCACACATTAATATGGCTGTGTACAAACATTTGGACATAGACCTACTCATTTAACTCTTTTAAAATGCTTTTAACTCTGTTTAAATCTGCTCCACCTCATGTTTTTGTAATGACCTTGCAGAGGACACGGGTGCTGGAGTCTGGAAGACACTCTTTGCTGTGGCATTGACAGCTGTTTTGGCGATAATCTGTGCTGGTGTCTTCTTCTACAGGAAATTTAAAAGAGGTGAAATCAGCTTTCAGACACAGTTTATAGATGGTTTAAACAAACAAAAATTGTATTTTGTATGCTAATTGAACAGTCAATATTTATGTTATAATTTTAGGACCAAAGCTAGCTAATTATTTTATGAAAGTGATTTCACATTTTACAAGTTTCTATCAAGTGCAGCTATAAGTGTAGAGTGTAGTTTACCAGTTTATGCTCATGGATGAGTCCCCTACATGGAGATGGCCTTTTGGTTTAGTGCAGAATCTGTAATACACACTGGCCTCCAGGTCAGCGTAATAATTTTTATAACATCGAGAAGAATCATTGGAAAAAATAATGACAAAAATGTATGTTACTGTGTTCTGTTTTTGAGTGTTCATACTGGTGCTTCTGTGTTGCAGAATACACACCAGTTCCTAAAGGTAAAGTACATCTTCACTTATATTCTTGTTTTGAGGTTATTTTTCCAGGTTTTGTATAAGAATTAAACATTCTTTATCCTACATGTAAATGCAAAGAGAGAGTTATACAAAACATGTATTTCATGTACATGTACAGGTTGTCTATTTTATATGTAAAATGCCAAGACATACTTTTTCTTTTTTTTTTAGATGTATTTCCCCATTATAATATCACAATAATTCATTCATAATCTGAAACCACTGATCCAGTTCAGGGTCGTGGTGGGTCTGCATTTGCATTAAGTGCAAATAAAAATGATGTTTTTCATCAAAAAACAAGTGTACAAGTGTACAAATCTTAGGGGATTTTATTTCACCCAGTATTTATAGCCATCTATAAGCA
The DNA here is from genome assembly GCF_029633855.1 of Hoplias malabaricus. NCBI lineage: Eukaryota > Metazoa > Chordata > Actinopteri > Characiformes > Erythrinidae > Hoplias > Hoplias malabaricus. The sequence continues at coordinate 2,236,055 of NC_089801.1, forward strand.
TGGTTAGAAACTCAAGCAGTATACCTTTTTTACTCGTGTAGTGTTATTTACTAGAATTGTGATTGTTTTGTCCTTTCAGATGAAGAAGCTCAAAATACAGGTAAGAAATACTCTATTCAAGATTATTTTAAATTAATTCTCTTTTAAAGGTTTACTGTTAGTGTTTATGTGAAGTTTATATTAATCCCCTATTATATCTTATTTGGTTCATTTGAATCACTGAATTTATTTTCAGGTTCTGGAACTATAAACATGGAGGAGCTTAAAAAAGATGCAGGTATTAATCTGAATTTACTTCTTCATCAGTGTATTTGGAAATGTTAGAATAAACTCCAAGACTTTTCATAATTCCCTCATAATTTAGTGTGAGCTGTAAAAAAGTGATAGAGACATGTTTTGTTTTGAACTGGCTGAGTGTAGAGAAACTTGTTCATGTTTTAATTTGGTTTTAAATAGAACCATGTGTGTCCACGTCTACAAAACAACCTCTCCAAAATCACTAGTGATCTCCACAAGTCTAAAAAGATTTATATGGAATGATGATGGAAATGACAGTGGATCTATCTCATAAATCAAAACACTGCCAACCTTTTGCTTATATCTCAGCAATTTCATTATTTTGGAAAATGAAAAGTTAAACAAATCCTCTGTACTTACTGAACCTGTGTCACTGCTTTAATTCCTCTTTCTCTTCACAGTGAGAATCACATTAAATCTCACAAATGTCAGTCCATATTTAAAGCTTACTCCTGACGGCAGCAGAATAAGAGACAACTTTCCGGAGAACTACAAAGTACATGGTTTTCCTTACACTTTATGTATCTGTGGAGTAAATAAATTCACCAGTGGTCGTGCATATTGGGAGGTGGGATTAAAGTTAGCTGACATACAGACCAAAGAATCATGGCTTATAGGAGTCACTACTGATCCAAATTTATCACAGTTATCTAACAATAAAACAGACCTTACTCCTTCAAAAGGTTTTTGGTTTCTTTGCTCAGACGGGGAGAATGGTTTCCACGTCAATACAGAACCTGAGATTTGTTTCTCAGTAGATCCAAGACCAGAGACTGTTGGAGTTTTGCTTGACTATGAGAAAGGAGAACTTTCATTTTATAATGCTAAAGAGGGTCTCAAGCTTTTCACTATGAAAACAAGATTCCAGGGAGCAATTGTGCCTCTGTTTAACCCAGGAATAGGAGACAAGGCTCCTCTTACAATCAATAGCAACATTAACACAGTCATACAGGGTAACAGTCCCCAAAATCCCAAAAGTCCTCAACCTCAAGCTGATAACTCAGGACAGGAAAACAGTCCCCCCAATCCTACAGAGAGTGCTAGTGTTGAAGACAATACCACAACACAGGAAAACAATGCTAGCCAATCTGCATAGAGCCCAAATGCTCAAGCTAAAGATCTAAAGCCAGTTGTGTAGGCGGGAATATATTTTTGAGGAGGCTTATGAACAAGTGTTAAAGCCCTCAAAATAGATGAGGGTTAATTTTCCCAAATACCCTGCACTGTCAAGACATCAGGCTACAGCCTATTGCTGACATCAATGCAGTCATCATACAATAACCAGACAGTACATTTCAACGAGAATGCAGGATGCACATTAACTTCCACTCAATGTAATGAATGTGCTCACAAACAACAGGCCCAACTTTTGTCCAAGCAATAAATGAGGTGCTAAAAATAAGAAAAGCAACACTAGCAAACTTAAACTTAAAAGCCTGAACTACACAACCTATGCTATGGCAGTCATTATAAATACATATAGACCATTGATATCATACCTCTGATAACTTACAGCATTGAAGAAGAATTTTACTTTGACATTGGTTTTGCAAAATATCACTTTTACAGCACCTTTGTAATACAAATGTCTCACAAATTACCTTTCATTGTACTGGCCTTGCGGAATGGAGGTGCTGTTGAGAACACCACTAAGACATTGGGGACTGGTCTTATTGCATTGGGATTTCAATTATTGATAAAGTAAGATCATAAGCTAGTGTATTCATCAGGACAGCTAACCACTATAGAGCTCTATAGAGCAATTTTTTATATATATTTTTGTATTTTATTCATTAATTATTCCGTGAAGATTTGGTTGTCACAATCACATTTAAATTATCCCACTCCTGTCATATCTTGGATTCCCTTGAAAATGTTAATATAAAATCTTTTAATTTAATTTAAGCACCTTTGCAACAATCAACACAAGATTAGTCAATTTTTCACAATAATTAAATTATGTTTAGTATTGTACTCTGTTGATACTTCAGACATATTCACCCAGTTTGAAAAAGCTGTACGTACTATTTAAGATTCGATTGAGATCCTATAGTGCTTTTAAAAAAGGATAACGATTAAATTAATTACAGAGTTGGGATTTTTTGGGGAAATTTGATGAACAATTGTGGAATAATCTCTAGACTTGGAATGTAAAGATACACTATTATTATTATCAGTGTATGTGTTTTTGTTTTAAAATTAGAATGGATTGTATTTTATTTGGATCATTTTCTTATAGACAGCATGTAAGTATTAAACCATTTTCCACATTAATAAAATGTGCATATTACAGTACTGTGTAAAGGTCAGAGATCACCCTTCATTTATTTAATATCCCGATAATGGAACAATTAAGATAATTTTGAGGAGATTAAGTAAAAGATCATTCAAATCCAGACCTTAAATTTCCTGAATGTGGTGGGATTTGTTTTTAATTATGAGAAGCAAAGTGCAACCCACTGAATTCTGGAGGTGTTTCTGCAGATAATTAAAAAAAACTGAAAGTGTTCAGTTGTTCTGAAAAACTAAAAATAACCTGAAATAAGGGCAAAATTGGCAACGGTTCTGTTGAGGCTTCTGTATAATTTTCTGTTAAATATGTTTTTTTTTTTGATGATGAAATGAAAACTGACTAAATGAAGGGTGGGTCACTATCTTGAACTGTACAAAATAATTTTGATACAAAATGGCTTGTAATCCCTCATGCTACATATTCAGGCACTACACTACAGGAAGAGATTCATTCTACGGTGTACTTGATAAAACAATGTACAAAAATAAAAGCTGACATGTAACACTGCAATTTTAATTTAGTCTTTCTAATAGTCTGTGTTAAGGCCACTATATAGTGTGTTTTATTTAAAAAAGGAATTCACTTTTGCTATTCTGTGTGTGCTTAAAAACATGAAACTTCATTACTGTATGTTTTTTTTTTAAGTTTAACATTTTAAGTTAATTTTATTGTGAACAATATAAGCTTTTTTGGTAATCATATTGTGCTTTGTATACATTTAACATTTTTCATGCACTTCTAAATAAACTTTGTACAAATTGTTTACTTGGTGTACCAGTAAATGTTTGTTATATTAAATGTTAATTATTCAGTTCATGTGTTTGTACATCCAGCCCTGAAAGGCCCTCTTGCTGACACTTGCCATTGAGCTGATGTGCAGCTGTTCCACAGTTTGCCTTTTCTGTTAAGGTTATATAAAGCTAAAAATATATACAGCTACACCCTGTTTAAAAAATGTTTTACGGTTCAAATATTGCAGCCTAAAAAAGATATTGCAGTTTAAAAAAATGACTGACTTCAAGCACATATTTTAAATGCTTATTAAAAAAAAGCACTGCTGTGTCTGATCCACTCATACCACCATAACACACACTAACACACCACCACCACTTCAGTGTCACTACAGCGCTGAGAATGATACACCACCCAAGTCATACCTCCTCTGTGGTGGTGCTGTGGGGGTCCTGACCATTGAAGAACAGGGTGAAAGGAGGAACAGCAGTGAGTGTAGAAACAAGTGGGTGTTTACGGTTTACCAATGAACAGGGTGATAGGAGGTTATGTATACACACAAATGGACTATAATCCATAATTATTAAACTTAAAAAGTGTTCCTGTGTGGTCAGTGGAACTCAGAGGACAGTGCACAATAAACCTGTTGAGGCACAACGGAGGCACCTTGATGCACTTGAATTCACTGTGTGACTACAAATTTCGGACATGTATATTATAACTACACTACAGCTACACGAACAAATGTTTGCCACAAAAATAAATGTGTTATTACGTGATAGCACCGCCTAATGACGTAAAACGTATATTACAAGATTATTCAACTGGTTAAAAGAAGCTTGGGTAGTTTGAAAGCGTTTATTTGAACCTGTCTACTCTGGGGTAACAAAAAGGGTAATACTCGTATTAGATGTTTATTTCGACATTTTACTTAGCGTAAAGTGATATTATATTCATTTAAATATTTAGATCAGTACTCATTTTAGTTCAGTTTTAATTAGTGCACCCTGTAATGGTCAATATTAGATATGACCTGAGGTGTTGATATTAATTTTAGCCCGGTTTGCAACATGTTACTCTGGACCAATCGCTATAGGAAAAAGTCTGCGTTGTTTTTTACCACCTTTGGTTTACTTTGAGTTAAAATTATTACTCGTTTGAATTAAAGTTTATCTAGGCTTATATTTATTTTCACTGACGATGGAGTAAATATGGTTATATTAGCTCAGTTTAAACAAGTTTACTCTGATGTAAATGTGGTAGCGCTAGTTACTTTAGTTGTATGACCTCTTTACTCTGAGGTAATAGTGTTCGTGTAGCTAGCGGCTAATAACGAATGGTTAATAATCAATTTACTAAAATATTTTAAAAGACATTGCCTCCTAGACCGCTATTACTATTTTTTTTCATTTCCATTTCCTTTAAGGTTAGCAAATTCCTTCAGAATCTTACCTATAATCAATTTTTCATGATCTGATTTGTAGTCTAAATTAGCATTTTAGCTAGCTAAGCTACTAGGCCGTTAGATGTTGCCCAAACGTTAACGTTTAGTCTTAAATTTAAGCATTTCTCTGCTAATTTCTTCAAATTCTAAAATAAAATAAAACAATACGGTGTTGCAGTTCATATTGCTGCATATATTAAACATTTTGCACTAACAGTGTATTGAATTGTTTAAACATTTTTACTTTTTTTTCAGCTAATACCACATATTGCAGCATACTTTAACATTGTTTAAAAATCAGACTTAAAGCACATACACTCAGGCACTTGTGTCTGATCCACTCGTACCAGAACAACACACACCACCACTCTGTCACTGCAGTTGAGAACTCTGCGGTGATGCTCTTGGGGACCATTGAGGAACAGGGGGAGGGCGGGAGGTGTTATGGTTGATCACTGTACATCAATTTATTTAGAAACTGAGAGGACAGATTAAAAAAATTGAGGGAACGAATTATTAACTTGAGGAAACGGATTATTAAATCGAGGGAACAGATTAAGATTTTTCCACCTTAAGACTTCAGGGGCTCAGAGGACACAAATTCAATGTCATTTTGTTAAAGTGGTTTGAAAGCCCCACAACAAACACTGACTGAACCCTCATTCAAAAATTGTGACATGTAATGAAACACACTACACAAGCTAAAATGCAAATAAAAGTGTGTTATTTCTTGCAGTATGACATACATTAATCTTTGTGTTCCTCTAAACAGCTTTTCTTCTAAAATCGAATAGATCTTTACAATGCCATTTATGAAAACAAAAACAAAATCCAAAATGTTGCACTTTTATATAAGTAGGTATATACATAATGTACAACTTCACACAATGGAAAGACACAATACCCACTTCTGCTAGCATAAGTTCTACAGGATATCAACAAGCACTTGTTGGAATAAAACAGACAAATATCCAACAACAACTGAAATGTAAAAGGTGCAAGAACATGAATCTGAGGGGGGGAAAAAACAAACAAATAATGGGCGGGGGATTTACATGATCAGACTGGAGCTCAGAGGCTTAAGCTTATCTAAAATACTTTGAATGTTTTAAAAAACAGATGTTTACAAATGCTTGTTTGCCCCTGGTCAGTTTTTATTTGGACTTTTTGAGTGGAACGAACACATCCTCGACATGTGGGTCATTTTATACTTTACATTTTAAAGGTTAAAAGTGTAGAAACTATGCTATATTTAAGTATGTTATCTGGACATGTCTATATATATTATAGGTACTGTTGTGAGCAGGGATGAACAAACTTGCAAACAACTGCAAACATTTCTGTAAGTATAAATGCATTAATGAAAGTCTTGTCTCAGTACAAAAAATAAATAAAGATCTGGAACAGCCTGGCTTACTGTGGGTACACACAAACACATACATATGTGTGTGTGTGTGTGTGTGTATGTTTTTACAATAACTGAAAGTCCTTGGCAATATTTGTTAAACATTTTATACGGAATGTTTACTGTGTTTACAATAAATGGACCATGACAATCAAAGCAACACCCTCCCCCCTTCTTCCTACTTACAGCTTTGTGTGTATAATATAAAATTAAACTGTTTTTAAAACTATATTGACTCTCCACTTAAAACTGTTCCTTTTCTCACTGGGAGTAATACAGTGAGTCACAGTCCCAAGGACACCAATCATTGCACTTTTTTTTTCATGCTCTAAAACAATTAACTAAAAGTATAAATACTTATTAAGCAGGTTCAGTGCCTCTCAGAAAATTTAGACACACCTGACTGAGATTTCCACAAACATTAATAACATTAATATCTAATGTGGGAAGTCAAATCAATTAAAAATATGTGGAGAAAAAGTTAAAATTTTTTTTTTTCAAAATATAGAGGAAAACGGCATTCATAATACCTATGCAAGACCTGGATCAAAAATGTCCCCATGGGTCTGAAAGGATGCGGACATATCAGGAGGCCAACACAGAGAAATTTAAACTCAAATGAAGAATGTTAACATGCTTTCTAGAGGTACCTAATAAGGTCTAACTCACCATACTGCACAGTTGGGGGAAAAATAAAAAATGAAAAAGACACCACCTTTGTACATGACACATAGTGTTTAGTTGTCCCCCCAATTTGTTGTGCATTAAACCTGTAAAGAAATATGTTCTCCATAGAAGATGTGTTCATGTTTTTCAGAGAATTTAGCACAATTATACACAAAACGTTTACAAATGACTCTACATCAAGGCAAAACATTTTTGTTACTGGATCTAAAAACATGATTTATGAATCTGAATTTGTTAAACACTGGTTTGGTCATTGCTTCAGTACATTGTCCCTGTCTAATTAAAAACATGCATCTCCCAAAACAGTAACTTTACAGGAGAAAGAAAAAACTTAACGTTCAAATGAATGAATGTAAAAAGATTTTATTCCAAGTAATTTTGGAGCATTTCTACTGGTTCAACATGACATTTTCATGCCGTGTTCAAATGATGTAAAATAAAAATGGACAAAAATGGAGACATGTTTTTAATTGGACAGCAAAGATACGTGTCTTCACTGTTATATAAAAACGCAGAAAATAAAAAACACCAAGATTAATTAAAGTGAATTGCTTCTTTCATTAGGTGTGTCCGACAATTTCTTTCTGCTACTGTACATGACCTTTGGAAACAAACCCTCACTGAATGTGAACTGCATGAGTTCATCAAGAATTAAACTGAAATGCACTGGCGGTAGACACTGGACTTACGGTAAGCTAGTTAACGGTGAAAATGTACTTAAAGGAGCAGTCAGTCATCTTCTCCAATGATAATTGTTCATATAATAAAACGGAGGTTATAATGACACCTAAAATGATTTCCTAAATATTTTAAGCATGGCCACCCTCATGTGGGCGACCCGCTCTATGGAGCATTAAATTTGTTCAAGCAATCTGATTCTTCATCTTGTGAGTTGCACTTTATAGAAAAAAAAAATTAAAAATAATAAATAATTGCTTTCATAAATATTGTTTGGTACATTTTTTGGTGGTAGAAACGACTGATTGTTCCTTTAATGAACTTCCGAGCAGAACTCAGGGATGATGTGGTCCCACAAAACCAAACACTAATTTATTCACCACCCACTTCCAACCCTCCCATCCCCACAACTAATGAGCATAAAAATCTGAAGTGTTTATATATAAATTTATCACAATTAGTCCAACAGCAAGACTCCACTGGACAAATAATGTTGTTAGCATAGAAAAGAAAAAAAAAGATACGGTTCCGTCGTTTCAGTCATATCTACATCGTTCTCTTCACTTCGTCAATGTGTTTACAGCTGCATTGTTGGGTTTTGGATGAAATTTCCCTCATCCACACACACACGCATACAATATCAGTGCCATGAGGTATTCAGTTCAGAGGACTGTGAGAAGTGTTAAGTCTGTTACATGGGAATTTCACCAGTGTTTTTGCAGGAATTAAATGGTTAAAAGTGACTGAGAGCATTTAGATTCTACAGAAAAACTGAGTCTGAATTGTTCACATTAGTGGTGAACAGAACCAAATATCTGAAGACTTCAGTATGGGTGATTGAAGAAGAAATAAATCTTTTGTCGCTCCTCTGAGTACGGATGTTAATCCAAGTAACGATTCACTATGTCTAAAAAATCCTAACACAATGACAAACTTAATGAAATAGCCAAGTTATTACACCATTAACATTGTCAATTTAAGTTACTCATTCCACACAGTATGTCATTATTTGGAGTCTTGGATATTGGTAGATTTTGGCCTAAAATGTAATACATTCCCTCACGCATTTAGGTTTGCTACTGCATTCTATATAAAAAATATTTAGACAGGTGGAATTCACCGGGGGTTGTGGAGAGGAGATAAAATGCTGGGTTTGCGTTGTAGACATAGAGACACCTGGTTCCATTCAACACCATCGTGAAGAAATCAGAGATTTTACTTCAATACCACTTTGTATGCGTCTTACTAAATTGTACGTTTGGAATTGTCCTTTAATATGAACACTGTTTAGAGCCCTATGTTGGTAACTGGATGATGTTCAGCACTGTGTGCATTTGTGTGTTTACGTAAAGCAACCGTCCGATAAACGGCTGATAAAATGACCGAAGATGCATAAGAGTGCAGTCTGTCGCTTAGAGGAGATTTTCCGTATTTTTAAAGAGTCCTCCTCACTGTAGCAGGCTAACAGACTGAGGAATTTCCCTCTCTCCGTCCCTGTTTCTTTAGGAGCTGGATGCGGTTGTGGCAGTAGAATTTAATGGCCCTCCAGTCGCGCTGGTTGGTGACCAGTAGGGGACAGTGCTGCAAGCATCTTTCACAGTCTGCCTTTGCTGGTACACGTAGCTCCATGATGTTTCGCTTTAAATGCGTTTCCACAGCAATACGCTCAGCCTCTGTCCACGGCCGCTTTAGCACCCCTCGTTTGCCTGAAAGTATGAAAAGTAATTTAATTAACTGTAACTGGAAATAGCCAATTATACATTTCCCCCATTAACCATCCAGGCAATCAGGTTAAAAAAAATCCATGAGAGACAAAATCCCCCTGTATTTTGAAGTGAGTTTCTGAGTAGAAACTGATGCTGCAGTTCAGACAAACAAACTCCTGATTAACTGCCTTAATTTCAGAAGAAATGTTAAAAAGGCTGCTGCCCACTAACTTTTGGCCATTGTAGGGTCAAATCTGGTTTTACCTGATTTGATCTGTGAGCTCCTCCTCTTGTGTGCTGCTCCTGAGGGGGAGGGATTATTGGATGTAAGCTGAGGGCTAAAACTCTTTTTGGGGCGTGACCTCCTGCCATTGACTCCTGCCTTCTTTCCTCCATTTAATTTCTCCTTCCCTTTCCCTGCGTCTCCATCCGACTCTTCAGAGAGAGACTCTGCAGAGTTGCCCGACATCACTGAGAAAAAGAACAGAGAAGGAGAACAAAACAAATGACTGACTTTGAGATTTACTGAAGGAATAGTTTTTATAGCTATTTTTAAAAAATGTTTTAAAATATTGTATATATTTTGTATATTTTTTGTTAAAGAAAAAATATGGCAGATATATTTAAACAAATGTACACGGATATTATACTGCATTCATTTTAATAACACTGAATGTCTAACATAAACATAACATAGGATAACATCAAAACAATATTATATTTTAGCTCTACTCACCATCAAGTTCAAGGCATATGTGCTGGAGGCTCATGCCCTTAAACAGCACTCCGTCCTTCTCTCCATACAGGACCACACGTCCTACCCGGCCAATGAGGGCAGGGTCCCGTGCAATTCGGGCGCAGCTCTGCGTCACACTGTACTCTGACAACAGAAAACCTTCCAGGCGTTTGGAGGCTGCTCCTATGGGCTTCTCTCCTTCATCTAGCAGGAGGAGCTGTGTGAGAATGGCCACCTGCCTCCGGGAGTTTGGTGCAGTCAGAAACGTGGGGTTCTTCAGGCCACTGGAGCGTGCCAACCCTCGCAAAAGATCAGTGCCTCGCAGTGGTGTGGCAGGAGAGTGGTAAGGACGAGAAAAAACATAGGGACTCTGAGGGTCCACCCCAACATCTGAAGAGGTTTTCAGGAGCAGGTCAAGGCAGGCTTCTGAATGAGGCGGGAGAATAAGTGTCTGCACTCGCCCGCGCTTCCCTAGGACGGCCACACGGGGCCGATGGCACAGGACCCGTCGCTCAAAAGGTGAAAGGGAGCCCTCTAGTGGAGACACGGAGGAGTTGGATGAGTTGGAATTAGAGGATGCAGGTGTGTCTCGGTTTTGATAGTCACTAACGGTAAGTTTGGCCACTTCACACTCCCGATGACGGTTGTAGAGAATCAGCAGTGCCAGACTGCAGTGACACAGCAGCCGCCATGATTCGGCTGAGCCACTGCAGCGAGAGAGAGAGACAAAGGACGAGTGCTGCTGTCGTCTGAGATACAGAACCAGTGTTGAGAGAGATGAGAGGAGGGGTGGCATCTGAGAATGGTGAGGACTACAGAAGTCAAGAGAGAGAGAGAGAGAGAGTGAGAGAGAGAACAGAATTAACACATCTTTAATATGGAAAAATGGTGTCAGTGAAAAACACTGTTAGTGCTTCTGCAGGTACAGCATTAAGCCCAATTTAAACACTAGGGCTGAATCTCAAATATCTTCCCCTACACTCTGTAGTAGACAATGTAGTGATACAGTAGAATTGCTTTTAAAAATCATTAAAGTGCACTATTTAGAGAGTAAGTTTCACGCTGAGACCTCTGTGTTTATCCTTTGTTCAACATTTTTATTCATCCATGAAGCCCACACCATGTCTGAGGAAATATGTCACTATAAATGTGCTGCTGTCTGCGTCTCTGTGTGTGGAGGAGAGGGGTTTATGTTTCTGTACTTTGGTTCTGCATAAACAATGTCAGTCCGAGTTCTAACCAATCACGTCGTTGCATTCTGCTTCGATGCGAGAGGTGCGCATCAGGCTACACCGCACCTCTGCATCATTTTTGGGGAGGTGCGTATCAAGCTACACTGTAGGCTATGGAGTATAAATTGGGCTCAACAGTGAACTACTTGGATTGAACTTTGTTAAAAACTGTGCAAAAAATACCTTTCCAAATCACCATTCTTCTCTTCTCCACTGTCATTATCTTTCATTTCACTCAGGGCCAGCTCTTCTTCTTCCTCCTCGTCCTCCTCTTCTTCCTCTTCCTCCTCTCTGTCTCGTCCTGGAGTGGGTGGAGCCTCTTCCTTCGCTCTCTCCATCTCCTCCTTTGCCCTCTCAAGCACTTCTTTTGCTCTCTCCATCTCTTCCTTCTCTCTCTTCAGCTCCTCCTGCTTCCTCTGCTGCTCCTCCTTCTCTTTTTTGGGTCGGCGGCCCCTCTTGGCTGGAGGAGCAACGACAGTGGGGGGGGATACAGGGGATGTTTTAAGTGTTGCTGTGGTAGTAGTTGCTGTGGACTTTTTGGGAGGAGGTGGTGTGGAGAGGGAGGCAGGGGGCTTTTTGGAGGCTTTGGATGTGCTAGAGGAAGTGGATGATGGTGTCGGGGATAGGGAAAGAGAAAAGGACACTGCTCCAGAGTTGGTGGCCGACTGAGTTTCTCGGGAAAACAGCGAGGGTCCTGGTGCGGAGGTGGTGGAAGAGGAGGATGTTGAGGGCTGTAGAGGAGAAGAAAATGAGCCGGAGTTGGTTGAGCGTGTGTTGGGAGCTGAGTGCGTGGAATGTGCGCGCATGTGCGCCAGTTCCATAGCGGCGCGGATTTCCGGCTGCTGATCATGATATTTTTCCAGATGCCGTGCCAAGGAACGGAAATTTCTCCCACAATACGGACACTGCTGCCTCCTGCTGACCGTCCCACTGGCCCCACGTCCGATATTTATGTTTATATTGTTGTTTATATTCGTGGTTGGAGGGGCAAGAGGTGCCTGGAAGGATGACGAAGAAGAAGTGGTGGGACGAGCAAAGGAAAGGGGACGAGGCTGAGCTCTCGGACTCTTCTTCTTGGAACCAGAAGTGGTTTTCCGCTTTTTCCGTCGGCGCAGCATCCGTCCCCTCAGCTCTTCCATATCTTCCTCCTCCTCCTCCTCATCTTCATCATCGTCCTCCTCCTCCTCCTCCTCGTCCTCCTCTCTGTCTGAGTCGCTGGGCTCTGAATGTGAGAGAGGCGAGGAGGAGGGCGAGAGGGACCAGGAGGGAGTGAGGTAGTCAGAAACGGTAAGAGAGAGAGGGAGGGGACCCGCCTCCTCCTCCTAAAGAAGACACATAAAGAGAGAATAAGAGAGAGAGAGAGGAATTATATTGATCCATGTAATGGGTTACTACTTTACTTACTTTTTTAAAATGAAAGTATTGATTATGTATTATGTGAACAACGTAAAAGGTTCATTATTCATTTAATTAGACTCGCCAGCCCGTAAACAGCCTGATTTGAAATGAAGTGGTTTGGTAATGTCCCAAAATTGCATTCATTTACATATGCATGCAGTATGAGTGATGTTACTATGACTACACATCTGTAACCCTCTTGTCCAAATCCAACTTTGTACAGATTTTAAATGGCAGGTTCCACTAAAGATTTAAAGTGTGGTATTCCACAAAGCAGGCCTTCTCAGTTAGCTAGTTAACTTGTGCCCGAAGATGAGGACTGTCCAATAAGAATCCCTCAGCTCTCTACCTGTTGGATAGGCTAGTCTTTGGGCTTAGGTTATCTGGTTAAATTGAGACAGCCAGCACTGCTGAATACGCTCTCAGTAAAATAAATGTTATTTGTTCATGTGCGACAGTACACAGGCAATACCTGGCATGACAAATGTCATAGCAATTTAGTTTACCTTTTTAATGTTGCTGTCAGGATTAAAGCCGCATTCAAACCCACGTGGTGATACGGGTCGATGGAAACCCTGAATCAGCCAAAAATTAACAAAGAGAAAAAATAAAAATGTATCTAATACAGGAACAGAACAGATTTTTGACATAAACAAATCCAGCCATGTAATGAGTGACTGTTACCATGGCATTTTCTCCCCAGTCTGTCAGGCTGTAGTCGACTGTTATTTCCTCTCCTTTGGCGATGTCTCTAATCGCAATGACAACCAGCCGCACCTGGCTCCCACAGTGCACCTCTCTTATCCTGCAGTTGGGCGGGGGGTGGAAAAGCACAGGGCCCCTGACCCCGCTTGCTCCTTCTTCGCCGAGCTCGGACACACTGCAAAAAAAATCATACACAAACACAGACTAAGACACATGGTTTACCGGAACTCTTCAATTCTATCTAAACTTTCATTTGTTAAATAAACAAATGCTCAAAACAGCTTTTTACACACAGACTACAAAGTGCATACAAAATTTCATTTATTTGTTAGGGATTCAGCTTTGTGGTTTTCAAAACATTTGGCCTTATTCTGATGCAATAAAACTGACTTTAGCGCTTTCATGGTTTTAACTGCAGTCTAATCTATAAGCTTTACATATTAATCCTAGTCAAATACCCGTTAAAAATGAACTCCTACCAGAGCTGTGTTGGGTCAGCGAGGTAAAAGGGGCTTCCAGGTGGGGGCAGCCGGTCCTCTGCTCCATCAGGATACTGCCCATCACCTGAGAGAGGTTATAAACAATTAATGGGTGCACACACAACACACAAGCAACATCAGGACAATGGCTACTGTAGTGTAGATATACAGAAATACATAAATATATTCAAAACTAATATTTTGTACTTCAGAGTATGTTCAAAGTACTTCATGGTACTGAATGCTTCATAGTACATACAAAAATTCATAACAGATAATAATTAATCTAGAGTAAATGTAAATGAGGCACTGCAAAATAATAAATAAGTAATTGGTTTAATATACAAAGCAGTTTATTGTAAAGGGTAGAATATTGGAGGGGTACATATATATCTGAGGTTTCTGTACAATTATTAATGATCAGGGTTCTTAGCCAGTGCACACCTGAAAAACGTGAGCCTGCAAAAGGAACCAGCAGGTAAAACAATTAGAGGGGGGGGGGGTGAGGATGTGGTTCAAAGGGAAAATAACCATTTTCTGAACCACAAAAACAGGTTCTAAATATTTATTTTTCATCAGCACTTTTCAAACTTCAAAGCAAAATCACTAAAAACAAAAGATCTGAGGCTGTGACCTCAGGGTTTCAGGTTAAATTAAAATTCATTAAACTGCAGAATAATAAGGAAATGAGATAGGAAACACAAAGAGGACAAAAGTTTGTGGACACCTGCTCTTCCAGTTTTTCTTCTGAAATTTGTCTTGTTACTCTTTACAGATGTTAGAAGATGTATATGCTCTAAATCCCGAGTGTGAGTGTGTGTATGTACCAGGGCTGTAGCTGTGTTCAGAAAGACTTTCCTCTTCATCTTCTGTCACATAAGCTGCTCGATCACACACTTTAACTGGAGTACCCTTCCTCTTCCTCCCACACATTCGCCTGCTAGTCAGATTCAACATAATATCAAACAACTAGGGCACAGTATAGACACACAGCATCTTTAACAGGTAGTGAGTACAACAGTCATTCTAAAAATCAACTTCAAACATTGTTATACTTCATTTCAGAATTAATTCTATTTTTTAGGAATGTTTCAGTGCAGTTTAAAACCTGTCCAGTAGATGGACATTTGTTCCCATTCACCACAAAAGTTAAAATAATAAATAAATAAATAAATAAATAAATCAGACTAAAATATCTCAAATATCTCTAAAATCAAGCCACATTAGATTGCTTTTATTATTTTAACTCCAACTTTCAATTATGCAGATTACATTTAAGGATAAATATATCCTTATAGGAAAAATATTATTAATATTTACTACTCTTTTTCAGTTTTCATAATATGATTTTGGGTTCCACCACAATTCTGAAAACAACGCTAACTCACAATCACTCTCAGAAACATGCACCTTAACTATTTGACTGGATACTTTTTGTAAAGTGTAATTCCCCTTTAAAATGGGCGAGACAACGTTGATTTTTAATGACATTTATAATGCTATTTTTTTTCTCTCCATCTACCTTCTCCATGTTTAGAGCTACACTCTGAGCCCAATCACTACATTTTCTCATTTGCTCCTAATGATACCTGGAGGCTGTAGATCCAGCAGAAAACTTTAAATATAGCCTTAGCTTTTTGGGGACATCAGACATCAGGTTCCATTCACCACCACAGTGTTGTAAAGTATCTGACTTGGCCAGTTTATCTAAAAAAGGAGTGTTTATCCTCAAACTGTCCTCAATCAATTTGTTTACACTTTAAACATTTAATTATGCAGAATAATTTGCAAAGTGAATTTCACCTTTAAAGCGGGATTCCTCCCATTATGAAGGACATTCGCTCTCTCGCTCTTAAAAAACGGTATACATTTTCTTAACATTGTAACAATCTTAAATGACTATGTTTACATCTCAACGATTTATTGAGGGAAAATGTTCAAAAGGTAGATTTCTTATTTAAGGTGGAAGTCCTCTTCTACAGAATGACATCTCTCTCTCTCTCTCTCTCTCTCTCTCAGCATCATCCCCAGGCCTAGAGCCCCACTTAAGCCCATTCACTCATTCTCTCCTCCTCGTTTCCTCCTAATGACACCTGGAGACTCTAAATCCAGGCGAGACTCTTAAACAAAGGCTGCTATAAATAATAAACAAATCCGTGCTTTTATCTGCTGTTTGTCTCTCAGAGATGATGCACACAGCAGAGAAACAGAAGCACAGAGATTCTGCAGTAAACACAGCGATTGCAGAATAAAGCCTGCAGCGGTTCCGACTCGGTTCTCACGCGGTTCTTCTCGGACTTGGTTCGGCAAGGTACTGACCCTCGGGATGTGTTGGGCTTGGTTCCCTCTCCGTCGCTGTCGAGGGTCGGAGGCTCTCTGTAGTCGAAAAGCGACCGCACATTCTCCGCCATTATAGCTCTCACACACACCAGCGAGAACCGACTCGTTCAAACGAATCGATTCCAAAGAGTCGCGCTTTTGAACGAGCCGTGTGAACCGACTCACAAACACTAAGCCGGCATAGGAAGGTCTTCTTATTTGGAATATAATTATGCCTTGAATTTTGACACACACACACACACACACACACACACATATATATAGTATGTTCGCGACATTGTACTTGTTTGACATTGTTTGAGATTTTAACACTTGTACAAAGTACAATCACTGTAATATAACATGTAATCTAAGTAATAAAAGTTGTAAATATATCTAAATGTAATTCATTTCATTACCATCTAAAGCTCGTGTTTTTTTTAATGGTCTTTTACTGGAATGACTCGGACACTCGACCCATTGAGCAGTGTTGTTGGAATGAATCGGTTACCTAAACTGAATCTATCTTCACAGCGCTGTTATAGAGGATCCAGGGGACGCATGCGCAAGGCGACGACCTTGGTGCGCATGCGCGGGGATTGAGCGGTCGTTAAAATGGGGGTGAAATCAAATAAATAAACAATAATGAGACCCCCTTGGCTTTAAATGTCTCCACAAACTAATGCGTAGCATGGAGTGTAGTTGCTTCACATTATAATACCAGAGTTTATTGATTTATTCATTCATATTTATTCAGAGGATAGTTTTAGTATAAACACAATAATTAAGGAATAAATGCAACATTTCGGTTTGAAATTTGGAAGAAATTGATTGAAGTATTTCACAGCATATAACTTAAGTGTTAGTACCTATTTTGGTACCAATACACATGTTTATTTAATAAGGAAGTAAATAAACAAAAACAAATGCAGTGTTACTACAATTCATTGCAAGAACCTACATATCTTATTAAATGATTATTAAGAAAGGTATAAATCAGAAAGACAAAATCTTAAAGGCAATAAAGGGAATTCCACTCAAATGTGAAAATTTCCCCACAGTTACATTGTTTAGATGTAAACAAAGAGATTGAGAGTGGTTTGGTTTGAAATGCTTGGTTCTTGAGAAACCTCCAGAATCACAATATTTGACAGTGGTGGTAAATGCAACCAGACATCCTCCTCTACATTCTCCTTACAGACACTTAAGGGACATTGTTTTGTGACACATTTAAGAAAGTTTGTGAAAGGATGTGAGCCAAATGAAATGTATTTAGTTGATATTTCCAATGTTTGCCATCATCGTCATCATTTACTATAAAACTATATAGACTGGTGGAGTTCACTGGTGGTTGTGGAAAGGACTTTGGTCCACAGATCCAGCAGGTTCTCAGACACTTCACATCAAAACATTACCCATCACTTTGTTTGCATCTCAAACACTAAATTATACAGAATTCCTCTTGCATATTCAATAACACTGTATTTTTTCCAAATCACAGTTATGAACACATGCTACACAAAGAGTGTTAGTGCTGGGTTGTTAGCAGCTGTAAGCCGTTAAGCTTTAGTGTTTAAAGGTCAGGCTCCTGCCTAGTACTAAGTAGGTAGTTTCTGGCATTTAACATTCAGCCACAGTCCAAAGATCAACATTTTTAAATGAACCCAAATCAAAAGATTCTTTTTTTTTTTTCTTTTCTTCACCATTTATTCAGCGGTTGTTCTCAACATACCATTACAAATACAAAAAGAAAGAAAACATTGTCATAATGTAACATTCTTAAGTCCTCACATTTCTCCAGTAAAGCATTAGTGTTTTTATAATGAACAAAAAACAAAAGATTGTCTTTAAGCAAAAAAGTTGTGTGGGTTAATTTTTTTGTTTGTTATTTTTGCTGACAGACATGCACCATCATTTCGCAAGAAACCGTGCAAGTAAATTACAATTATTAGATTTTTCACAGCATCTATTTTCATATGTAGTTGTCACATATCTCTCTATAAGATTTTAGTAGAAAACAAGATATTAAATTATAAATAAATAAGAAAGAAAGAAAGAAAGAAATATACTACACATTTTTAACCTGTACTTATTTTGTTTCCATGGCATTAAAGTTCAATAACAACATGATATTCACCATCTCTGTATATTTAACAATCACAGTAATAGAGTAAATATATACTTTCATTTAGAGTAAATGCTACACAGAAGCTAGTAGTGCAGTGCAAAGTGTTAGCAGCTAATTCTTCTAAAGCTTTAGTGTTTAATGTCTAGACTCTTCTCTTCAAGATTGGTACATTCATTTTGAAGGAAATTTTACACACTACCATTTAAAAGTTTGGAGTCATTTGGAATATTTACATATTGTGTCAATCTACCTAAAGAATGAACTAACTGTATATTTAAATATCACAGTTAGTCATATCTTGTGGTTGTTGTGCATTCCATATGGCTGCTGTGCTAATGAGGGTGATGGGTGGGAATTTGTTGTCTTATTGTTGCTAAGCTTATCTAGGCTGTTTCTCTGGTATCTTAGATGATTCCTAAAGTGTTGCAAGCTGGTTACTTAGGCATTTCTGGTAGTTGCTACAGTATTGGAGGGTAATCACTTGGTGACAATATTAGTATCCTCACAATGGCCAGGGTGATCCTGTTATAATGTCTTTAGCATCTTGTTAGGTGGTTATTATGGTGCATCTCATGGTTCCTAGTGAGTATGATATTTGAGGTGTAAGCCTTTGCTAAGTGATTATTATGGTACCACTCACTGATTCTGGGGAGTTGCTGTGTGGCTGGTATGGTACTGTAGATGACTGCAGTTAATTTAGGATCTTACATTATTAATGCTGGATCCCTTGGCTTCTTGAATTTTCACTACATTTGCTTTCGCATTCTGAATAATTTTAAACCTGTGAGGAATCATTTAATCATATGTAGCCAAATGGAATGGATATCCCAAACTTTTAAAGGTTAGTGTATATTTGAGTTTCAGCTGGTGTGATGTTAAGCAGGAGAATGAAATGACTGAGTCACATCTCACTGAAGAACATAACTGCCAAAGGATTGTAAACACTGAATTTGAGGAACAAGTTTGTGGTTGAGGCCGTAAGACAAAGACGTGGCAATTTCTTATGAAGCAGTAGGTGGTTTAACTTCAAAGACAGCAACAGGAGCCATATTACAGAAATATACAAACTCTGAAATCTTTTGTGTAGTTACCATGACCATGTAGTCATCTTGGGACCAGCTGACAGGTGTCTTACTTAAAAGAGAATGATATTTTTAAAGCATATATAAATTGTATCCTATAACTAACACAATGGTTAACATTTATTCCTGTGATTTTCTTTTAGTTTGGTTGATGTCTGGCTAACTAACTAACATTTTTTTAAATCATTTTAATAACATTTCAGATGTTCACATACTGTCTGTTGCTTGGTAATTTATTACACAATTTATTATCAACCTCAACTGATTAGTTTATGATTGTCTAATTAGTGATATAATGCTGTAAAAAAGATATGATTTCAAATTTTCATAGGATTAAGGATAGGAAAAATCATACCTTGATATTATCAAATCTTAAGGTTATTATCATATTCCTGGGGGTTGCTAGGGAGATGCTAACCATAAGATTTGGTGCTGGAAGTGACTTCAGTCATTTTAGTATTTCTAAGTCATAAGCTATGACAAAATATTTCTGAATATTTTAGGAATATGTTGCCAGATGTATAATTGAATCATTTGTGTAAAATAGCTGGGGAGTGATCTCTGAGCTTGACTCTACACCTGAAGAATGGCCAGATTTAAGTCTTAATTCTTCACAAAACAAAGAGATCTAGGCATTAGAGTCCAGTGAAGCTCTACCAGTGACTCTGGAACAGGAACATTGCAGTTAGAGGTGAATTGTTAAGAATTTCATTTCAACACGAGACCCTGGAATTTCTGAGATCTGCTGTTCTTGTCTAAAAACAGAGAAATAACTTCATATGGACAAAACACTGTACTGCAGTTATTCTTTGGCATACTACAACTGTGATATCCACTGCAATACAAACAACTATTTGATATAGGGTTAAACACTGGCCTGCATTACTTTCACCAAAGCTAACGCAATGAAATGTTTTGTCACATTCATTCCCTTTTGACAAAAACAGCAAAAACCAAATTAGAGTACAACTGTGAAAAATATTCCTTGAATTTCTATGACTCTGAATCTGCGGTTTGCAAAGCATATTAGAATCAAGCAGGAAAAATATACTGGCAGCTTGTTTATGTTTTGAGAATTCCACACTTTGTTGTATTCACCAGATATAACTCTAATTCCAGGGTCTGTGTTTTTCTGATTTAGTGATGTTTCTAAAAGCTCAGAGTTTGTAAATACATGTCTAAAGCTCCTGCTCCTGTGGCTCGCCCTCTCTCTCCGAGTGGAGGACATGGAGGGCCTGAGTGGCTGAATCCGTCCAGTGAATCAGCTCCAGCAAAACCCTGTATGTCCAGAGTTTAGACGCAAAACCTCCGGAACCCTCCACCTCATCTGGACCCTGGAGGAAAACACAAATAAACCAAATAATCAGAGATAGGTATCATATTTTAAACATGGCCACCCTCATGTGAGGAACCCGTTCCATGGATCATATACACAGGTTCATTAAAGGAAAATAAAGCAATTTGATTCCTCATCTTAGGTGAGGTGCATTTTAAAGAAAAAACTGTAAAAATAATAATAACTTTAAAAGATATTTTTTACTTATATGTCTTCCCTAAATGTATATTAATTTTTTTCTCCTGTAATAGAGATGAATATTTGTAATCTTTCATCAAAGAACAGTGTAAAATAGAAAAATAGAATATAATATGTTAGACAAAAAAACCTGACAAAAAGTACATTTATAAACAGCTTGAATCATCTTACTCTCATGATTAGAAATATTAGATGTCATAACTACATTTAGAAACATATCACTTGCTGTTGTTTTTACTGCCACCGGATTTTACATCCAATTCTTAAAATAGTGGTTATAGAGGTTAGTGCTGGCAGTTTTTAAAATGACTTTACTAAGTATTTAAACTCTGTTGTTGGCTCTTTTCCAGGCAGTGTGAATAAATCCCTCCTTACGGTAAGGCAACACCCCCCAACACACACACACACACACACAGGACTCAAATCCTAAACTGTCTGGACGCCAACCCAAGCCCACCCCATCACCACAATGTGGCATTCAGTCACTTTTAAACCCAAGTTAAAACGGTGAAACAATGTGGAGGTAAACACAGGGACTCTTTTTAAACCTGACTCATGAGAAGAAGCTCATTTCCTCTGAGTTGGAGTTGGATGTGTTGTTTACTCTATTTTCATGCTCCTGGACGCCTCTGTACTGACCACAAAGTAGACAAGTGGAAGTGTGTGTTTCATCTGCCAGACATCCTCCCTCACCTACACACACTCTCCCGCTCTCTCTCTTTACACTCCTACTGACTCTAAACATATTTAACTCACATATACACAAACAAAACCTGAAAATGTTGGTAAACAAAACACAGGTGAATGGAGTGTCCTGCTCAATACTGCTGTGAATGTATTATCACAGGAGTGAAAGTAGAAGTCCAGAAAGTGAAAAATACTAAATTACCATGTGACAGATGAGTGGATCTTGGATCATTCATTTTGATCGTGTCATCCTGAAAGTTTAATAGATAACATTTGCCATTATCTTCCAACAATAAAGACAATGGCAAACCTACTACCATCCTAAAAAGTAACAATGGTCCAGTGTCAACACAGCAACGCCACACACCATCACACTACACACAGCAACGCCACACACCATCACACTACACACAGCAACGCCACACACACCATCACACTACACACAGCAACGCCACACACACCATCACACTACACACAGCAACGCCACACACCATCACACTACACACAGCAACGCCACACACCATCACACTACACACAGCAACGCCACACACACCATCACACTACACACAGCAACGCCACACACACCATCACACTACACACAGCAATGCCACACACCATCACACTACACACAGCAACGCCACACACCATCACACTACACACAGCAACGCCACACACCATCACACTACACACAGCAACGCCACACACCATCACACTACACACAGCAACGCCACACACCATCACACTACACACAGCAAAAACACAAACCATCACACTACACACAGCAACACCACACACACCATCACACTACACACAGCAACACCACACCCCATCACACTACACACAGCAACGCCACACACCATCACACTACACACAGCAACACCACACCCCATTGCACTACACACAGCAACACCACACCCCATCACACTACACACAGCAACACCACACCCCATCACACTACACACAGCAACACCACACCCCATCACACTACACACAGCAACACCACACCCCATCACACTACACACAGCAACACCACACACACCATCACACTACACACAGCAACACCACACACACCATCACACTACACACAGCAACACCACACCCCATCACACTACACACAGCAACACCACACCCCATCACACTACACACAGCAACACCACACCCCATCACACTACACACAGCAACACGACACCCCATCACACTACACACAGCAAAAACACACCCCATAACACTACACACAGCAACACCAGACACCATCACACTACACACAGCAAAAACACAAACCATCACACTACACACAGCAACACCACACACACCATCACACTACACACAGCAACACCACACACACCATCACACTACACACAGCAACACCACACACACCATCACACTACACACAGCAACACCACACCCCATCACACTACACACAGCAACACCACAAACCATCACACTACACGCAGCAACACCACACACACCATCACACTACACACAGCAAAAACACAAACCATCACACTACACACAGCAACACCACACACACCATCACACCACACACAGCAACACCACACACCATCACACTACACACAGCAACACCACACACCATCACACTACACACAGCAACACCACACACACCATCACACTACACACAGCAACACCACACACACCATCACACTACACACAGCAACACCACACACCATCACACTACACACAGCAACACCACACACACCATCACACTACACACAGCAACACCACAAACCATCACACTACACACAGCAACACCACACACACCATCACACTACACACAGCAACACCACACCCCATCACACTACACACAGCAACACCACACACCATCACACTACACACAGCAACACCACACACACCATCACACTACACACAGCAACACCACACCCCATCACACTACACACAGCAACACCACACCCCATCACACTACACACAGCAAAAACACAAACCATCACACTACACACAGCAACACCACACCACCATAATGTTACACAATGTACAGAATTAGAAGTGAATATGAATGGAGGAACTAGAGCCGAGGCACATATTTGTCAAGAAAATATAGAACATTTAATCTTATTATTAAATACTTATAAAGTGGTGCTGGACGTGTCTCTAGTGTCATTTTATGTGTTTATTGTTGTGTCCCTCTTGGTTCCTAGAGGGTTTCCTTTGAGTGAGGTCTCAAAGGAAATTGTATTTAATTATTGGGAATATTCAAAACTAAGTAAAATTCCTTTATTTATTTTGATATTTCAATTTTTTTTAAACATACTTGAAATAAACAACTGAAAAGTATATATTTCTTCTCAGTAATATCCAAGAATAGAATAATCATGAGTCAAATTTGTTGTGTTATATGTGAATCATTTTTCAGAAAGTCATAGCAGAGTGAACACAACAGCACACCTCAGCTCTTCAGGAACATTAAATAAAGCTAAAATATTTCCTGCAGGACAATGCTCTTCCAGCTCCAGTTCCTGATTCAATAAGTGGATTTCGGAAGTAAAACAATGCTCAATACAAGTGGGCTTCCCTAGTGTTATTCGCTGTACCGAAGAAGCTGCACATGAGCCTAAGGTTAACATATCCAATAACAAGAGTCCACCAGTGGGGTGTAAAACCCCCAGCACAGGCTCTTTTCTTCTGTGTACTCACCTGGAACTCAGGTGAGGGAAGGCAGGGGTTTTCTCCATTCTGTAACAGTGCCCCCGTGCTGTGGAGTAGATGATTGAGACGATCTCTCACGGTTTTTCTCATTGTCTCAAATTCTCCCTGAAGCTCCTCCCCCATCTCCTGTTCCTCCTTTAGTATCACAGCCTCAAGGAGCTGGAGACAGTGACGAAGAGCTCCCTGGATTCTGGCCACCTCACCCTCTGAGCCTTCGCCGTTGCCACACAGTGCCGGCCTCACTAACCGACCCCCGTCTGGCTCCAAATCAGGAAAACTCTCTCGCTCACGCTGAGGAGGATGGGGTGAGATAGAAGGTACTGTTAGCTTGGATATCATCACTGAATATATATATGTTTTACATTGAATGATCAACACTGGATGATATTGTAGTAGATAACTCTGCTGCCATCCATACCGTATACTAGGGATCGATTTTCCAACTGAGGCAGGAGTACCACAGTATACCAACAGTAGTCCTCTTAGTATTAGCCTACACCTGAAACATGACTAAAACTTATGAGTCACTCCTGATGTGTGTTTGCCCAATACCATAAATATAAATGAGTATGAGTGTTTTTTTTTGTTTGTTTGTTTACATAATTGACCTCTTTCATTTATTTACATTTTCATTGATTCTCAGACTGATACACAAAAAATAAAAATAAAATATATTATGATATGTTTTAAAACACTTTTCTTGAAATAAATTAACCCCTATATCACCCCTATGTCTCCAGTCTAGAATAAAATATTAAGCTACATCTGAATGTATTTGTCTACTCTTAGATTGGTGTGTATAGTTTAAATTACATTGTATCATTATGTCGGAATTACTAGTTCAGTTTTTCATTAATCCCAGTGCAAGATCAAAGTGGTGGTCAACAAAGATCACCTTTTATTTTGCCGTATCTTCATGGGGGTTGCCAGTACTTTTGGAGGAGTGTTTAAATGTCCTTGGGACAGAATGCGTTACAATGCCTCCTCTGCATTGACATTGTTGACATGATTTTCAGAGCGCAGTGCTCTATCTTCAAAGCCCGTTTGTGTACAACTTTAGGTTTGATTTTTGAAAAACGAATTTTAAAAAATCATTAACATTTGCATATTCAGTCAAACTCCTTCTGAACCTAAACAATGTAAACATAACCTCAAATGTCTTTTTTAAAACTGAGAGACTGTGCCATTCATTTTTTTTCCAGTAAAACAGACATTAGGTTATTCAGTTTGTTCAGCGTCAGGAATATAACACAAAATTACACACAAACATCAACAGCTAAATATAAATTACATATTTTCTGTGTTTACTCCATTGTCTACCCTTTACCTTTATTACAGCTTGTTTTCAGTTTTTCAAAGACATCTGCGGCCACAAGATTAGTCTTAGAATCTGGTTCAATTTTCTGTGAATTAACTCCAAAGCTATTCTGTGACGCTGAGGTCAGAGCTCTGGTGCAGCCAGCTCTTTGTCCTTAAAATGCTTTGTTTGATTTTCTTATTTTGTATCTATTTGCTTTTCTCGTTCCGGACTTCTCTCCAACTGCACATTCTTTCAGACCCATAGTGCAGAGTAGTTTTTTTTCAGATCTGAAGTGAGAGTAGAACCTGATCTCCTCTCTTGGATATGAAAACTTTGATGAAGATGCTAGATCTCCTGAGGTTCTTCTTTGTAACACTGAAGAATTTCCCCTCAATTTTCCCCACTTATATTTAAATGCAAGTAGACTATTTAATGTCTTAGATACATCATCCGAAAATGAATAATTTGTAGGCTGCTTAATGGCTGTTTTGCCTGGAATACAAATCACTTAAAGTTGGTGCCCGACAATATACACAATGTAGTTTTAGTAAAATATAGCTTGGGAGCTTTTCTCCTCTAGAACTGCTCTTTTGTTTTTGCTTTTTGTCGAATAATGGAAGCATTAAACGTCAATCCACTTAAGTGCCTTTGGACAGGTGGAAGATGAATGTTAGATTTAATTGAATAAAGTCCCAGTGTGTGATGGTAAGCAAAGATATCAGGACTGCTGCTTCAGTAAAGGCCATCAGACAAAATGCCAGCATGAAAAATAAATACAACCTTTTTACAGCTCTCACTGTTATCTCACATTATTTCTGCTATTAATTTATAGGAAAATATGGGGACAAATACATGTGAGACTCAAGTTCCAAAACAATCAGTTTAAGCCCACATAACATTTTTTTTATTTCTTAGTTGCTGTAGATATTGAAAGATATTATCAGATATTTTTTTGCCATTTCCATATGACACTCCATAAGGGTTATTGGTATTACTGCTAAAACAGGTTTGTTTTTTGTTTTATTTATAAACTGTAATGAAGAGTAAATTCTTAAATATTTGACATGGCTTCAACCCATTTCCATACAACTACATTTGGTCAATACACATTTATTTCTACAGAAGTATAAAGATTGCATTTAAAAAAACGTTAGTGTTATTCATTTTAATATAAAAATACAGTGTGACACTATTTTATTTCCAACATTAAAGTACACGAATGAAAGAGCATCAAACAGCTCCGAGCAACACCCTTAGAATATCTTCCTTACAGTTTAGTAGAATTATTTGTGGCATCTTTATGTTCGTATTATTGTTGTGAACAGGTGCAGTAACGGAGCTGGAATGAGATTAATGGCAGGAATGTAACGCAGTGGGCAGCTGCTTTACAGCGTTATCTGTTTATAACGGTACACACGAGTTTTGAACTGAAACCAAGCTTGAAATGAAGAGATACGAAGATACAATACTCACATAGAGCTGCAGGAGTTGCTTGCATTCGTGGTGCACGAGTTTGGCCAGAGCCACGGCGCGGCTGCTGTGAGAGTAGCTGCCCAGGGAAGGCCCCTCGGAACCCGGCTGCGTCTCCATACACACACCGCGGAGAACCGTAAATTCTGGAGAAGCGATATCTACACAACAAGCTCCCAGAGAGTCGATCCAACCCAAATGTTTACTGCCCCCAAACAGCTCAATGATCTTGTTGATCACAGACAGAAGGCTCACAGGGGGCGTCGGCAATGGAATCGCTTCGCCGTGACGTCATCAACCCCCCCCACCCACTCGCCGAAGCAGCATTTCACAACAAACCACATTCAGTGACACTCTTTGTATCTTTATCGTTTGTTTGATTTGATTTTTTCTAGCTACAAAGATGCGAGAATATTGTTCTGATTTGTATTATTTACTCTTTATTTTCATACTTCATTCATTCATTCATTCATTCATTCATTCAATCCTGTTACCTGCTTCTTCCAGATCAGGACCTTGGGGAAGCTGAGGTTTAACACCTGAATCACTGGCGCCAGTACATCACAGGGGCATCACATATTCATCCCCCCCCCTCTCTCTCTCTCTCTCACACACACACATACACATACACACACACTTGACACTTGTGGAGACTTACACACAGCCCCTCCACCCACCAACACATTTTGTTAGATTGCAGGAGGAGCCCGGAGTACCATGAATAAACCCATGCAGACAAAAGAACACTCAAAACACCTCACAGTGACATGAAGATTTCAATCCCAGGACCCTCAAGACCCTGACACTAACCTGCAGCACCACCCATCTTTATTATTATTAATCATTAATCATTATTTTGTTTTTCCCTGAGTATGAACGCTGGTTTAAAAAAAAAAATAAAAAAAGAGACAAGAACAGATTGGTCCACAATTCAGTTCCTGTGCTGAGAGACAATGGAAGAAAATCTTATTTTTTTACCTAATACATTTTTGAGACATTTTAACTTAAAAAATGCACTCAAAATGCTCAAAAGAACAACAACTTTGGCCATCCGGAATGCATAACTTCTGTTTCTAGATGAGAGACTAGAAGTAGTTCAAATATATTTACATTTGATTATTGAACTGATGCATGTTCATACTAAGGCACATTAGCTGGATGTAAGGGCTTTTCCTCAGGAACTGTTCAGCACTGAGTGTCTTGCTCAAGGGAGCAATAGCGGCACATTAGCATCAACTGTGATTGAAAAGCAAAAGTTTTGAAGTCTGGGAATATCAGATTCATCACAGTATATTTTGAAAGAGTTCACATCACACTAGGTTTAATAACAGCAGTGATTTATCAAGCATGTTCACCTATGACATTGAAATTCATTCTGTTTGTGCATGATGTCAGGGTGAATTTTTTGTTACATTTACCCTGTTTGGCCCGGGCCCAACCATGTTAGCTACAACAAAACCACTAACACAAAGCAAGAAAAAGCCAGAAAATGTCTGAACAGTGAAAACTATACAGAGCACATAACAGAAGAACAAAGAACCAGGATACTGAGGACCATAGACCGCTTAGTCAGAGTAAATAACATCACGAAGAATCACTGCCGCCACAGGGGCTTTATGTATGCACACAACACTGACACCACTCTACACACATTGCAGACAGCAATGAAAGGGAGGAGTCAGCAAAGCAGGGAGCACCAGGGTCAGTGTCAGTAGTAAGAGTTGGAGGCAGTGACAGGGGGCACGTCACAGGGGCACTGAAGTAAGTGTCAGAGTTGTTAATAAGGGGCAGGACTGGCAGACTCAGTAATGGTAAGTGGTGGAGTCAGTTACAGGCAGGGGGCGAGTCATGGGACGTGGTCAAGAATAAGGGTCTTGGCAGGGGCATGCTCAGTAATTAAGAGGCACAGTGACTAATGAAAAGTGGGAATCGTTCACAGAGGCGGAGCCAGTAATTAAAGGTGAGTCAGTAATGAAGGGTAAGAGTCAATAATGAAGAGGCGGGTTCAGTAACAGGGGTAAGATAGTTCCTTGTATGTCTCTAGACTTTAGGTTACCCCCTGTATTTGCTGTGTTGAGTGAATCTAGGCTGTTATAAATAACATTCACTGAAAGAGCCCTCTGCCTGTAGGTGCTATGCTGATCATTGAAGTTTCCTCAATATAAAAACCAAGAAAATGTATTAAATTATGTTATTACAATTCATAAAAACATTTATGCAAAATCTACTGGTTCATTCCTTGTCTCATCTCACCTCATCATCTATCCCTTTTCAGCCCAGGTGTCTCTTTCCAGCTCAAACCCACCAGCTCCTCCTGATACCCAGGCATTCCCAGGCCAGTCAGTCAGATGATATAATCCTTCCATTATGTCCTGGTTCTACCTTGATGCCTCCACCCTGTTGGCCGTGCCTGGTATACCACCAGGAGGAGGCATCTGGGGGCGCCCTTATCAGATGAATCACATCAACTGACTCCTTTAAATGGAAACGAGTAGCATTTGTGTTCTGAGCTCATCCTGGATAGTCTACAAATCCTTATGACATCATTTAATTAGTGTAAAAAGCTAAAACCTACCTGTTGATTTTATTGTAGCTTATATTTTGTGTGTGTCCCACCTTGTGCCCAGAGATTCTTGTGACCCTGAACTGAATAAGTGGTTACAGACAATGAATGAATGAATATATGTCTCGTATATCATTGCTGTCCAATGGAAAAAAACATGTATCTCATAAAATAGTAACTTTACTGGAGATGGAAAAAAACCTTCTTATCTTTCAACTGAAGTCATTGTAAATTATTTTATTCCAAGTAATTTTGAAGCATTTCTATTGGTCACAAATTTTTAGTGATGTGTTCAAATGCTGATGTAGTAAACTAAAAATCCACAGAAATGGAGCTACATGTCTTTCACTGGACAGCGACTGAATATATTATAAATATGTTGTACTGTAAAAAAAAAAAAAAAAAAAAATTAATAAATATGTATATAGGTAGGTGGACAAAAGTGTCCATAGGTGTGAGTGAATGTGGGAGTGTGTGTGTTGCCCTGTGAAGGACTGGCGCCCCCTCCATGGTGTGTTCCCGCATTGCGCCCAATGATTCCAGGTAGGCTCTGGAGGTTACAGATAATGAATGAATGAATATATATATATATATATGATTTACATGTTTAAGGTGAAAGCATGTTTTCTTTCCATTGCCCCCACCCCCCATCCCCCATCCCCCACTCCACTTAAATGTGAAAATCATTAGCCAGTGTTGCTCAATGACTGTTTTCCTGCCTCATTTTGTGCCCACTCTTATCATTCTGTTTGTTTTGCCATGTCTTGTGTGTTTCTGTCGTTTTCAGGAGACACACTTTTAGGTTTTCACAGATATGTACAGGTAGAGCCACAAAGTTTCTTAAGCATTCTCTACAAGTAAATACTTAATTCTGGGAATCGAGGAAGTGCTCAGAGTACAGATGCTGCTCATTCACAATGAGCACATTGAATATATTGGCGATGCTGCAATGGTCAATTTATTATTTTGAGATTCACTAGGAGCTTAATTTTTGTTTTTCTGGATTTTCATTTCGGGTGGCATGATGGTGCAGCAGGTAGTGTCGCAGTCACACAGCTCCAGGGGCCTGGAGGTTGTGGGTTCGATTCCAGCTCCGGGTGACTCTCTGTGAGGAATTGGTGTGTTCTCCCCGTGTCCACGTGGGTTTCCTTCGGTAGCTCCGGTTTCCTCCCACGGTCCAAAAAAAAAAAAACACACCTTGGAAGGTGGATTGGCGACTCAAAAGTGTCCATAGGTGTGAGTGAACGTGTGTGTGTGTGTGTGTGTTGCCCTGTGAAGGACTGGCGCCCCCTCCAGGGTGTGTTCCTGCCTTGCGCCCAATGATTCCAGGTAGGCTCTGGACCCACCGCAACCCTGAATTGGATATGGGTTACAGATAATGAATAAATATATATATATATATATATATATATATATATATACATATCAGGAAATATATTGTGTCAAAAAACTAGATATTAATATCTGTTTAATACAAAATATTTTGTCATTAAACTGAAGACTTTACAGCTACACAGGGGCTACACATTCAATAATAATGTCAAATCTGGAACATCAGTAAATATAAAAAATGTTTAAAAAAATCTAAATGTGATACATTATTTCTGTTTCTGCAGGAGCTAGGTTTTTCCGCCAGAGGGCAGCACCTGGAAACAAATGAAATGAAATCTTAGCTCCACGTTCTTAACAAAATGACTTTGATTTTACTACAATAAATAAATAAATAAACTCAACACAATGAAACAGAAACATAACTTTCTGCTTACACTTAGTAAATAAATTCTTACTCATTCAAAAATATTGACATATAATCACTGATATTAAAAGAAAAAACTAAAACATTGGCCACTTCTTAACTTAGTCAACCCACTACACTGTATATATTTTCTACCACCTCATTCTTCAATGGTCAGGACCTGTAAACCACCACCACAGAACATGTATTATTTGGCTGGTAGGCACTTCTCAGGACTGTAGTGACACTGACATGCTATTGGTGTATTATTGTGTTTCATTGGTATGAGTGGATCAGACACAGCAGTGTCTTCTCATGTTCCACTCTACTGACATACTAAGAATATGTGTAACACACATACACCACTTCCACATCAGTGTCCCTGCAGTGCTAAGATTGATCCTCCTCTCAAATTGCACCTGCTCTGTAGTGGGCCTGTGGGGGTCCTGACCTGTGTATATTATAAGGTCTATAACTGTAGAAAAACAAAGTGCGCGTACATGATCAGTGGAGTTGAGAGACAATAAGAGTAGGAAAAAGGATATGTTAATGTTTTGGTCGACTGGTGTTTATATGTATAAATATTCTGTGTGGGGGAAATAATGTGCACACGGATTTTAATGGAAGCACCATTTCCATCAGGGTCAGAGGGTGATATTTACATTTACATTTAGAGCATTGGTCAGATGCTGTTATCCAGAGTTACACATGGTTTAATCATATTCTATGGGAACATTTATGGCATGTTAGGGCTTTTTGCCTAGGGATTAACTCGTCTGAAAGCATTCCAGTTAGGTACATCATTTACATTCTGTGCCCTGTCCTCGTTCCAAAGAAAATCTAATTTTGTCCATAAAAATAAACAGAGCTTAATTAACAAAGCAGCCGATCACCGATATTACACAACTCTGAGCAGGTCTGTGACAAAGAGGCTTTGAGGAGTCACTGTGTCATTGTTTAATCATAATGATCTACTGTAACGCCCAGCCTTATCAAAGAATCTCAGCTATCTTTTGACGCATGCATTTTTTTTTAGCGTGGGCCACGTGAGATTAGCGCAAGACAAGTGACAAAGGCTGATCTTAACACGTCACAGATTGTGTGCAAAAATACCCTCAGCTTTAGCAAAATTCCACAAGTAACCACCTTAAAGCCTGAAAGCATCTTTACAACTCTTTAAATCAGCAGAACTTTTTTTCCACTCATATTGAAACTCATATATTAACCTGGCCTGAGATTCAGAGAAATGGTCTTGGGACTGAAAAGACTGACAAAAAAAAAATAGGGGTGACAGAGTGAAGGAAAGGCACTCCTTCAAAATTCATGGCTGTGACACTGTTACTGTGTCACATTAAAGCAGAGAAAATAATAAAATGGAAGGACCAAACATGTGCATGTATGAGCTCTACCTTAAGGTGGAATGAAAAGCAAAATAGGCTTGAAAGGAAAATAAATTAAGAGGAAGTGGGACCTCATGATGCTAGATATGTAAACAATGACCAAAACAGAAACCTGATATGCATCTAATCCGTATACAGAACAATCTAATCAGTCCATGAAAAAGGATCTGAACTTTCAGAAATAAAAGAAAAGAAAATCCAAAATGTAAAAGGAAAATGACAAACATGAAACGATCCTACTGAGTCTCTGCATTTTCGTAAGTCAGGTTTGTCCCTGCAGTTGCTCAAGATGCACTCCAGATGGAGTGAGTGTCGAAACAAGGAAGCATTTTAAAGTTATGAGTGATCAGTCAGTGTTCGGTGTTTTCCCTGGAAAAAATTGCCAGTCATCCTTATCTGGTCTTTTCACCTGTCTAACATGGTTTTAATTGTTTTAAGTTTTGACTCAGTTAGCCCTCAGGTTTTGATTGCTATGTGTATTTTGTACTTTCATTTCAGCTTGGCAGAATTCCTGGTTTAACTCTGTGCCTGTGCACTCTGCTCTGATTTACTGTCTTGTGATTTCTGCCCATTTATTTTATAATTTATATGCTAATGTATCCTACAATATTAGGCTCACATTATGTTGGCTGATGGAGAACTTCAAATCCTTCCTTCCTTCTTTGTTTGTCTCATTTGCTTCATTCACAGTCAAAAAACCATTCATTCATTCATTCATTCATTATCTGTAACCCTTATCCAGTTCAGGGTCGCAGGGGGTCCAGAGCCTACCTGGAATCATTGGGCGCAAGGCAGGAATACACCCTGGAGGGGGCGCCAGTCCTTCACAGGGCAACACAGATACACACACACATTCACTCACACCTACGGACACTTTTGAGTCGCCAATCCACCTACCAACGTGTGTTTTTGGACCGTGGGAGGAAACCAGAGCACCCGGAGGAAACCCATGCGGACATGGGCAGAACACACCAACTCCTCACATACATTCACCCGGAGCGGGAATCGAACCCACAACCTCCAGGCCCCTGGAGCTGTGTGACTGCGACACTAACCTGCTGCCCCACCGTGCCGCCCCCAGTCAAAAACCAATTAAGCACAAATGATTATTTCTGAGTAATTGCATTAATAAAATCAAATATTATAATTTTCTTCAACTGTCTTCAGAATATTCAAGAAACTATGATCCTTTAAGTGTAAAAAAGGTTTCTGTTTCTTTAAATAAGCTTCACTGTCACTTCAAATTTGAGGAAATGGAAATCCAGAAAAACAAAAATTAAGCTCCTAATGAATCTCAAAATAATAAATTGACCATTACAGCAATATATTCAATGTGCTCACTGTGAATGAGCAGCATCTGTACTCTGAGCACTTCCTGGATTACCAGAATTAAGAATTTATTTGTAGAGAATGCTTAAGAAACTTTGTGGCTCTATCTGTACATATCTGTGAAAACCTAAAGGTGTGTCTGCTGAAAACGACAGAAACACACAAGACATGGCAAAACACACAGAATGATAAGCCTAGGATAATAGAGAGGTTCTTAAGTATTAATTCAATTATCATCTGCAAGTACTTCATCCAGGGCGGCACGGTGGCGCAGCAGGTAGTGTCGCAGTCACACAGCTCCAGGGACCTGGAGGTTGTGGGTTTGATTCCTGCTCCAGGTGACTGTCTGTGAGGTGTTTGGTGTGTTCTCCCTGTGTCTGCGTGGGTTTCCTCTGGGTGCTCCAGTTTCCTCCCACAGTCCAAAAACACACTTTGGTAGGTGGATTGGCAACTCCAAAGTGTCCGTAGGTGTGAG
Source organism: Hoplias malabaricus (assembly GCF_029633855.1). NCBI lineage: Eukaryota > Metazoa > Chordata > Actinopteri > Characiformes > Erythrinidae > Hoplias > Hoplias malabaricus. Next base: position 2,270,551 of record NC_089801.1, read on the forward strand.
TGAGTGAATATGTATGTGTGTGTGTCTGTGTTGCCCTGTGAAGGTCTGGTGCCCCCTCCAGGGTGTATTCCTGCCTTGCGCCCAGTGATTCCAGGTAGGCTCTGGACCCACCGCAACCCTGAATTGGATAAGCAGTTACAGATAATGAATGAATGTATGAATGAAAGTACTTCATCCAGATCAGGGTCACAGTTGGTCTGGAGCTGAACAGTACCTGCCACTTCCTGCAGCACCAATGTGCCAACCACTCTATAAACAAAGCGTAAAAAAAAAATCAAACATTCAGAAACAAGCAACCTAACAGGGAGAAGGAAGAATTTTATGTAAATTATGGAAATAATTCTGCATATTTACATGTTATGAAAGCCTTATCCTGGTAGGATTTAAATGTTAATTTCCATTTGTTCTGCAGTTGTTCTAAGGTTGTGATGAGTTCTTCTTTGGTTTTCATTCTTTGTGAAACAATAAATATTGTCAATGAAAATGAAAAATGCAAGGAAAAATATTTGTTAATTTATTTTTCACAATGAAACTGGAAGATACCAGAGATATGAGATGAGATGAGAACTATGACAAATGTTTTTGCACTTCATCAATAAATTAAAACTATAAATGACCCACTAGTTCTGCATCATGTCCTACTTAATTACTGTGAAATATTCTGTGAAAGATATTTTCAGAGTATTGTTGCAGAACCGTCATGCTGCAGCATCTCTGCACACAGAGAGCAGTGGAATAAAATGTAAAAAATAGGTAATAAATAATACCTCTAATAAATCTATAAATAAAAAAAATAATACATCTAAATACATTTAAAAACAAATTACTTTTAGAAGTCTTTAGAATTGCCACTCACCCCCACCTTCCACCTGTCTTGTATGAGTTTCCCCAATTACAGCCCCGGACCCACATTTATGTGAGAGAATATATAGTATCAAAAAACAAATAACAGGAATAAATGTTCTCATTAAACATGACAAAATGAAGCACAGAGAAGAAAGAATCAAGTGAAAAAAACTTTTACTGCTTATTCTTCACTCCTGGGCTCTCGCACTTTACTGATCTATGGCTCATTCTTAATTAAAGAACAGGCAGTGACACCAGTTGTTCTAAAGAGGGCTTTGTCCAGAACTGTGTTCATTTGTGGGAAAGGGGCATTAAAAACAATGCATTTAAAAACAAATGACTATGTTAGGATTTTTATTTAGACTAAAACGTTTTGACTATTTGTGGACTAAATCTAATAATTAAATGACTATAATGAGACTAAAACTAACATACATATTGGTCAAAATACTAAGAAAAACTAAATTAAAATCAGCAGGCAATATTAACACTGGTGTGTTGAGCTGCTAGAGAGCAACGAAAGGTGACAGTGGTTTAGGCTCCAACTGCAATGATAAGAAAGTGTTTAAAGGAAATATAATTACATAGCATCTGACGTATGGAGAGAATAGCTGGAATTCTGTCTTTACATTCCAACACTTTCCTGTGACAAAGATCTTAAACCGTCTCACCTCTTTCTCCCCCACATGTAACTGTTTTGTCTTTTTGATCTTCACAGAGATGTCTAGCCTTCTATCTTTCCTACACTTCCTGTTTTCAGATACTGTACTACCCTTAAGGGCTGGTCTTGATTTTATACCTTTATTCAGAATTATCTGTGTTTTTATTTTACATAATCCCATGTCACTTCCACTACAGCCTAACTCCCCTCATTCATTTACAATATGGCAAATAACATCTATATTTAAAGGGCTTTAATTCAATTTGAGCTATATTTGATTCAAATTTAAGAAAAACATAATTTTTTATACAGATTAAATCTTAATGTCACATAAATATTTCAGCACCTGAAACTACGGATACTGGAAGCCTGTGCTAGCACTTCTCCTGCGGTGTTGCTATCAGTGTGTGAAGAGTGGTAGAAGAGGATTGTATTATACAATACAATGGGCAGCACTTTGAACACATTTTATAAGTGGTCAGAAACTTGTAAATAATTCATGAAAGAATAAAGTTGCGTTAAAACCAAGCATTGTTTTTCTTGTGAAATTCCCAATAAGTTTGATGTGTCACATGACCCTCTTCCCATTGAAAAAAACAAAAGTTGGATACAAAATTGCTGACTTCAAAATGGCTGCCATGGTCACCACCCATCTTGAAAAGTTCCCCCCTCCCATATACTAATGTGCCACAAACAGGAAGTTAATATCACCAACCACTCCCATTTTATTAAGGTGTATCCATATAAAAGGCCCACCCTGTAGTTCAAATGTAATTATGGATTTAACTTTACCGACTCCATAAACGGTGTCTCAAAATGAGGCTTTAATTTTGTTTATTGTATTTTAATACTTGAGGTTATTAAAAATTTACAAATAATTTTGTCAAATAAAACTTACATTGTTGGTGATTTTATAAACAAAATAGTTCCTGTACATTACCTTTTATTTGAAGAGTGTATATATTTATACCTGAACTACTATTTGTCTGGAAATTTTCCTGCCAATTGTGTGTGTTCTCTCTGACCATAACAAGCAGCACCTTGTATTGAACAGGAAAAGAAATTACAGACCAGATTTTGCAGGAGATATTTCTAGTTTGACTGGTTCCTCTTCATGTTTTTGACTGCACCTCTGTTCAGAGATCACAAAACACGATTACAAACCCATCTACAATCAAAATACATGGATATTTTATACATTTATTCAGTATAGATGGTGCAAGTTTTGAATATCCTCAACTGGGATATTCTACTTATCGGTAATATGGGATTAAATACCTCTTTTCTTTTCTTTTTAACATCTATGAACAACGCAAAGAGGTGAGTCACCTTTATTGTTGTTTATTATTGGATCTAAACACTGAAGTTGTAATGCTCATAACTACAAGTGTTGCAACACTGAATATAGTCAATGATATTTATTCATTATATTTTGAGATTAGATTTACATATGCTCAGTACACTGCAACAAACCGGTTAGTAGCAGTGAGGCAATGATATATATCTTAGAGGGATTATCAAACCTCTCACTTTCTACAAAACAAATCCCAAAAATACACCAGTTCTTCTTGGATCCCTCATTTTCAAAAGCTCTGAATAAATTATGCATTGATATCTGTGCCATAATCAAGGCATAACACACGCTAGTTTTTAGAGATATTAAGAGACACCTTGTGGCTGTTCTTGAATTTATTATTTGATATATTTATCAGCATCCATCAAATATACACTGTTAGCCTACATACAACAGTGATATTAGAAACAGTTTTGTCTATCTCCAGTCAGATATGCCATTAGATCGGAACCAAACCCCATATCTTCCTTCGGAAATTATGTATTTTTGTCTTATTATTATTATTATTATTATTATTATTATCTGGAGAAACATCACTCAGCTCTAGCCAACTGGAGGTTGTGGGTTCAAGACCCGCTCTGGGTGACTGTCTGTGAGGAGTGTGGTGTGTTCTCCCTGTGTCTGCGTGGGTTTCCTCCGGGTGACTGTCTGTGAGGAGTGTGGTGTGTTCTCCCTGTGTCTGCGTGGGTTTCCTCCGGGTGCTCCAGTTTCCTCCAGGTGCTCCGGTTTCCTCCCACAGTCCATAAACACACGGTTGGTAGGTGGATTGGCGAATCAAAAGTGTCCGTAGGTGTGAGTGTGTGAGTGAATGTGTGTTGCCCTGTGAAGGATTGGCGCCCCCTTCAGGTTGTATTCCTGCCTTGCGCCAATGATTCCGGGTAGGCTCATGACCCATCTCGACCCTGAATTGGAAAAGCAGTTACAGATAATGAATGAATGAATTTGGGGAAACCATTGCTTATTTTGTCATAATAAATAAAATCAAAATGAATACTACTACTAAAAGTGATTACAATGGTATTAAAACAATTATTTACTACTTTTGAACTCACAGAAATTAGCCTTTGCAATAAATTACAATCGCCAATATTTATGTAGATTCAGTACTTCAGGTTTCTTATTTACATAAAAGATTGCCTGTTTATTTTGCTTGTTTTGTCATCACATGGCCATTAATAAGTCATGGTCTTGAGAACAAAAAAATATAAATGGAAAAAATAAAGTAATTAATTATGAAGTCAGTGGCTTTTCAGGGCCTCTGTTAAGAGAGAAACACACCACATTCAACACTAAACCTCTAACATACAGTTCAATTTCTCCACAGGACACTGACCAGTTTCCTCACTCTGTGAAAAGACAGCTATCTTAGAAATGAAGCAAGACATTTTTTTGCTTCTTATCACTGGTGAGTTTTGCTGATGTCTGCTTTATTTTTATGTTCAGACCTTACCACATATTTTACTTTAGCTAAATGGAAATACATTTAAATACACATTAATAAATTGGGAATGGTTGGTGATATTAACTTCCTGTTTGTGCCACATTAGTATATGGGGGGGGGGGGGGGGGGACTTTTCAAGAAATTGCTGTAACAAATTACTAATGTGGCACAAACAGGAAGTTAATATCACCAACTATTCCCATTTTATTAAGGTGTATCCATATAAATGGCCCACCCTGTATTATATAAAAAACGTATTCAGTCAATGTGAACATCTGTTTGGGAAACTGGAGCATCCAAACCCACACACTGTGGAATAAGACCACCCAGTCAGATTTACATGGACTGCTGAGGCTTTAGAATTGCCACTCACCCCCAACTTCCACCTCTCTTATATGCGTTTCCCCAATTAAAGCCCTGGACCCACATTTATGTGAGAGAATATATAGTATCAAAAAACAAATAATATGAATAAATGTTCTGATTAAACCTGAGAAAATGAAGCACAGAGTAGGAAGAATCAAGTGAAATAAACTTTTACTGCTTGTTCTTCACTCCTGGGCTCTCGCACTTTACTGATCTATGGCTCATTCTTAATTAAAGAACAGGCAGTGACTCCAGTTGTTCTAAAGAGGGCTTTGTCCAGAACTGTGTTCATTTGTGGAAAAGGGGCATTATATGTTCCATTTAAAAAGCATTTAATCCTCTTTTATGCTTTTTGATTTTTTTAAATTCACAATAACTTCTTATTTGTTCAGTTATTTTTGGATTTATTTTGGAAAGGTTATCCACTGAAGCACAAGAATATGATTATACCGAATAACCAGTGTGAGCAAGATGGGTACAAGTCACCTTAGCACTGAGCTATGAAGCTTCATTTAACACATTTGGGATATATCTCATCAGTATCTGACCTCACAGTCCCCTTGTGGCTAAATGGCATCACATCCTCACAACAATTTTTCAAAATTTGTAGTCTAGAATTTCTAGAATAGTAAAATATTGTACTGCAACCAAAGAGACATAAACACCCGTTTAATATGACATAATTTGATCACTGGGATTAGCAATGAACTAATTTTGGCAAAAATATAAATGGACATTTCCATAATCTATATTATCTTAATCTTTTATTTTTTCAGCTATATGGCAGTCATCCTGCCTACTTACAGATGGAACTACAATGAGTCCTTTAGCATCCACAACTAGCACTAACTCAACTATCCCAGTTGATTTGATGGATCACACAGCTGTGCGGACAGACACTGCTAGCAGATCTCAGGCAGAAGTTATGTCTGACATGTCCAAAGTTAATGGTACCTCAACATCTACCATTCCAACAGCTGTTCTCAGTACAACAGAAGAACCTTTAATGACAGAAGTGTTAACCACAACTTTATCATCTACAGATTTATCAAATAAGACTATACATATGCAGACTCAGGGTTTAGGCACTGCGACCACAAACCAAGACTCCATCACTACCAGTCTTTCTTCAACTTCAGGTAACAACTTTGTCAATGCTAAAACTAGCATGGATCTCAGTTCTTCAGTGGTTGCATCCTCAACTACCATTGGACCAAGACTAACTAGTATGGAACCTAATTATTCAACAAGTGCTGGAGTTATGTTTGTGTCCTCAACAAGCTCTAATTTAAGTACAGATTTGTCGAATAATATAAATTCTATTGGGACTCTGGATCCAGACAGTGTCACCACAAGCAATGTCTTTTCCACCTCAAGCCTTAACAATCTCAACTCAAACAACGTTTTCAAAACCACCACTGGTGAACCCAATTCTTCAATGGTTACAACCTCAGCTACCACTGGATCAGATGCCACCAATTCAAACACACCGGTTATTGATATATCAGCAGGTATATCCAATCAAATAACTGAAGACCAAAACATAAATACTATTGTCACAGGGTCAAGTCTTTATGCAATGATCTCTTCCACACAGACACCAATAACCACTTCAACAAGCAAGATGAAAAACTCTTCCTCCAAAACATCACCAAGACCCAAAGCAAGTAATAAAAAGACTTCAGCTGATATTTCAAATACAATCTCTGAGAAAATCTCAGCTTCAGTCATCAATGATGAACTCATAGATTCAACTACAGCAGATGTCACAAGCCATTTTGTAACTTCGCCATTCATTTCACCATTAATAACTGATATGCCTTTGTCTACCACTAAGTCTCTAATAGCCCCACTGGAATCAGTACAATCTACTGTGCTCACTACTCTGGAGGTAGCTCTCAGCAGTAATTCTAGAGATTCAGCTGCATCTTCTCTGGAAAACAACTTTTCAACCAGCCAATCTTCATTACCAGACACAAGTACCTCAGTAACTGCGGAATCATTGCAAACAACATCAGTCCCAATCAACTTGGAAAGTAATACTTCCAATATTAACAATAATCCAGAGTCCTCTGTGACACCCACACCTCAGACAACACCAACAACCACAGAATCCAGTACCTCTGTAAATTTTGAAACAAAGAACTATAGTTCTGTCACATTACATCCAGTCACAGCATTTTCTCAACCAACCAATATGATCACAGATTCTATCACCAAACAACCCAGCTCTGACCTTCAAATATCTACTGAAACCTCATCTACAGTCAACGATCTTATGATTCAAACTTCTGAGGTAAGCGCAGGACTTGCATCCTTGCCTCTATCACCATCTGCATCATTGCCTATCAGCAATAATGTGCCTACAATAACTACATTAGATACTTCAACAGTAACTGCATCAAATGCAGCCATCACTAAATACAATGATTATGCAACTGATACTGGAAACAATTATAGTGAGATAACTGTCATGGCTACATCCATGTCAGATAACTCATCTTTTTCTATAAACCCCACTGACTCTTCAACCAACGCCAGTGAGACCTCCCAAATGGCACATTCAAGTCCTTCAGGAGTAGCCTCTCATGGAACAACATCACAAACAGCACCAACATTCACATACCTGAACAGCTCAGCAGAGATGGACACCCAAAAAACCACAGAGTCAAAATCTTTAAGAACCACCTCAGATGCAATATTAGCAACTACAACTCATAACTCACCACGATTATCAGTCAACATCCTTCCAACAAGTTCTTTTTCTACCACCGACACTACTGTAACAGCTCAGTCACTGCAGAAATCTTCAGTCCTAAATCAGCCTTTAACCTGGGCTCCAAGTTCCACTGCTGTAGGCTTCATTTCAAACACAGAGAATTCCACACCAAACACCAAACAAACAATCTTTACACCTAGTCCTAAGAATAATGATAGCACATTTTCAGCCTCAACAACTACAAGTATGCCTCCATATTCCAATACAGAGACTGAGAATCCTGAAAATATAACACAAGTTTCTCAGACAAGCACAGAATCTGTAACCTTGCCTTTGTCACCATCTGTATCATTGCCTCCCACCACTCATACATCTGATATAATTGCAACAGTAGCACCAACAGAAACATCTTTGGATACATCCATCAGTACAAGAATTACCAATGTAAGTGGGGCTGGAAACATTACTGATGAGGTAAATGTCACAGCTACTCCATTGTCATCGTCTTCTATTATCATCAATGAGTCTTCATCTGTTAATCAGACAGAGGAATCCTCACAGTCTACTACTGCAAGCTCACCCACACACAGTCAAACAAGCAGTCAACAAGAGGTATATACCAATAACAAAGAGACAGCCCAAAAGACAACACATTCAAGCCCTTCTGGCATAACTACTTATGGATTATTAGAGACTCCATCTGAGACAAGCACAGGACCTGTAACATGGGCTTTATCACCATCCGAATCACTGATTACCACCACAACATCTGATTTTAGAAGTGATGCTGGAGACACTACTAAAGAGCTAATGTTCACAGATATGTCATCTTTTTCTCCAGTCAGGACTGTCACACCTTTTGTTACCCAGAGAACGGAAACCTCACAATCAAGTCAGTCCAAAAATCAAGTAGAGCTGACCAACACTCTCACAAAAAGTACCCAAACCACAACATATTCAAGTCTTTCTGAAGGAAATGAAGTATTACAAACCACAACTGATAACATCTCACCACATTCAAAGTTATCAGGTGAATATTTTACAACAAGTTTTCATTCTCCCACCAGTAGTTCTGTAACTTCTCTAAAACCCTCTCCCACAAATACTAATGATGCTATTAGTAGTTCAGATTCACTATCATCAAACAAAAGCATTACACCCAGTGTTCAGCAAACATCAAGTATGATTTTGTCACCACAGGACACTTCAGCCTCTCATGGAACAACATCACAAACAGCACCAACATTCACATACCTGAACAGCTCCACAGAGATGGACACCCAAAAAACTACAGAGTCAAAATCTTCAGGAAACACCTCAGATGCAATATTAGCAACTACAACTCATAACTCACCACGATTATCAGTCAACATCCTTCCAACAAGTTCTTTTTCTACCACCGACACAATAATTGCAACAGTAACACCAACAAAAACATCTTTGGATACATCCATCAATACAAGCATTACCAATGTAAATGGTGCTGGAAACATTACTGATGAGGTAAATGTTACAGCTACTCCATTGTCATTGTCTTCTATTATCATCAATGAGTCTTCATCTGTTAATCAGACAGAGGAATCCTCACAGTCTACTGCTGAAAGCTCACCCACACACAGTCAAACAAGCAGTCAACAAGAGGTATATACCAATAACAAAGAGACAGCCCAAAAGACGACACATTCAAGCCCATCTGATGTAACCTCTTATGGATTATTAGGAACTCAATCTGAGACAAGCACAAGACCTGTAACATGGGCTTTATCACCATCCGAATCACTGATAATCACCACAACATCTGGTTTTACAAGTGATGCTGGAGACATTACTAAACAGCTAACGTTCACAGATATGTCAATGTCATCCTTTTCTCCAATTAGAACTGACTTACCTTCAGTTATCCAGAGAATTGAAACCTCACAATCAAGTCAGTCCAAAATTCAAGTAGTGCTGACCAACACTATCACAAAAAGTACTCAAACCACAACATATTCAAGTCTTTCTGAAGTAACCTCTAATGATGTATTAGAAACCACAACGGATATCTTCTCACCACATTCAAAGTTATCAGGTGAATCTTTTACAACAAATTTTCATTCTCCCACCAGTAGTGCTGTAACTTCTCAATCAGTGCCAGATTCATCAGCCATATATCAGACTTTAAGCCAGACACACAACAATCCCAATTCCTCAAGTATGGTCTCGGTACCTATAACATCATCAGTTTCCACAGATCCTAGTGGCTCAGCAATGATGACAGCTACCTTAGAGATTACCCCAAACACAACACATTCAAGCCCTTCTGGAGTAACCGCTCATGTAGTATTAGAAACCACAACTGACAACAGCTCATTGAGTGAATCTTATACAAGTTTTCATTCTCCCACCAAAAGTACTGAAACTGATTATACAGTGCTAGATTCCAGCACTTCACAACAATCTATACCTGACATTTCTTCAAATAATTCTCATGCATTTATTTCTATCCATAGCACTAAACTTTCAAACTTACCTACTGCAATACCGCCACCTTTATCTGCTTCCAGTTCAAATACAAATCCATTAATACCTGAACTTCCTAATACATCAGGACGAGAGGACACTACTTCAGTGTCACCTTACCCCAACCAGGCAACAAATCTCCAATCAGGAGTGAGCCCCAGCACCACCGAGATGAACATAACCACAATATATTTGCCCCCGCAATCAGCTGTAAGTGCCACGTCATCCCTATTGCCACATACAACTTCACTTTTACCACCCACAGAATCCAGTGCCCCTGTACCTTTTGAAACAAAGAGCTATAGTTCTGTCACATTACATCCAGTCACAGCATCTTTTCAACCAAACAATGTGATCACAGATTCTACCACCAAACAGCCCAGCTCTGACCTTCAAATATCTACTGAAACCTCATCTACAGTCAACAATCTTATGATTCAAACTTCTGAGGTAAGCTCAGGACTTGCATCCTTGCCTCTATCACCATCTGCATCATTGCCCATCAGCAATAATGTGCCTACAATAACTACATCAGATACTTCAACAGTAACTGCACTGAATGCAACCATCACTAAATACAATGATTATGCAACTGATACTGGAAACAATTATAGCGAGATAACTGTCATGGCTACATCCATGTCAGATAACTCATCTTTTTCTATAAACCCCACTGACTCTTCAACCAACACCAGTGAGACCTCCCAAATGGCACATTCAAGTCCTTCAGGAGTAGCCTCTTATGGAACAACATCACAAACAGCACCAACATCCACATACCTGAACAGCTCAGCAGAGATGGACACCCAAAAAACCACAGAGTCAAAATCTTCAGGAACCACAACTGATAACTCACCACGATTATCAGTCAACATCCTTCCAACAAGTCCTCTTTCTACCACTGACACTACTGTAACAGCTCAGCTGCTGCAGAAATCTTCAGTCCTAAATCAGCCTTTAACCTGGGCTCCAAGTTCCAGTGCTGTAGGCTTCATTTCAAACACAGAGAATTCCACACCAAACACCAAACAAACAATCTTTACACCTAGTCCTAAGAATAATGATAGCACATTTTCAGCCGCAACAACTACAAGTATGCCTCCATATTCCAATACAGAGACTGAGAATCCTGAAAATATAACACAAGTTTCTCAGACAAGCACAGAATCTGTAACCTTGCCTTTGTCACCATCTGTATCATTGCCTCCCACCACTCATACATCTGATATAATTGCAACAGTAGCACCAACAGAAACATCTTTGGATACAGCCATCAGTACAAGAATTACCAATGTAAGTGGGACTGGAAACATTACTGATGACGTAAATGTCACAGCTACTCCATTGTCATCGTCTTCTATTATCATCAATGAGTCTTCATCTGTTAATCAGACAGAGGAATCCTCACAGTCTACTGCTGCAAGCTCACCCACACACAGTCAAACAAGCAGTCAACAAGAGGTATATACCAATAACAAAGAGACAGCCCAAAAGACAACACATTCAAGCCCTTCTGGCATAACTACTTATGGATTATTAGGGACTCCATCTGAGACAAGCACAGGACCTGTAACATGGGCTTCATCACCATCCGAATCACTGATTACCACCACAACATCTGGTTTTAGAAGTGATGCTGGAGACACTACTAAAGAGCTAATGTTCACAGATATGTCATCTTTTTCTCCAATCAGGACTGGCACACCTTTAGTTACCCAGAGAACGGAAACCTCACAATCAAGTCAGTCCAAAAATCAAGTAGAGCTGACCAACACTCTCACAAAAAGTACCCAAACCACAACATATTCAAGTCTTTCTGAAGGAAATGAAGTATTAGAAACCACAACTGATAACTTCTCACCACATTCAAAGTTATCAGGTGAATATTTTACAACAAGTTTTCATTCTCCCACCAGTAGTTCTGTAACTTCTCTAAAACCCTCTCCCACAAATACTAATGATGCTATTAGTAGTTCAGATTCACTATCATCAAACAAAAGCATTACACCCAGTGTTCAGCAAACGTCAAGTAGGATTTGGTCACCACAGGTCACTTCAGCATCCTCCACAGCTTTGTACTCATCTCTTTATAACACATTAGCTATTTCAGAACCCATGGCTACTTCAGTCACTTCAGATCCAAAATCAGAGATTACAACAGGCTATAGATCGCTCACGGTATCTGTTTCAATGGTGATTCCAGCAGTTTCCTCAACAACAGCAAGCTCTAGTCATAACAGTATGACCTTACAAGACCCAATAATCACATCTGCTGTGGCCAACCAAAATTTGTCCCAAAGGACAGGCCTAAATACTTCAAGTGGTGCAGACAGTATTAATAACAACATTACTGTCTCAAACACAACAGCCACCTCTGCAAACATGCTATTTGCAACAGTTTTGTCAAAAGTTACATCAAAAGATTCAGTATCACAATCTACAAATATATCTTCAGCTATAACAAACACGCTTAACCTTTCAAAAGATTCTACCATACCTTCTGTCATACAGACAGCTTCTACATCTTCAGATATATCGCAAGGATCTACAGTTTCAAGCTATACAAGAGGAACAGTTGGACTAGGAGGCACAACATCAATAAGTACTCCATCATCACCAGTTATACCATTCACTACACAGACAGATTCTGCTGCATCAAATACATCTGAAGAATCTAAAGTTGGATTGGTAGCTACTACACTTTTAGGTAAATTAACAAACACAACCCCAAGTGCGAATTCAATTACTGATTCTGTGAAAACAGCCTCAATCCAAATGCCTTTCACAAACTATGTTTCAGATCCAGGCAATATCATGGTGAATACATCAAATATAGTGTCAAAAATTCAGTCATCAGCTAATACCAATGTTGCCTCTACCCAGTCCTTATCCCCAATCCCCTACTCCTCATCAGTTGGGCATCAGTTTGCATCTTCACAGAACTCTGCTACACACTCACCTGATCTGAACCCAAATCAAACATCAATTATTGTAACCCCATCAATGCAAATTTCACCAGTGTCATCTTATTCTGAAACCTCTGCAAATGTACAATCAAAACAGAGCACGTCTAATCTAATCAGCCCATATGAAACAACAACCAAAACAACAACACATTCTATTTCATGGCAACAGGCCAGTACAATAAGCCCTATACCTTTGCTTAATGTCAATAATTCCTCTTCAGCTCCTGAAATGTCAACAGGTTTGTCAGCCAATACCAAAGTCCAAATACCAAGCGAGATACTTACTTCAAAACCCACAAACAATATTACTTATTCGCAAATACAAATGAAATCATTCCTTTCCTCTGGGTCAACTGCATTTTCTGCATCAATCTTAAATACTGTACAATCTGAACATAGCTCTCAAACAAACATAAATACAGATACCACAGACTCAAATATTTCTCCAATTCCAACTAACGCTGAACAAAAATCACAACAAGGTCCAGAAAACAAAGGCACTCTTCTGTTCTTCAGGGACAATCCCACGGAACCAGTGTTTACAGCCATTACCTTTGAATATCCAGTTACATACAGTGGCACGTTTATGTCTACAAACAGAACCAGCACTTAAAAACACAACACAGAATAACATTTGATTATCCAACAAACTAAATGCCAAAAAAGCGGATGTCAACAAAACATTTGACCAGTTGTGCTCAAGATCTAATAGACAGGGATACATTTTCTTTGTATAGACAGTTTAAGTCATGTAGATAAAACATGTATGATTGTGGAAGCTAATATTTGTTGTTAATTTTTTTTTCATTTTGTAAAGACATTTCTTGCAGAAAATGAAATGATGTTGCTTGCCATAATATTTTGGGTGTATATTTGGTTATATATTTCTAACAATTTATTTATGAAGGGATTAATAAAATGTTGTAAATGTTATAACAGTCAAATGTATTGAGTGTTTTTATCCATGTCGATGAATATATAGGATGTGCATTCTGGTAAACTAACATTTGATTATTTTATATTATCAAGTAATATGCCATATCAGATTAATGAATTAAATAGCTTGCCAGCTTAAACAAGAAAAATAAATAATTAAATTTGGTGCTTCATATCAATGTCATAGACAGAAAATTAGGGCAGGATTAATAAATGCAGAAACGAAAAAAGGAGCGCAAAGTTGTGTTCATAGTATATGAACTATATATTATGAAGCTATATGGAGATTTATAAACATACTAATGCCACAAAATGTCTCCCTACCACTTCCCTTTAGATTTTTTTAGGAAGAAACACACAAATTCAACCGTCTTTCTCTCTCTGTGAGATATAATACATGTGTAAAACTTCTAAGTTCTAAGTCGCCCTGCGTAACTAAGTAACTAAGAAACATAACTAATGGACCAGGAGGTTGTGGGTTCAAAACCTGCACTGCATGAGTGTCAATCAATCAATCAATCAATCAAATTTTATTTATATAGCGCTTTTCACAACAAAAAGTCGTCACAAAGCAGCTTTACAGAGATCCGGGTCCAAGCCTCCTATGAGCAAGCCAGGGGCAACAGTGGCAAGGAAAAACTCCCTCAGCACACGAGGAAGAAACCTTGGAAGGAACCAAGACTCATACGGGGAACCCATCCTCCTCGGGTCGACACCGGAGACACAACAGAGAACAGAAGTAAAAGTGAAATGACCGATGAAGGGGTTATAGTAATATAAATGTAGTATATTGGTGATGATGGAGAAGCAGAAATGAAAATGGTGAGGATGATGATATTAGTGATGTATGAGTCTGATGAAGGAGGAGGTGATCAGGGATTCAGTGTGAGTTAAAATTAGGTGCAGAGTTAATCTGAAATAAAACAGCATGGCCAAGCATGATAGTGTAGATGAGACAAGGACAGGATCTTGTACAGGACACAGGGGCTGGATCAGGGCAACACCTGGAGAGCAGCAGGACATCTCAAAGCATGAGAGAGAGACAGGAGAAAGAAAGCCAGACAAAGGGAACAAATAAAAACACAGAGGTTAGTAGGGTCATGGTAAAGAACGGGGAAATTTGTCCTGCGAAAAAAGCTTCCACTGGTCAGGCAAGAGAACCCAGCGACAGACAGCGTGTCTGTGTCTGTGAGGAGTGTGGTGTGTTCTCCCTGTGTCCGTGTGGGTTTCCTTTGTGTGCTCTGGTTTCCTTCCACACTCCAAAAACACACGTTGGTAGGTGGATTGGCGACTCAAAAGTGTCCATAGGTGTGAGTGAATGTGTGAGTGTGTGTCGCCCTGTGAAAGACTGGCACCCCCTCCAGGGTGTGTTCCTGCCTTGTGGCCAGCTATTCTGGGTAAGCTCCGGACCCACCGCGACCCTGAACTGGATAAGCGGTTACAGACAATGAATGAATGAATGTTGTAAATAACATTGTCCAGCTCCACAGGGCAATAACAGTTTGTTTGAGGCTGTAAGCTTTCTGAAGTAACTGAACCTTGACACGCCCACAGACAAAGCCACAGTTCGCTCTGAAGAACATACTCTTCTTTTGTTCCCACTGGGAACAAATTTTTCTAGTTTGCATTGGTGGAATGCACCAAACAATTCCAAATACATGAACTGGAATGGTTCCGGTTCCTCGTTGGTGGAAAAGCACTATGTGAATTATGGCTGAGCAGAACAGAACGTGAAATAATGTTCCTACTTTAGGAGTCAACTATAATCAAATAATGTTTCAACATTAGGAGTCAGTCAGACAGTCTATCAGTCAGTAAGGGAAACTGCCTTTTCTAGGCCAGCCTGGTAGGCAGTCCGGCAAATATAAAACATCCATTTATTTTCTGTAACCAGTATATGCAGTTTTTGGTTGGGGTGGGTCAGAAACCCCCACAGGGCATCAAACTCATGTACACCTATGGACACTTTTGAACAGCCAGCCCACAAACCTGTGCTTTTGGACTATGGGAAGAAACCAAAACACTTCATGCCAGTGTTGCCAACTTAATGAATTTTCAAAAAAACAACTAGTGACAAATCTTACGCCTTTATCTGGTGTTATTGGAGACTTATAGAGACCCAGATGTAAAAGTAAATGTATCTTCAGTGTGACATATCACTGCATTTGACTCACAGTCTCATTCAGATGAACTACTCTTTCTGTGAGGCTGCAGAATGTATGTACATTAGGTTTGAAACTGGAATAAACTTTAACAACTTAACAAAAAAATAAAATAAAATAAAATAAAATAAAATAAAATTCTAATAATAATGAAAAAAACATATTTAGCGTGGTTTTTACTCACTTTTTTTCTTTCCCACAACACCATTTCTCTCTTCTACAGGGTCAATTACAAATCGACAATTATGCAAATTAGGGGATGACATTTATTGACTTCTAGCAACTTTTTAGGACAGCCAATAGCTACTTTCCTTGGCAACACTGCCCATGCAGACCACAGGACCTTGTAGCTGTGTGTGAGTGACACTACCTGCTGTGCCAATGGGTTGCCCAAAACATTTGATTGTTAATTATTCATGTTAATAAAGTTCAAAAGCAAAAGCCCCTTTTCTAGAAAATTTGGGATACTTTCTTAAAAGCCTATAATTTGCTAACTATTTTGAAACATATTAAATGGACAAAGAAAATTAAGAGGTTTTCAATGTTTTCAATGGCAAAATTAATTATATTTGTAAAATATAAACACATTTAGAAATTGATCCCTGCAACACAGTCAAGAAAGTTATTTAAGTGATTTAATTAATTACAATTTTTAGTTTTTATTACATTTTATGGAAGTGTCCGAAAATTTAAGGAAATGGGGTTTTGAAATAATAATAAAAAATAAATAAATAAATAAAAATGTATGTATTTTTTTGTTATATATTTATTCTTATCGCACATGTTCATGTAGAAAAAAATTAATGGGTACACCAGATAAACTTTAAAGATGCAACTTTCTTTGTACAGATAAACATTATCTTTACAAACATTCCATTCATTTCCATTGCCCAGGTTCATATGTCAATTTATCTATGAATAAAAGGGTGTGAGTTTACATACAGGAATAATTCCAGCAATGAAAGATGACTCATGTTTCGCCCTGTTATAGGCCTTTAGAGATACAATGATAAGCTCAAGGTATGAACAAAAAAGCACACAAAAAAACTTCCAAATATATCTTATATAAAAAATCACTACCACAATAAATCCTGATCTCCATAATGATATCATTACTAAAGGAAAACACAGAAATATTGAATGAATCAAATTTTTCCAACAATGTGAGTAATGCTCATGAGCAGATAAACTCTATATAAACAGGTATATTTTACAATTATTATTTAAATGTGTTAAATTTAATATTTTGTTAAATATTTATCTGATTTAAACTAATCCAGTTATGTTAAAGTGCATTTGACCAATATTCCATTAACTTTACTGGAACATTCTCAGAGAAATGTTGTTTGTTGAATGCAACACACCTCAAAGCTATATTTTAAGATACAATGGAATGCAATCAACAATACATCTGCCAACAATATACCTGCATTAAAACTGAGACAATGGACAAAGGAAAAATGTGGCCAGACTTTGTGTGATGAAGTGAAGCAGTCACTTTTGGGAAATATGTCAAAAAGGTCATTCATAGTGATGTCATGTTCAATAGGAATTATAAATAAATCCACACCTACACTTGCATCTTCCACTTGTACCTCTTCGGACTAACAGACTGACATATGTCTGAGAGTTCTTATTTAATTTATTAGGATTTTATTTATTAACAGACTCCAGATATCAGAACTAAAATATTGCAGAAATTTGGTGAGTTTGAGTTTTTTTAATTTTTTCTAATGAAACCTATGTAAGTAAAGAAAGTAATATAAACCTGCTTGTAAAATATGAATAATTTTGTCTTCAAGCAAAGTATTAAACTCTAAAATATTAAATTTTTATTATCACTTTACAGATGAATTGTGTGAGTTTTTTATATTTAAAAACACCTTTTTAATTAAATGTTATTTTTTCTATATAATATTGAGATGTCTGTCCTGATGGTAAGCTGATGGTAAGAACAGGAACAAGAATAATATATATATTATTATAGTCTGCAATTGTAAACTACATATTGGATTTATATTGTAAGTCAAATTAATAAAATGGACAAGAAATGTAAAAACAATTAGGTCATTTTAATGTTATGGCTGAGCACTATATATAATAATATGATAATATAAGATAATATGAATTTATATTATTAGGTGTTCAAATAATCAAAATCAGGATGACCGGAAAACCTTTCATTGCAGTTTTTATGTTAGTTGGTAAGTCTAAAATATATTAACATTTTAATACATTTTATTCACAATTTGTAAACTGGATAAAGTATGTGTCAGAAGTGATAACAACTTTTAAATCTCTTTCTGTTCAAACAGCCACAATAAATGCTGTCATTACAGCAACTGAGCCTACAGCTACAACAGATGTTGTCAGCACTGAATCATCCACAGAATCAGTTACCACCTTGGAATCATACATTGCTACTACTGAAACAACAACAGAAACTACAATAGAGTCTAGCACAGTATTTACAATAATTACCACAACAGAATCAAGTACAGATTCAACTGTTGAATTACCTACAGAATCAACCACAGAACCTGCATCATTTACCATCATGGAAACAAGTATTGCTTCAACGTCTGAATTAACTACAGAATCAACCACAGAACTTGCAGCATTTACCACCATTGAATCAAGCACTGCTTCAACTGCTGATTCAACTACAGAATCAACCACAGAACCTGCATCATTTTCCATCATGGAATCAAGTACTGCTTCAACGTCTGAATTAACTACAGAATCAACCACAGAACTTGCAGCATTTACCACCATTGAATCAAGCACTGCTTCAACTGCTGAATCAACTACAGAATCAACCACCGAACTTGCAGCATTTACCACCATTGAATCAAGCACTGATTCAACTGCTGAATCAACTACAGAATCAACCACAGAACCGGCATCATTTACCATCATGGAAACAAGTACTGCTTCAACGTCTGAATTAACTACAGAATCAACCACAGAACTTGCAGCATTTACCACCATTGAATCAAGCACTGCTTTAACTGCTGAATCAACTACAGAATCAACCACAGAACCTGCATCATTTTCCATCATGGAATCAAGTACTGCTTCAACGTCTGAATTAACTACAGAATCAACCACAGAACTTGCATCATTTACCATCATGGAATAAAGTACTGCTTCAACGTCTGAATTAACTACAGAATCAACCACAGAACTTGCAGCATTTACCACCATTGAATCAAGCACTGCTTCAACTGCTGAATCAACTACAGAATCAACCACAGAACCTGCATCATTTACCATCATGGAAACAAGTATTGCTTCAACGTCTGAATTAACTACAGAATCAACCACCGAACTTGCAGCATTTACCACCATTGAATCAAGCACTGCTTCAACTGCTGATTCAACTACAGAATCAACCACAGAACCTGCTGCATTTTCCATCATGGAATCCAGTACTGTTTCAACGTCTGAATTAACTACAGAATCAACCACAGAACTTGCAGCATTTACCACCATTGAATCAAGCACTGCTTCAACTGCTGAATCAACTACAGAATCAACCACCGAACTTGCAGCATTTACCACCATTGAATCAAGCACTGATTCAACTGCTGAATCAACTACAGAATCAACCACAGAACCTGCAGCATTTACCACCATTGAATCAAGTACAGTTTCTACTTCTGAATTAACTACAGAATCAACCACAGAACCTGCATCATTTTCCATCATGGAATCAAGTACTGCTTCAACGTCTGAATTAACTACAGAATCAACCACAGAACTTGCATCATTTACCATCATGGAATCAAGTACTGCTTCAACGTCTGAATTAACTACAGAATCAACCACAGAACTTGCAGCATTTACCACCATTGAATCAAGCACTGCTTCAACTGCTGAATCAACTACAGAATCAACCACAGAACCTGCATCATTTTCCATCATGGAATCAAGTACTGCTTCAACGTCTGAATTAACTACAGAATCAACCACAGAACTTGCATCATTTACCATCATGGAATCAAGTACTGCTTCAACGTCTGAATTAACTACAGAATCAACCACAGAACTTGCAGCATTTACCACCATTGAATCAAGCACTGCTTCAACTGCTGAATCAACTACAGAACCTGCATCATTTACCATCATGGAAACAAGTACTGCTTCAACGTCTGAATTAACTACAGAATCAACCACAGAACTTGCAGCATTTACCACCATTGAATCAAGCACTGCTTCAACTGCTGAATCAACTACAGAATCAACCACCGAACTTGCAGCATTTACCACCATTGAATCAAGCACTGATTCAACTGCTGAATCAACTACAGAATCAACCACAGAACCTGCATCATTTACCATCATGGAAACAAGTACTGCTTCAACGTCTGAATTAACTACAGAATCAACCACAGAACTTGCAGCATTTACCACCATTGAATCAAGCACTGCTTCAACTGCTGAATCAACTACAGAATCAACCACCGAACTTGCAGCATTTACCACCATTGAATCAAGCACTGATTCAACTGCTGAATCAACTACAGAATCAACCACAGAACCTGCAGCATTTACCACCATTGAATCAAGTACAGTTTCTACTTCTGAATTAACTACAGAATCAACCACAGAACTTGCAGCATTTACCACCATGGAATCAAGCACTGCTTCAAATGCTGATTTAACTACAGAATCAACAACAGAACTTGCAGCATTTACCACCATTGAATCAAGCACTGCTTCAAATGCTGAATCAACTACAGAATCAACCACAGAACCTGCATCATTTACCATTATGGAATCAAGTACTGTTTCTACTTCTGAATTAACTACAGAATCAACCACAGAACTTGCAGCATTTACTACCATTGAATCAAGCACTGCTTCAACTACAGAATCAACCACAGAACCTGCTGCATTTACCATCATGGAATCAAATACTGATTCTACTTCTGAATTAACTACAGGATCAACCACAGAACTTGCAGCATTTACCACCATCAAAGAATCAAGCACTGCTTCAATGGCTGAATCAACTACAGAATCAACCACGGAACTTGCAGCATTTACGACCATGGAATCAGGCACTGCCTCAAATGTTGATTCAACTACAGAATCAACAACAGAACTTGCAGCATTTACCACCATGGAATCAAGCACTGCTTCAAATGCTGATTCAACTACAGAATCAACAACAGAACTTGCAGCATTTACCACCATTGAATCAAGCACTGCTTCAACTGCTGAATCAACCACAGAATCAACCACAGAACCTGCAGCATTTACCACCATGGAATCAAGTACTCCTTCAACGTCTGAATCAACTACAGAATCAACCACAGAACATGCAGCATTTACCACCATTGAATCAAGTACAGTTTCTACTTCTGAATTAACTACAGACTCAACCACAGAACTTGCAGCATTTACCACCATGGAATCAAGCACTGCTTCAAATGCTGATTCAACTACAGAATCAACAACAGAACTTGCAGCATTTACCACCATTGAATCAAGTACTGCTTCAACTGCTGAATCAACTACAGAATCAACCACAGAACCTTCATCATTTACTATCATGGAATCAAGTACTGTTTCTACTTCTGAATCAACTACAGAATCAATCACAGGACCAGAAGCATTTACCACCATTGAATCAAGCACTGCTTCAACTACAGAATCAACTACAGAATCAACCACAGAACCTGCTGCATTTACCATCATGGAATCAAGTACTGCTTCAACGTCTGAATTAACTACAGAATCAACCACAGAACTTGCAGCATTTACCACCATTGAATCAAGCACTGCTTCAAATGCTGAATCAACTACAGATTCAACAACAGAACCTGCAGCATTTACCAACATTGAATCAACCATTGCTTCAATTGTAAAATCTACTATAGAATCTACTACAGAATCAAACACAGAATATACAACCATTACTGCCAAGGAATCAGGTACTGTGACCACTGAAACAACTACAGAATTAACCACAGAATCTACAGTAGTTACTGCCTTGGAATCAAGTACCGTAAACATTGAATCAACCACAGAACCTACAACAGTTAACACTATTGAATCAAGTACTGCTACAAGTACTGAATCAACTACAGAAACAACAGCTGGCACCATAGGATCAAGTTCTGATACAACCACAGAGCTTACAACTGTTACCACTATTGAATCAAAATCTTCAACCTCTATTGAATCAAATACAGATTCAACCATAGACTCTAAAACAATTACTGCCATGGCAACAAATGCTGCTACAACTGCAACAACTACAGAACCTTCTACTGAATCTACAACAGTTGCAACCATTGAATCATATACTCCTACAACTGTGGAATTAACTACAGAAACAGTTACCACTATTGAATCGAGTACTGCTACAAATACTGAATCAACCACAGAATCAACTACAGAAACAACAGATATTACTCTGGAATCAAGTAATGCTAACAGTGAATCAATGACAGAATCGACCACAGAAAAAACAGCAGCAACCACCATTGCATCAAGTTCTCCAAATAATGCTGAATCAACAACACAACCTGCAACAGTTACTTCCACTGAATCAAGTACTCCTACAGCTGATGAATCAACCACAGAACATACAACAGAATCAACAACACTTACTACCATTGAGTCAAGTACTCCAACTGTTGAATCAACAACAGAAACAACAGTTACCAATGCTGAATCAAGTACTTACACAGTAACTGTATCAACAACAGAATTAACCACAAAAACATTAATATCTACCACCACTGAGTCAACTTCAGAATCAACTCCAATTGCCACAATTCAATCAAATACTGCCACATCCATTGAATTAACTAAAATAACAACAACAGAATCAACCAAAGAACCTTCAATTGTTATGACCATGGAATCAGGTACTAATCCCATTCTTCAGTCCACCACATTTGTTACATTAGAACCTTCAACTGTTTCTACCGTGGAATCAACTGCCACAACTGTTGAATCAAATACTGTGTTTATACCAGGATCTAAAATGCTTACCATTATGGAATCAACTACACCTCCAACTGTGAAATTTACCACAGTTTCTACAGCATCAAGTATTCCTGAAATACTGACCACAGTTTCTACTGCATCAAGTACTCATGAAGTATTGACCACAGCTTCTACTGCATTAAATACTCCTGTAGTAACCACCACAGGTTCTACTTCATCAAGTACTCCTGAAGCATCGACCACAGATTCAAATGAAACACATACTCCTGAAGTATCGACCACCGATTCTACTGCATCAAGTACTCCTGAAATAACTACCACAGCTTCTACTGTATCAAGTACTCCCGAAGTATCGACCACAGGTTCTGATGCAACAAGTACACCTGAAGTAACCAACACAGGTTCTACTGCATCAAGTACTCCTGAAGTACTGACCACAGCTTCTAATGCAACACATATTCCTGAAGTATCGACCACAGCTTCTAATGCAACAAGTACTCCTGAAATAACCACCACAGGTTCTACTGTATCAATTACTCCTGAAGTAATGACCAAAGGTTCTACTGCATCAAGTACTCCTGAAGTACTGACCACAGCTTCTAATGCAACACATATTCCTGAAGTATCGACCACAGCTTCTAATGCAACAAGTACTCCTGAAATAACCACCACGGGTTCTACTGTATCAATTACTCCTGAAGTAATGACCAAAGGTTCTACTGCATTAAATACTCCTGAAGTAACCTCCACAGGTTTTACTGCATCTAGTACACCTCAAGTGTCAACCACAGGTTCTGCTGCATCAAGTACTCTTGAAACACTGACCATGGGATCTATTGCATCAAGTGCTCCTCAAGAATCCATCACAGGTTTCAATGCATTAAGTACTCCTAAATCACTGACCAACAGTTCTACTGCATCAAGTGCTACTGAAGTGTCAACCACAGGTTCTGCTGCATCAAGTACTCCTGAATTACAATCCACTGGTATCACACAGGGATTGAGAGTTAGTGGCATACCAGAAACAGCATCCACTTCTTCAGGGTCAACTACAGGTATCATTGTAGATACAAATATGTTTTTTACTGATCATATAATTATAACAAAATTGAGGATTTTTTTCTAAATCCCTCATTCTGATTCTGTTTCTTATTTTGTCCTCCTTCTCTCTGCAGCTGTTCCTATAACATCAGTGCAACTTGTCATAAAGCAAATTAGCTTTACCACCAATGAAACATTCTCTTTTGACCTATTAAACTCATCTACAAATGCTTTCATCTTTAGAGCAACAAGTGTAAAATCACAGGTCTGTCCCACATGTTGGAAAACATAAATGATTCTGAATGCTATCCTATTACTATTCTTACATTACATTTTAAACATATATGGAGTTGTGAAAATGTTGCAAAACTGAAGTTATGAAAATATTGCAATATTGCAATGAAATAAACAAATCTGTCTTGGTATATTTTACAGTTTGAACCAGTATTTAGAGCAAACTTAAGCAGCTTCATTCGGGTAACAAATATTAGCTTCAAGTATGTATCAAGCATATTAAACAAGTTTATATTCTACACAAATATATGTTTTTATATTTACTGCTGATTTGACTGATTTGAAAACCCTTTAAAATCTGTTTTTCTGCATAGGGCTGGATCGATCATCACAATTATTGATTTAGAGTTTAGCAATAGCAGAATTCTGCCCAGCGATACTACAATCATTAATATAGTGCTCAGTGCAAATACAACTTTTAAAATTATATCAGCTAATGGTAAGTACAATATTTTGTCATTCAACAAAATTCTTAAAACAGAAAAGACGAATCTGTCATAAAAAAAATGCAGGCTTGTCTTTGGATTGGAGTTAAATAATAATAATTTATGACTTGATTTTTTATTTTCAGTGACAGAAAGTACCACAACTACTTTTCAGAATACAGCTGAAACATCAGTTTCAATCACACGTCAGGTCCCAACAACTACTTCTTTTTTCATTACAACTATAGTGCCCACCTCATCCTTTGGAACTGCAGCATCTGAAATTACAAGCTCATTTATAAGCACGACCCAGGTCTCAACAACCACAACAGTAGCAAGTACATCAGTAACCAAACTAGACATTCCGACTTCTATAGAAACCCCAACAGCTACTTCAACAGTAACAACTATTTCTCTTATAACATCACTGTCTTCTACTGCTCCAAAGGCAACAACAATTTCAGCACCAACATTTACCCCAACAGCTGCTACTTCAAATAGTATGCCAACAATAACTACTACAACTTCCCCTTCAAATACCTCAACAAGTGCCACTTCAAGTAATACATCAACAAAAACTACTATTTCCACAGCAAATTCCCCAATAATTGCTACTTCAAGAAATACCCCAACAACAAATACTACTACTACCACTGCAAGTACAACAACAACTGCTACTTCAAAGAATATCCCAACAACAACAAATACTTATAAAACTGCAATTACACCAACCATGGCTACTTCAAAGAATATCCCAACATCAACTATTACTACTACCACTACAACTACACCAACTGGTATATCAAGTACCCCAACAACAACTACTACTACCATTACAACTGCTTCAACAACAGCTTTTACTACCACAACAACAACAACAATACCCGCACAAACACGTCCTCCACCAGCTGTTGCTCTACAGATTGTCATACAACAAGTTTATGTTGTTGAACTGGCTGACCCCCAAAGTGCAGCATTCCAAACCTTAGCTGTAGAAGTGATTGCATCGGTGAGTATCAATGTATTGTAATCTTTGAATATTGCAACAATTTCAACAAAGTACTGAATTTGACACTGTGTGATGAAAAATAGTTTTGATCATCAGAAAGATCTGTTTGTGTCTCTTTAAACATGTCAGTCTACAAAACTGTAATGTTTCTGCTTATAAATAAAACCTCTATTCATTACTAAAACTCTGTTTTCAGTTTGATGTTGTCTACAAAACACGCTATGGGTCACTCTTTCTCAGAACTATTGTACTGGCCTTTAGGTAAGAATCACAGCTTTTCCTTATATTATACTACTGAAAAGAGTGATGTAGCATCACCACAGTTTCAATAATTTTGAGAGGTTTGCCGGACTCATATTGATTTAACATATGTACCTACTTGAGCTGGGAGTCAGAACTTATTCTGCCGCATGTATGCATTATATTACCATCTACACAATGTCAACCACTATCACTGCATATTGAATGTGACATATCCATTTCACAAACAATAATTTCAATTTATTCAGATAAATTAAACTAAAATTACAATTTTTAGGAAATATCATGAGGGATATTTCTGGTATTGTAAGGCGATTGAGCTAACTTATTTATGCATTACTTCCCAGATGTGTATATTAAAAAATATTGTTGAATATGTTTCTACTGATGGTCAAATTCATTGTTTTTCCCCCTCAGGCCTGGAACCACACGTGCACAAAATGTAGAAGCAGATGTCCAGTTGATATTCAATGAAAACTCCACAAAACCCCTCCCAGATGCTACTGATATTGTCAGCACACTGAAAAATGCAATTTCAAACCCAAGCTCTGGGTTTAATTTGACAGTGGACCTCAACTCCATCACTGTTGTTAGTAAGTTGACAGTGTTTCCTTACACTGGAATGTCAATGAACCTGGTCCATGTTTCCTTCCACTGAAGAAACAATTGTTTTTGATGAAAAGTTTTAAGAACAATGCAGAATTTTGATTACATAACTGATAATCCTTTATGTTGCCATAATCCAAAATATTAAATATTCCACAAATTTCTTATGTTGTGAAATTTGTAATATTTTATTTGAATATTTCAAGGTGTTCCTCAGACTGTTTCTGTGATATTCCTAACAAACGGCACTTTTGTGACAGCTCTCTCAGACTCCAATTCATCTTTATTTGCAAATAGGTCAATAATGATTAAAACGGGGGTAAGTATGATATCTGTGATTCCTGATAACATTCTCAGTAGATTTTGTTGAAGAAGAACAAATACATTTTCTTTTTCTAAACATTTTTCTCTTATTATATTCACAGTTAGAGCCGTTTTTCACTGCTGATTATCCTTCAGTATTCAGCAGCCTGACAATATCCAATTTCAGGTGATTATTTTGTGTTCAATCTGGGATGTTTTGAATAGCAGTAGTTAACATCAAAACTTATAAGGATAAAGAAGATTATATTTATTAATCATATATAATTAATTTGTCATTATTAATTTACTTTTGAACAGCGATGGAGGTTTCATATCTAACAGAATAACAACAATTCAGAATTCCATGGTTTTGTCTTTTGGAGCCTCTGCTACAGTTCCAATTAGCACCCAAATTGGTCAAACTATTATCCGAGCAGCTAAAAATAACTCACTCCCCTTCCAGATCTTCACCTCAAAAATCATAGTTAATGGTACAGGTATGTAATTTATTAATATCAACATCCTCTCTCTCTCTCTCTCTCTCTCTCTCTCTCTCTCTCTCTCTCTCTCTCTGTCCCCATTTCTGTGTTACCACACCAAATACCTGTATGTTAAAATTTTTCAAAGTGTTAACACATGTTTTGTGCTTTAACACAGCAAATATGCGCTTGTTAACACAAACATGTCATATACATTCACTAATTATTGTTAATGCCATGTATACCTCTATATAATTTATCTGAACAAAACCTTGTATTGATCAAATTTACTTTTTGTTCAATTACAGTAATATCATCAGGCAACATGGCAATCAGCATCAATATGAGCATTTTCACAGCATCTTTCATGGTGGTACTGTCACTTCTGATTACATCATCCAGCTGAAGACAACTATTTAAATTTTTCATCAGAACAAGCTTCAGCACTTTGTAGTCCCATTTCTCAATATTATTTATTTTTAGACTGTCACAACAGTAAATATACTTGGGGGAAAAAGCACATTTTCAAAGAATCTGTGTTGGATTATTTTTCTTAAGATGTATTTATGTATTTATGTGAAAATTCAAATCATTGTCTGAACTTTAACTTAGGACAATTAATATATGTTAAAAATGGACTTTTAGCAAATAAGTATCACTATAATACTTAAAAAGCATGCTCTCTTAGTATTATATTCAATTATTTCAATAATTTTTTAATATGTATTATTATTCACACTTTATTACTGTTGTTAGAATTGTTAATAAACTAGACTTAATGGCAGAAATGGAAGTTGCTTTTTTTTTCTTCTTCTTCTTTTTTTTTTTGAAAGATTAAAAAGAAATTTAAATAACCCGGATACAAGTTTAACCAGTTGTGTATGTAAATTATGTGCTGGAATAATACATATCTCAGTCACTTTCCAGGTTACTTTAAAGTGCTGAATGACTGAAGGCTCAACACTGCCCCGCCCCCCTGAACACACACACACACACACTTTTTTTTTTAACATATATAACTTTTACTAACTTTCTGCATAAACCAGTCCTCTACATCAATTAAGCAAAAATTCTAGCAATGTAGCCTATGGTCAGAGTATTGTGATGGGAGTAAACATAAAAAATATAAATAATAATAAGTTGATTTAAATCCATTGATTTTACACTGTGAAACCTGCACCACTAAATCAGAATTATTTTTCTGCTGTTAAGGTACAACGAAAAAAATCATGCTACACCAGCTTCAACCACCAGGGGGCAACTGAATGTATTTTTTTCCTTTGACCTTCTAATTTCAGGTTATTGTTTATTAAAACTGATTTTTACAGGAGAAGCTATGACATATTTAACTTATTAAGTTCAGATGGCAAGATCCATAGGAAATATGTAGATCCATATGAAAACTGACAATAGTAACAGCACCATTGTTGATAGGCTACTCATTTATTCCCTAAATGATTTAGGTTTAACAGTTGAACATGAGTTGAAAGATGGCTTGTGAATATCCGTTATTACACAAAGTGAGCTTTCAAAGTTTAATTCCACTTGAATGTCCCTGATTGAAGCAGTAAACATAATTTGCCAAATGGCTGATCATATATTCTTATAGAATGTAGTAGAAAATTAATAAATCTTTCCCTTGTTTCTTAGTAGAGCAGCACAAACATCCTTGCCCGAGTTCACACACACATACAGACACCTCAAAATGTATAACTTTACACAATTTTTTCATTTATAGTGCAAATGTTTCCATCATTCTATCTTTACAGGCACTAGCTTAACTAATTTATATAAATAGGGTGTGATACAACCTATTTACAACCACGGCCCTGTTTCATGCATTTACAGAAAATCTGACATAATGAAACTAAAATCTCATAATCCATAAATCTCTAAAAATATATATCTGACATGACAATGCAACTGTTTTCAATCTCTTCATATTTATTATTGCACAGCTGATTAAAATTGAAAATTAATAAGGAAAACATTTGTTTTAAACCTAATGCCAAGTAAACTGACTTGAATATTATGGGTTGTTTTGCAAAACTGAAGAATTCATCTTTTTTTTAATGTGAGAATTAAAATCTCCCATTCAGAATTTAAAGTAACTTGTAAAACAAATTTTATGGCCCACCTGTTGTAAAGATTTGGGTTTAATTTGAGTTTTAAAATCAAGCCTGAATTCTATATTATTTATTTATTTATTTATTTATATTTTGAAAAAGAAAAAAATATACTACTTAAAACCAATGATACTTGACACTGTGAAACAAAAAAAGCTGCATTCTTTTACAGCAGATGGATAAGGTGCTGTTTGAATGCCAGTCAAAAAATGCACTGCAAACAATGCAACTTTCAAAAGAGATGCAAGATAAAAAATGCATTTGACCTTTGTATGTCATTTTGTGATGATCTTATCTCAAACAAGAATAAATGTGTCAAGGTCATGTCACATCCAACCGACTTTATAAAAAACCCACAGTGAGAGGCAAACTGCTTTAACAAATTGCACCATGTCTCACAGTAAACCTGATTCTGAGCACTTGAAAATTTAGGAAAAACTCAGCCACTAATTCACAAATTGATATAAACTAACTTTGCAGAAGAACTGGGTGAGTATTTCCCTTTTAACTTTTTTCCTCTCTGTGAAAGTCTGTTGATAAAATAATGAGATTTTTTTTATATATGTTAAATTAGATGTGCATGAAGGAATTAATGCTATTTTAGCTCAAAAACATCTTTTAACATTTTTCCTCTCTGTGAAATTCTGTTGGTAAAAGAATGAGATTTTTTTATATATTTTAAGTTAGATGTGCATGAAGGAATTAATGCTATTTTAGCTCAAAAACTCAAAAATCAAAATTTTCTCAGAAAACACTATAATTGACATTCTTATTTTGGAAATTAATCATGGTAATTGGATTACAAACACCAAATATATAGTATATATACTGTACTGCATGCTTGTAATACAATACCTACTTTACTGTAAATATATGTTTACAGTATAATTGCTTCCAAATTGTAAAAAGTGTCATTTTTCTCTGTAAGTTTTTACCAAATATGCACATACCATTGGATTACATGTTTGATCACCAATTGTTCACAATTATTCAGAAAAGCCGGAAAAAGCAATACTCTGTACAGGTATCAGTATTAATGACATCCTAGAAATTCCTGTATAAAATGTTTAACTTAAACAAAT
Organism: Hoplias malabaricus; assembly: GCF_029633855.1. Lineage (NCBI taxonomy): Eukaryota > Metazoa > Chordata > Actinopteri > Characiformes > Erythrinidae > Hoplias > Hoplias malabaricus. The sequence continues at coordinate 2,301,096 of NC_089801.1, forward strand.
TTGATTTTATATTTCAAACTAAGTGTTGTGAAACTCTTGAGCAATTGTACTAATGTCTTGTTTAACTGGGATAAAAATATGGGATGACACAGAGACAAAATGACGGATACCCATCAGTATAGTTTTATATGTTTGAAAGCACAAACAAAACAAAGGACAAGAATCAACTGTAACAGTCTACTATTTATACAATATAAAATAAAACCAAACACAAATACATAAACCAAACTGAAGAACATAAAATAAACTTAACTGACAATGTATTAGATAATAACATGTGTCACAACCTTTAAAGGCTTTACCTGAAAAACAATCAAGATGTACGAAAAAGCAGTGTCTGCATACTTTATGGTAATAGGTAAGTTCTTAATAAATATTTTCCCTTAAAATTCTAAGACAATGTTCTATCACATAGAATGATTATTATGTTTTTACTCTAAAAACAGTTACTTTGAATGCTGTCAACATGCAGTCATCAGCTCCAGACAATGTCACAACTTCTATGACTGTTAATAATATCACACCGGATTCAACTACAGCTACATCTTTAGAATCAATGACAAGTGTTAATAATGGGTCAACTTCAGGGATAACTACAGGTTCTACTACCGAGTCACTTTCTAATGTCCCAACAAACCCATCCAGCAATACTACTTCAGGAATATCCTTAACTGCTTCTGCCATATCCGAATCAACTGCAAGTACCAATTCAGGACTATCACTAAGTCTCAATAATACATCAGGATCACCAACAAATTCTGCAGATGGATCAACTGCAGGTACCACATTGGGATTATCACTGAGTGTTAATAATACATCAGGACCACAAACAAGTTCTCCTTCTGGATCAACTGCAGGTACCACATCAGAACTGTCAGTAAGTGTTAATAATACATCAGGACCACAAACAAGTTCTCCTTCTGGATCAACTGCAGGTACCACATCAGAACTGTCAGTAAGTGTTAATAATACATCAGGACCACAAACAAGTTCTCCTTCTGGATCAACTGCAGGTACCACATCAGAACTGTCAGTAAGTGTTAATAATACATCAGGACCACCAACAAGTTCTTCAGCCGGATCAACTGCAGGTACCACATCTGGAACCTCACTAAATGTCAATAATACATCAGGACAACAGACAAGTTCTCCTTCCGGATCAACTGCAGGTACCACATCAGAACTGTCAGTAAGTGTTAATAATACATCAGGACCACCAACAAGTTCTTCAGCCGTATCAACTGCAGGTACCACATCTGGAACATCACTAAGTGTCAATAATACTTTAGGACCACCAACAAGTTCTTCAGTCATATCAACTGCAGGTACCACATCTGGAACATCACTAAGTGTCAATAATACCTTAGGACCACCAACAAGTTCTGCTGCCAGATCAACTGCAGGTACCACATCAGAACTGTCAGTAAGTGATAATAATATATCAGGACCACCAACAAGTCCTGCTGCTGGATCAACTGCAAGTACCACATCTGGAACATCACTAGGTGTCAATAATACATCAGGACCACCAACAAGTTCTGCTGCCAGATCTACTGCAGGTACCACATCAGAAATGTCAGTAAGTGCTAATAATATATCAGGACCACCAACAAGTCCTGCTGCCGGATCAACTGCAGGTACCACATCAGGACCATCACTAAGTGTCAATAATACATCAGGACAATCAACAAGTTCTGCTGCCGTATCAATTGCAGGTATCACATCAGGACCATCACTAAGTGTTAATAATACATCAGGACCACCAACAAGTTCTCCAGCCGGACAGTCTTCAGGTACAGCATCGGGACCATCACTAAGTGTCAATAATACATTAGGACCACCAAAAAGTTCTGCTGACGGATCAACTGCAGGTACCACATCTGGAACATCACTAAGTTTCAATAATACATCAGGACCACCAACAAGTTCTGCTGATGGATCAACTGCAGGTACCACATCGGGACCGTCACCAAGTGTTAATAATATATCAGGACCACCAACAAGTTCTCCTGCCGGTTCAACTGCAGGTACCACATCAGGACTGTCAGTAAGTTTTAATAATACATCAGGACCACCAACAATTTCTCCAGCTGGATCAACTGCAGGTACCACATCAGGATCATCTCTAAGTTTTGATCCTAATTTTAATAATTTTTTAGAACAACCAAAAAGTTCTCCAACTGCATCAACTGCAGGTCCCACATCGGGAACATCACTAAATGTCAATAATACATCAGCACCACCAACAAGTTCTCCGGCCGGACAGTCTTCAGGTACAGCATCAGGACCATCACTAAGTGTTAATAATACATTAGGACCACCAACAAGTTCTGCTGCCAGATCAACTGCAGGTACCACATCTGGAACATCACTAAGTGTTAATAATACATTACGACCACCAACAAGTTCTGCTGACAGATCAACTGCAGGTACCACATCTGGAACATCACTAAGTGTCAATAATACATTAGGACCGCCAACAAGTTCTGCTGATGGATCAACTGCAAGTACCACATCAAGACCATTATCAATTGTTAGTAATGCAACAGGACAATCACCAAGTTCTTCCGGATTAACTGCTAGTACCACAGTGGGATCATCAACAGTTGTGAGTAATACATCAGCACAGACACAACGTTCTCCTGCCACATTACCTGTTGGTACCACACCAGAAACCTCATCAACTGTTAGTAATACACCAGGACAATCACCAAGTTCTCCTGCCAGATCAACTGCAGGTACCACATTGGGAATGTCATCAAACGTATTTAATGCATCAGCATCATCAGCATCACCATCAAATTCCCCTAGTGTGTCAATTACAGGTATCACAAAAGATCTTGGCTTATTTACTCTTTAAATGAGAGTTCACCAATTTTTATATATATGTCATTCTGCCTTGTATGTTTCTTACAGTAAAACCAACTACACCTTCGACCACGGCAATTTCTTTGAGCTCTACAGGCACATCACAACTTTCAACTATTACTACTACTACTCCCTTTACTACAATTACAGGTATCACAAAAAAAATAATTAAACCGCAATCTTGGCTTATTTACTATTTAAATGAGAATTCACCAATTTTTATATGCATGTCATTCTGCCTTGTATGTTTCTAACAGTAATACCAACTACACCTTCGACCACAGCAATTTCTTTGAGCTCTACAGGCAAATCACAACTTTCAACTGTTACTACTACTACTACTCCCTTTACTACAATTACAGGTATCACAATAAAATCATTAAACCGCAATCTTGGCTTATTTACTCTTTAAATGAGAATTCACCAATTTTTATATATATGTGAATTGTGATTGCATTCATTTGATATTTTTTGTGTGCTTTTATTTTAACCTTCTTTCATTCATCTTTCCACACTTGCCTTGATCACAGATATACAATTTAGTTTTACCACAAATGAAATATTTAATGATACTCTAACGAATACAAGTTCAGAGGCTTATATCAATCGATCAGCACGTGTCCAAATAGAGGTCAGTCTCTATACTCATATAAGTATTCACTGCTGTTTCCTCAGTTTGACTCAATTTAAAAATAATTCTGTGCTCTTTTTATTTACAGTTTGTACCAGTTTTTACAAGAGACTTCCCCAACTTCATTAGGATAACAGGGATTAGTTTCAAGTGAGTAACAACCATGCAAATATTTGGCTTCTTACAGCAGTTTCAGAAGGTATTGTGTGCTGATAACTGACCTTTTCAAAACTGTTTTTGTTTGCATAGGTCCGGATCAATCATCACAATTTTCACTTTACAATTTAGTAATGCTGAAAATCTGCCAAATAATATGTCACTGGTTAACACAGTGCTCCGTGCAAACACAAGTTTTGTCATTACTGCAGCTAGTTGTAAGTATTAACTATGCTAATGTTTTTCTATTTGCCAGAGTAGTTTCCTAATAATTTTGGTTATTTAAGTGATTAAAGCTCCACATCCAATTTGTTAACCTGTGGTATACCTAAAACAAGTGTTGGTTGATGGAAATATGTTTGACTAGACAAGTTCACCTGGCATAATTCGTAGAAAAGCAGGTAAATAGATTTCAATTCCACACTCAAGTAGGACCAACATCTAATAACACCAACACACATGTAAGTAACATAATTAAATTGCATGCATCCTGATAAATACCTCCACCAAATGCATGTCATTCTGCCTTGTATGTTTCTTACAGTAATACCAACTACACCTTCGACAACAGCAATTTCTTTGAGCTCTACAGGCACATCACAACTTTCAACTGTTACTACTACTATTCCCTTTACTACTCCCTCTACTCCTCCCTCTACTATTACTCCCTCTACTATTACTCCCTCTACTACTACTTCTACTACTACTACTACTACTACTACTACTACTACTACTACTACTACTAAAACTACTACTACTACAACAACAACTACCACAACAACAACAACACCTGTACCAACACGTCCACCACCAGCTGTTGCTCTACGGGTTGTCATACAACAAGTTTATGTTGTTGCTCTGGCTGACCCCCAGAGTCAAGAATTCAAGTCTTTAGCAGTAGTAGTTATTACATCGGTGAGTATCAGGCTAATAACATGCTTCATGCAATTCATGTTACATGAACAGACGAATATTTATATCCTTGAATAATAATTCAAATCTCTCTGCAGTTTAATGTGATCTACAGAGCACAGTATGGAAAGCGCTTCGTTACAACCGTTGTGGATGCTTTCCTGTAAGAACAGAGACAACTTACACATTACCTTATAAATTGCACATTTACATTGACCTGAATTTTATGATATGGACTGAGCCATTCTCAAGGCTTTGAATTCCCAAGGGTTGCAGACAGCTGAAAATCCAGTTTTTCTTTTCTTCCACAGACCTGGACCTGCACGTGCACAAGATGTGCAAGCAAGTGTAAAGTTGGTATTTAATGAGAACTCTACGCAACCTTTACCATCTTCTACTGACATTGTGAGCACTTTACAAACTGCGATAACAAACCCAAATTCTGGGTTCAATTTAACAGTGGTCGCCAGCTCCATCACCATACTCAGTAAGTTGAACTTGGACATTAAATTGGCAAGATTGGTCTGTCTCTAATATAATAGTGTGTTTACAATGATCAGTTTTATTCAGTTTAGTTGGAGTTATTAAATTTGCTAAATTTCAGTATTTTTAATTATTTTCTTATACTTCATTTTGAATAGTGCTGTCTTACACAGATTTAGCAAGGCAAGCCCTCATGCTGCCAGGCAAAATCCAATAGGCAATGTTGCAGAAGAAAGAAAGAGACATCTTTGTGTTACAACTTGAATTAATCTACATATATCTCATTCTAAATTATTTAAAGCTGCAGCTGATTTTTTTCAGTATTTTCTAAGAAAACTGAAGATGGTTTGATATGACAAAAACACAATTTTTGGAATTCCCACTTTCAGAAATTTGTGTTAACAGCCAATCTTTATTTTACCAGGTGCTCCACAGACTGTCCCTGTAATACTGTTCACAAATGGCACTTATGTGACAGATCTCTCAAACTCTTCCTCAGCTTTATTTGCAAACAGGTCATCGATGATCAAAACGGGAGTATGTATAAAAACAAATAAAATCAATGATTTGTCAGATGTTATAGGGAAAAAAAACCCTTTAAAAAGACTTGCTTTTTAAGCACTTGTTTATATATTTCCTGTGCAGCTTGAGCCTTTCTTCACTGCTGACTATCCTTCAGCATTCAGCAGCTTGTCCGTAGCAAACTTTAGGTAATTATGGTTATTATCTGTCTTGATGAATATGCAAAACAAAGAGATTTAGAACTGTGCTAAGATGCTGGTTGTATTATTTCAGCATATATTAAATGTACAAACAGAGGTTTGGAAATGTAATTTCTTAGAGATTTGCCTGGTGGATTTAGGAAACAATTTGTGTAATTTCCTCAAATTATCTTGGATAATTCCAATCTGACACTGAATTTATAGAAAAATTGTGGGTCAAGACTAACAACAAGATCTACATGCTTTAACTAGTAAAGTGCATTCTTTCAACTAAACAAATATTACCCAAAATCTCTCTGTCCAGGTTTTCAAATGATATATTTTCAATCATGCTTTAATTATTACAAAATATTTAGTACTTGAACACATTCAAGTTAATGTCCATTATAGTAGTTAGCTTTGTCTACTTTGAATCAAATTAGCATCACTTTTCTGTCTTACTTTACTTTACTTTATTTTTGCACACCCAGTGATGGAGGTAATAGAGTATCCTCGATCCAAAACTTCATAATTTTGTCTTTTGGAGCCAATGTGACACTTCCCAACAGCACCAGGATCTCACAAACTATAATCAGAGCGGCTAATAATAACACCCTCCCCTTCCAGATCTTCACCTCACAAATCATAGTTAATGGCACAGGTAAGTTGTTAATTTATAAGGTTCCTTATACAAGAGCTGAGATATGATGTCTTCTTGTGTTTTACTAATACCTAAAGCTGATTTGTCAGACACCATTATATTAACTTTACCTGGCAGGATGTATAGTTTTGTAATATTAATTCTGTTGTATTTTATGGTAGTAATATCAAGTGCAGTCAGCAGCAAGATCAGCACCTTCACAGCAGTCCTCATGATTGTCCTCTCACTTCTTTTCACATCGTCCAGCTGAGGATAAACATGTTCTCCTTTTAAAAGCTAATTAAAAGTTATATGAGTAAAAATGTACCTTTGTTAACTGAAAATGTATTTAATTCTAGTAATATTAATTACCACTGTACTTCTCAAGCGATATCAATAATAATTACTAAAACATAATTAATGTGATGAAATTTTTCATCAAAATTAATAGAAATAAATTGTGATCATGTAAAAGTTTTTAGCATGGGTTGAATTGCTTACAATGTATAAAAGACACAAAATAACAAAATAAACTCAGATTCATGGAACCTCAAGCCACTATTAGTTTAATTTCCTAAACAGTTGTATTGTGCCTAATTGTAAGGACACATTGAAGTGTATTATTGTTAATCTATTGCTGTCAGATGAGTGAGAACTCTATGATGAACAGTACATAGCATTCTTGTAAGAATTCTTTGCTTTTGATTGTAAGCAATTGTTGACAATTTGTTGCAATTCAATTTTCATAGTGGGTCAAGGAAATGAATTTAAGTACAGATCATTTACCTTTAATTTCTTTATCCAAATACTTTTATAGTATACCTTTATGCCTCCCATATACTCTCTATGTCACTCTTAATAGTGCTTTTTATACCTAATAACACACAGTAAAACAATCTCTCTTTTACTGTTGATGATCAAGTGTTCTATGATGTAAGGTCTGAGGCTTTGTCATGTAATTCTTTGTGTCTGAATTATTTATTTTTTAAGAAATAAAATTATTTTCAACACAACTGTCTTTGTGCCACAGCAACAGATTTGAACAAGCTGTTCTTTTGAAAAAATATTGCTAACAAAACACGAGAGCAGTCAGAACTGTATATATATATATATATATATATATCCATCCATCCATTATCTGTAACCGCTTATCCAATTTAGGGTCGCGGGGGGTCCAGAGCCTACCTGGAATCATCGGGCGCAAGGCAGGAATATACCGTGGAGGGGTATATATATATATATATATATATATATATATATATATATATATATATATATATATATATATATTTTAGGTCATTAGCAATAAAATATCTGCACATACAGATATACTCATACACATACTTGAGTATATTTTTGCAATGTTTCTTTGTGACTTAGTTCCACCACTGATTGTTGTTAGCTTTTAGATTTTTCACACACACACACACACACTCAGAGCTTAAGAAAGTTAAAGCATACTGTAGTTATGATTTTACCAAAGTAATAATTGAAAACATTTCACTGGAGTATATGTTTAATATGCATTTGATGATGGAAAATGTTCAGATATATATGTTTGAAAGCACTTAATTTTTTTCAGTAAAGTGAAAATAAAACAAGTGTTATTTGATTTTTAACGTTCATGACCAGCTAAAAACTCTGGCCAAACCCAAGTTAAAATCTAATCTGGTTTCAATCCAGATTCCTATCTGTTGTAAATGAGCTCAGAATGTTCTAATGTGCACCACACCTCAGACTCCATATCTCCATGTTTCCTGTAAGTGTACATGGTGCCAGTTCTGAGCCTGAGAATCTTGATCTTTGTCTGAAGCGGAACCCGCCTCCGAGTGTCTAAACCCCTGATAACAGAAGCATTCTCTTTATCACATTGTCACACAGAGCCCTTCTACATCTCTCAGTACCTTGTTTGATATATCTGGAACAACTTTGGCTGCATTCCTTTTAACCTTTTTACTAAAATGTGTACAGAGTTTGACCACAGGTATCTGACATTATTTTCCTATGCAAAAAAAGGACAGAAACAGAAATAAATCCTGCTTACTTCCCACTGGGAACATGGCATTAAACTTTGGAAGAAAGAATTTAAAACTCGCAAAGAATCATCACATTTGTTGGAAAAGAAAACAGAATGTCATTGGATCAGTGTTCGGATCATCTCAATCCACTGCATTTTTAAACATAAATAAATAATTCCGTTGCTGTTCGGAAATAACTAAGTGGGCAAACTGTGCACATATAATTCTTTGATGTACAGCATCAGACATTCAAATAATTTTGCTGGAAATCTATACTTCTGTATTATTTTCTAAAATAGACTTTTATATTTTGTTTATATTAATCCATGTCATATAAAAATATACTGAAAATACATTGAGTGTCCTAGTCCCTGTTTAACTGCTTTTCTGTTGCTCTTTCAAAAATACTTTATTCACTGTTGTGTGGTTCCAAAGTGAAACCTTATATAAAATAGAAATAAACAGCAAAAATAAAATCATCTAGACCAGATAATGATCTTGAAATATGAAGTCAGAGAAGAACCTTGAGAATTGTTTAACTGTGTAGAATGGTATGGTAGGAACAAACTGAGTGTATTTAAGCTCTAGGTCTTTTTAAAGGGTGTGCTTAAAGAAGTGAGCAATTTTACAGCGCTGGAAATGGATAAACAAGCACAAAAAGACATTACAAAATTACAATTGAATTTTAAGTGAATTACAAAACCTTTCACTTTAAGGGTCTTAGTTGTGACTGGAGTGTTAAGGTTTTAGATAGTTGGAGATAAAAGGATCTCAGGATATTACAGGTTTCTTGCACATGCTGCCTGCTACCCTCATAACAGGTCAAACAGCAGCCTCTCCTGGACAAAATTTATTTAACATAATATTACAACCACAGTCAGAGGAATATAGACAGTATGGAGAATATAAACTAAAATAAAAGAACAATAGGGATTTCTGAATTTGTTTTGACTTTATAAACAGAATGAAATCTATGCAGAATTTAAATATTTTGTTTATTCATTTTTATTTTGTTATTTATTTTGTTTATATACATGCATTCCTGCCATTCATAGCCACAACACATTACCACAATGGGACAATTTATGGTGAGAAATGATAATGAATTCTGAGATTTTAAACAAGAAATGTTAACAGCATTAGGAAGACCTGAGTGTGATTCAGGTCAAAGATTAATCAGCACCTCCTCAAAAAACACATAAAATGCAGCCAAACTGTGAGATTTTCCTTCATCAATAACAACAGCAAAAAATAATAAATCAAATTATGGTTTTTATCTTCAGTATATAAACAATGATTTTATATCAGCTAAAATGTAAAGTGAAATTAGGGCTACGTCTGAAAACGGATAAAGGTAGAACAAATGACCTTGAAGAACAAAGAGAAAACACACAGGAAAGAACTTGTGACAAGCACTGGAAAAAAAGCAAAAAGAACCTCCTAATAAACACTAAAAAATAAATAAACCTCAGAAGATAAACATCCTAATAACAAAGAGAAGAGCCAATTCTCAGGAGTGAGAAACTTAAACTGAAAAGAACTAAGACTCAAAAAGTGAAACTTCCTTAAAAAATTGAATGCAACCAAGACTCAGAAATAGAAACCTCCCAAAAATATTGAAGAAGGCCAAAACACAAACAATGAGCCCATTTGCTGGTTATAGTTCAGATTGAATTTAAGTAAAAAATATAAGTAAAATAAGTTTTAGGAAATCCATACCAAAGATTTTGAGATAAGATATCTTTATTGTCATTGCACAAAACAATGAAATTTTGTTGGAACAATCAACCAGGTGCCAAAGTTCAAACGTTAAAAGTTCAAGATAATATTTATAACACAATTAATACCCTTTTTAAAGAGGTGACATCAAATTTTTATGTTGATATTAATTTTGGTTTTGGAAAATTTGTATATTAAAAAATAGTCCTTTCTGAGATGATCATGCCAAAATAATTGTCTATTTTCTTCTCTGAAACAGAGCATAAGTATTTAATTTTTTAAAAAAAGATTGATTGGTTGTTTTGCTTTACTTATATTTACATAAGTTCTAATAATAGTAAGGTTTCAAGCAGGTCATAAATCACTATAACATTCGAGATTTTCTTGCACAAAGAATGCGGACAATGTTAAATATGAATATGCATATTTAATAAATCTTGAGAGTCTCATAGCAATTTGCACTTAAAACTTCTTTAAAGACAGCCTTGGAAGACAGAGAATATGTGAATATATGGTATTGTTTTATAAATATTATTGTTACTTATGATATGCAGATGATAAATATCCTTGCTCTGCTCCCTTCAATTAGAATGCCATGCAGATGAAGGAATGTGTATGTCTCACTTGCCAAACATTTCTTTTAAACAAACAAAGCAATACATATTTGTATGCTCCGCGAGGGCATTCAGTGACTAATAATAAGTTAATACCTCCCAGTCTCAGAGAAATATACTGAAAAAACTCGTAGCGTCACACACAATCCTGCCATATAAATATGACCACAGCCAGAAATTTTTTACCATTTGTTCATCATAGGAATGTCAGAATAAACTACCCTCTGAGGACTTTATCATTAAACACAACTATTCATCAGCATCAATTTTCACCTGAGAAGCTTTGCATTTATTAATGTAAACTGATTTCGTTGAAGATTTTGGTGAGTTTAATTTGATTTTACAATTAGCTTAACATATCATATTTCTATTTTTATTCATTGTTTACCTTTAAACTAGAAGTTGCCAGAGGTGAAAATCAACATCTTTAAAAGAAAATAAATAAATAAAGTGAATTCCAATTACAGTTTGTTAATGCCAAATATTTTGAACTGTGAAATTAGTGATTGATTTACAGATTAATAATCAGATTGTCCAATCTGAGAACATGAAATAACATGTAAGAATATGTCTGTTAATATTTAACCCTTTAATTGAAACTATTGTCTTTATAACAGTTTATTCAATCATTACATTTCTTTACACATTTCTGCAAGCATTATTCAATCCTAAATATATATACTGGTCATAAAATTAGAATATCATGAAAAAGTTGATTTATTTCAGTAATTCTATTCCAAAAGTGAAACTTGTATATTATATTGATTATTATTATTATTATTATTATTATTATTATTATTATATTACTATTATATTATATTATTATTATTATATAATAAAATAATAATAATAATAACAATAATAATAATAATAATAATAATAATAATACATCAACAGAGGACAAGAGGTTAGAATCAGCCAAGTATCATACAAGGATTTATATATACATGTTTTATGCGCAAATATATGATACTTGGCCAAATTAGCCCAATTCTAACCTATATATATATATAGAAATGCAGATTTCATTATCCAACAGGACTTGGCTACCAGTACCTGGTTTAAGAACCATGGTATCAAATTACAGAAATTTCTGAAAACTTTTCACTTTAATTCCCATTCCTTTTTAAAAACTGGAAAGTTTTTTTTCTCAAATAATACTCATAATGCATGGTCTAAACTCAACAGAACCAGGAAAGTAAAATTTAAAACATTTACCATTCTGCCAAACAATTTGATTAGATATATGTCACTGTCAAAGACCTCGGCTATGTTAAAATAAATAGAATAAAAAATAAACACATAAAAATAAATGTAAAATTGGGCATTAAATGTGTATAAAATGCAAAAACAACCATAGTCTCAGACAGTTATGAGTATCAAATATAGCAATATCGAACTCTTACTAAACTCACAAAAAGACACAAACACCCATATCAATTCTAAATAAAAAATTCTAATAGATATCAAAGTGGAACGTAAATTAATTCTATATTTTATGTTAAAAAACATTATTTCAGTTGAATTACACAGTGGTTATAAGACACTACAATCTACATTTATCTTTAAAAGTAATAATAATATATGTAATAATCTTTAAAGGTATTGAAATAATGAAGAATCATGGTACCGTTTTGTCTGTGGTGTGTCTCTTATTGGGTAAGTCACTTTTTAAACTAATAAAAGTAAACTGCTAATGCTTTTAACTAATTTTAAGCTTCTGAATGAATTATAATTTCACTAAAATTTGTTTTCCTTCATGTAGCCACAACTACAACAGGTGCTACCACCGAAGCAAGTAGTTCAACTCCTGAATCAACCATAGCTGAAATGACAAGTACCACCATTGAATCAAGTACACCTGCAACTGCTGAGTCAACTACAGTGGAAACCACAACAATTACCACCACTGATTTAAGTACTTCCACAAACACAGAATCAGCTACAACTGAACCTACAACACTTATCACAAATATATCAAGGAATACTGCAAATCCAGAATCAACTACAGTGGAAACTACAACAGGTGCTACCACTGAAGCAAGTAGTTCAACTCCTGAATCAACTACAGCTGAAAAGACAAGTACCACCATTGAATCAAGTACTAATGCAACTCCTGAATCAACTACAGCTGAAATGACAAGTACCACCACTGAATCAAGTACTAATATAACTTCTGAATCAACTACAGCTGAAGTGACAGGTACTAATGCAACTCCTGAATCAACTACAGCTGAAGTGACAGGTATTAATGCAACTCCTGAACCAAGAACATCTAAATTTACAGCAGCTAACACAACTGTATCAAGTAATACTACAACTACTGAATCAATTACAACTGAATTTACAGTAGTTATAGCTGAAGTTACCACAAATGTATCAAGTAGTCCTACAACTACTGAATCAATTACAGTGTAAAAGCACACAGTACATGGTTGAGTGTAGAAAATATAAGTAATTACAAAATAATTCATATAGGTCACTTTAAAGATGCACCCTTTTGCCGAGACCAATATTTTTTTTTCTCTTCAATTTTCTACAACAGCTCTTGTAGTGGTAATACGTCCATTCAGCTTCACCAGCAACGAAAAATTTATTTCTGACCTATCAAACAGAACAACAGACGCTTTCATTGCCCGAGCAAAAAACGTCAATTCAGAGGTTGGTTTCCTTTAATAACCTAATAGAATATATCAGCACATAGTGATGTGCATGTTAAAAATACAAGAAAATTGTTTATATTGTATTATTTATATATTTATTTAACATTTAATGTAACTTTTTATAATGAACTTCTTGTATGCCAGATCTAAATGTTTATTTTATGTTTGTTTGACAGTTTGATCCAGTTTTCAGAAAAGCATTCAGTACATATTATCGGCTAATCATCACTAGTTTTGAGTATGTGTAAAATATCTTTTTCTCATTTTATATGAAACATGAATTTTAAATTACTGTCCCATATTTTCAAGTGTTTTTGCCACAAAAATAATTTTTATTTTCCCTCAAAGGCCTGGATCAATCATCACAAATATGAATTTAGAGTTTAATAATAACGAAACTCAGCCCAGTGATGTTGAAATCATTGAAACCATACTCCATGCAAACACAAGTTTTCCAATTATAGCAGCTGTGTGTAAGTATACAATGTAATATATTTATATTTCAACTGCTAAATTAAAACCTGCAAATTTTTCCAAAATTATTAATTTGCAATCCTAACTTGAATGTCTGTATATTGTGCATTCTAAATTGAGAACTCTGTTATAACACAAACATTAAAGTTGTTGTTTTACTATACTCTGTAGAACAAATCAGCTTACAGTATTTGGTAATATACTTTAATTATATAATGCTTCATTTGGAGTATGCCATATTGCTTCTTGTATGAATTTCATATTTCAGATTCGTATTGATCATTACACTTATATAGCACCTTTCTAGATACCCAAGGACATTTTGCAATCAACACCGCTCAGAACTCCATTCCATTCAACACTCAATCCACACACACACTGGTGAGAAGCAGCAGCCAAACACTCACCATGTACTCTCGACTAGGAAAGACTGTCCACCTGGAGGACTGCATCAGGCACTAGGGTTTCACCCAGGACAGGGCCCCAATCCTTATCTGGGCTCACACACATTTACTCACACATACAGACATTTAATGACATACACACTCATATACTCACACACAATTCTTCCACTAGGATCTCGTTACAGAATTCCAAAGATACAAAGTAAAATGTATAAGGTCTACTAATTGCTGTGCAATTTTGTTATCAGACAAAATTCACAGAGGAAGTAAAAAATAAATGTGTGTATGCTCCTTCTGATTTTGCAGAATTTCTGTTTATCTATATGATTTTTTAATATTGTTTTAATTTATTTTTTTATGCTTATGTGTGTTCCAAATATAGCTCTAACAGCTCCAACCACAGCTGCACCTGTAGCAACCACAGCTGCACCTGTAGCAACCACAGCTGTGCTGGTTACAACCACAGCTACAACTATTAGTAGTACAGCAACCACTACAACAGCAGATACTACTACTATTACCACTGCACCTACCTCAACCACAATTGCTTATACCATTACTACTATTCCAACACTTAATATTTTTACCACCACATCAACACCAACAACCACCAGTTCAACAACAGGTAGTACTGCAAATCCAGAATCAGCTACAGCTGAATCTACAACAGATTCAACTACAGAATCAAGTACTACTGACATTCCAAGGTCAATTACAGCTGTATCTACAGCAAATACCACTATGGAATCAAGTACACCTGCAACTGCTGAATCAACTACAGTGGAAACCACAACAATTACCACCACTGATTTAAGTACTTCCACAAACACAGAATCAGCTACACCTGAACCTAAAACAGTTGCTACCACTGAAGCAAGTAGTTCAACTCCTGAATCAACTACAGCTGAAATGACAAGTACCACCATTGAATCAAGTACACCTGCAACTGCTGAATCAACTACAGTGGAAACCACAACAATTACCACCACTGATTTAAGTACTTCCACAAACACAGAATCAGCTACACCTGAACCTACAACACTTAACACAAATATATCAAGATATACTGCAAATCCGGAATCAACTACAGTGGAAACTACAACAGTTGCTACCACTGAAGCAAGTAGTTCAACTCCTGAATCAACTACAGCTGAAATGACAAGTACCACCGTTGAATCAAGTACACCTGCAACTGCTGAATCAACTACAGTGGAAACCACAACAATTTCCACCACTGATTTAAGTATTTCCACAAACACAGAATCAGCTACACCTGAACCTACAACACTTAACACAAATATATCAAGAAATACTGCAAATCCGGAATCAACTACAGTAGAAACTACAACAGTTGCTACCACTGAAGCAAGTAGTTCAACTCCTGAATCAACTACAGCTGAAATGACAAGTACCACCATTGAATCAAGTACACCTGTAACTGCTGAAACCACTACAGTGGAAACCACAACAATTACCACCACTGATTTAAGTACTTCCACAAACACAGAATCAGCTACAGCTGAACCTACAACAGTTGCTACCACTGAAGCAAGTAGTTCAACTCCTGAATCAACTACAGCTGAAATGACAAGTACCACCACTGAATCAAGTACTAATGCAACTCCTGAATCAACTACAACTGAAGTGACAGGTACTAATGCAACTCTTGAATCAACAACAGCTAAATTTACAGCAGCTAACACAACTGTATTAAGTAATACTACAACTACTGAATCAATTACAACTGAATTAACAATAGCTTCAGCTGAAGTTACCACAAATGTATCAAGTACTCCTACAAGTACTGAATCAATTAAAACTCAATCTACCACATTTATCACCAATGAATTAAGTAGTTCTGCAACTCCTGAATCAACTACTGTGTAAAAGCACACAGTACATGGTTAAGTGTAGAAAATATAAATAATTACAAAATATTTAATATAGATCACTTTAAAGTTGCACCCTATTCTGAGACTAATATTTTTTTCCTCTTCAAGATTCTACAACAGCTCTTATAGTGGTAATGCGTCCATTCAGCTTCACCAGCAATGAAACATTTATTTCTGACCTATCAAACAGAACAACAAACGCTTTCATTACCCGAGCAAAAAACGTCATTTCAGAGGTTGGTTTCCTTCAATGACCTAATAGAATATATCAGCACATAGTGATTTGCATGTTAAAAATACAAGAAAATTTAAATGTTTATATAACATTTAATGTAACTTTTAATAATGAACTTGTTGTATGCCAGATTTAAATGCTTAATTTATGTATGTTTGACAGTTTGATCCAGTTTTCAGAAAAGCATTCAGTACATATTATCGGTTAATCATCACTAGTTTTGAGTATGTATAAAATATTTTTTTCTCATTTTAAAATCTTCATGAATTTTAAATTACTGTCCCATATTTTCAAGTGTTTTTGCCACAAAAATAACTTTTATTTTCCCTCAAAGGCCTGGATCAATCATCACAAATATGAATTTAGAGTTTAATAATAACGGAACTCAGCCCAGTGATACTGCAATCACTGAAACCATACTCGCCACAAACACAAGTTTTCCAATTATAGCAGCTGTGTGTAAGTATACAATATAATATATTTATATTTCAACTGCTAAATTAAAACCTGCAAATTTTTCCAAAATTATTAATTAGCAATCCTAACTTGAATGTCTGCATATTGTGCATTCTAAATTGAGAACTCTGTTATAACACAAACATTAAAGTTGTTGTTTTACTATACTCTGTAGAACAAATCAGCTTACAGTATTTGGTAATATACTTTAATTATATAATGCTCCATTTGGAGTATGCCATATTGCTTCTTGTATGAATTTCATATTTCAGATTCGTATTGATCATTACACTTATATAGCACCTTTCTAGATACCTAAGGACATTTTGCAATCAACACCGCTCAGAACCCTATTCCATTCAACACTCAATCCACACACACACTGGTGAGAAGCAGCAGCCAAACACTCACCATGTACTCTCGACCAGGAAAGACCGTTCACCTGGAGGACTGCATCAGACACTAGGGTTTCACCCAGGACAGGGCCCCAATCCTTATCTGGGCTCACACACATTTACTCACACATACAGACATTTAATGACATACACACTCATATACTCACACACAATTCTTCCACTAGGATCTCGTTACAGAATTCCAAAGATACAAAGTAAAATGTATAAGATCTACTAATTGCTGTGCAATTTTGTTATCAGACAAAATTCACAGAGGAAGTAAAAAATAAATGTGTGTATGCTCCCTCTGATTTTGCAGAATTTCTGTTTAACTATATGATTTTTTAATATTGTTTTAATTTATTTTTTTATGCTTATGTGTGTTCCAAATATAGCTCTAACAGCTCCAACCACAGCTGCACCTGTAGCAACCACAGCTGTGCTGGTTACAACCACAGCTACAACTATTAGTAGTACAGCAACCACTACAACAGCAGATACTACTACTATTACCACTGCACCTACCTCAATCACAATTGCTTATACCGTTACTACTATCCCAACACTTAATATTTTTACCACCACATCAATGCCAACAACCGCCAGTTCAACAACAGGTAGTACTGCAAATCCTGAATCAGCTACAGCTGAATCTACAACAAATTCAACTACAGAATCAAGTACTACTGACATTCCTGGGTCAATTACAGCTGTATCTACAGCAGTTACCACTATCAAATCAAGTACACCTGCAACTGCTGAATCAACTACAGTGGAAACCACAACAATTACCACCACTGATTTAAGTACTTCCACAAACACAGAATCAACTACAGCTGAAATGACAAGCACCACCGTTGAATCAAGTACACCTGCAACTGCTGAATCAACTACAGTGGAAACCACAAGAATTATCACCACTGATTTAAGTACTTCCACAAACACAGAATCAGCTACAGCTGAACCTACAACACTTGACACAAATATATCAAGGAATACTGCAAATCCAGAACCAACTACAGTGGAAACTACAACAGTTACTACCACTGAAGCAAGTAGTTCAACTCCTGAATCAACTACAGCTGAAATGACAAGTACCACCATTGAATCAAGTACACCTGCAACTGCTGAATCAACTACAGTGGAAACCACAACAATTACCACCACTGATTTAAGTACTTCCACAAACACAGAATCAGCTACAGCTGAACCTACAACAGTTGCTACCACTGAAGCAAGTAGTTCAACTCCTGAATCAACTACAGCTGAAATGACAAGTACCACCATTGAATCAAGTACACCTACAACTGCTGAATCAACTACAGTGGAAACCACAACAATTACCACCACTGATTTAAGTACTTCGACAAACACAGAATCAGCTACACCTGAACCTACAACACTTAACACAAATATATCAAGAAATACTGCAAATCCGGAATCAACTACAGTGGAAACTACAACAGTTGCTACCACTGAAGCAAGTAGGTCAACTCCTGAATCAACTACAGCTGAAATGACAAGTACCACCATTGAATCAAGTACACCTACAACTGCTGAATCAACTACAGTGGAAACCACAACAATTACCACCACTGATTTAAGTACTTCGACAAACACAGAATCAGCTACACCTGAACCTACAACACTTAACACAAATATATCAAGAAATACTGCAAATCCGGAATCAACTACAGTGGAAACTACAACAGTTGCTACCACTGAAGCAAGTAGGTCAACTCCTGAATCAACTACAGCTGAAATGACAAGTACCACCGTTGAATCAAGTACACCTGCAACTGCTGAATCAACTACAGTGGAAACCACAACAATTACCACCACTGATTTAAGTACTTCCACAAACACAGAATCAGCTACAGCTGAACCTACAGCAGTTGCTACCATTGAAGCAAGTAGTTCAACTCCTGAATCAACTACAGCTGAAATGACAAGTACCACCACTGAATCAAGTACTAATGCAACTCCTGAATCAACTACAGCTGAAGTGACAGGTACTAATGCAACTCTTGAATCAACAACAGCTACATTTACAGCAGCTAACACAACTGTATCAAGTAGTACTACAACTACTGAATCAATTACAACTGAATTAACAATAGTTTCAGCTGAAGTTACCACAAATGTATCAAGTACTCCTACAAGTACTGAATCAATTAAAACTCAGGTTACCACATTTATCACCAATGAATTAAGTAGTTCTGCAACTCCTGAATCAACTACTGTGTAAAAGCACACAGTACATGGTTAAGTGTAGAAAATATAAATAATTACAAAATATTTAATATAGATCACTTTAAAGTTGCAGCCTATTCTGAGACTAATATTTTTTTCCTCTTCAAGATTCTACAACAGCTCTTATAGTGGTAATACGTCCATTCAGCTTCACCAGCAATGAAACATTTATTTCTGACCTATCAAACAGAACAACAAACGCTTTCATTACCCGAGCAAAAAACGTCATTTCAGAGGTTGGTTTCCTTCAATGACCTAATAGAATATATCAGCACATAGTGATTTGCATGTTAAAAATACAAGAAAATTTAAATGTTTATATAACATTTAATGTAACTTTTAATAATGAACTTGTTGTATGCCAGATTTAAATGCTTAATTTATGTATGTTTGACAGTTTGATCCAGTTTTCAGAAAAGCATTCAGTACATATTATCGGCTAATCATCACTAGTTTTGAGTATGTATAAAATATTTTTTTCTCATTTTAAAATCTTCATGAATTTTAAATTACTGTCCCATATTTTCAAGTGTTTTTGCCACAAAAATAACTTTTATTTTCCCTCAAAGGCCTGGATCAATCATCACAAATATGAATTTAGAGTTTAATAATAACGGAACTCAGCCCAGTGATACTGCAATCACTGAAACCATACTCGCCACAAACACAAGTTTTCCAATTATAGCAGCTGTGTGTAAGTATACAATATAATATATTTATATTTCAACTGCTAAATTAAAACCTGCAAATTTTTCCAAAATTATTAATTAGCAATCCTAACTTGAATGTCTGCATATTGTGCATTCTAAATTGAGAACTCTGTTATAACACAAACATTAAAGTTGTTGTTTTACTATACTCTGTAGAACAAATCAGCTTACAGTATTTGGTAATATACTTTAATTATATAATGCTCCATTTGGAGTATGCCATATTGCTTCTTGTATGAATTTCATATTTCAGATTCGTATTGATCATTACACTTATATAGCACCTTTCTAGATACCCAAGGACATTTTGCAATCAACACCGCTCAGAACTCTATTCCATTCAACACTCAATCCACACACACACTGGTGAGAAGCAGCAGCCAAACATGCACTGCGTACTCTCGACCAGGAAAGACCGTTCACCTGGAGGACTGCATCAGACACTAGGGTTTCACCCAGGACAGGGCCCCAATCCTTATCTGGGCTCACACACATTTACTCACACATACAGACATTTAATGACATACACACTCATATACTCACACACAATTCTTCCACTAGGATCTCGTTACAGAATTCCAAAGATACAAAGTAAAATGTATAAGATCTACTAATTGCTGTGCAATTTTGTTATCAGACAAAATTCACAGAGGAAGTAAAAAATAAATGTGTGTATGCTCCCTCTGATTTTGCAGAATTTCTGTTTAACTATATGATTTTTTAATATTGTTTTAATTTATTTTTTTATGCTTATGTGTGTTCCAAATATAGCTCTAACAGCTCCAACCACAGCTGCACCTGTAGCAACCACAGCTGTGCTGGTTACAACCACAGCTACAACTATTAGTAGTACAGCAACCACTACAACAGCAGATACTACTACTATTACCACTGCACCTACCTCAATCACAATTGCTTATACCGTTACTACTATCCCAACACTTAATATTTTTACCACCACATCAATGCCAACAACCGCCAGTTCAACAACAGGTAGTACTGCAAATCCTGAATCAGCTACAGCTGAATCTACAACAAATTCAACTACAGAATCAAGTACTACTGACATTCCTGGGTCAATTACAGCTGTATCTACAGCAGTTACCACTATCAAATCAAGTACACCTGCAACTGCTGAATCAACTACAGTGGAAACCACAACAATTACCACCACTGATTTAAGTACTTCCACAAACACAGAATCAACTACAGCTGAAATGAC
The DNA here is from genome assembly GCF_029633855.1 of Hoplias malabaricus. NCBI lineage: Eukaryota > Metazoa > Chordata > Actinopteri > Characiformes > Erythrinidae > Hoplias > Hoplias malabaricus. Next base: position 2,322,542 of record NC_089801.1, read on the forward strand.
AAGCACCACCGTTGAATCAAGTACACCTGCAACTGCTGAATCAACTACAGTGGAAACCACAAGAATTATCACCACTGATTTAAGTACTTCCACAAACACAGAATCAGCTACAGCTGAACCTACAACACTTGACACAAATATATCAAGGAATACTGCAAATCCAGAACCAACTACAGTGGAAACTACAACAGTTACTACCACTGAAGCAAGTAGTTCAACTCCTGAATCAACTACAGCTGAAATGACAAGTACCACCATTGAATCAAGTACACCTGCAACTGCTGAATCAACTACAGTGGAAACCACAACAATTACCACCACTGATTTAAGTACTTCCACAAACACAGAATCAGCTACAGCTGAACCTACAACAGTTGCTACCACTGAAGCAAGTAGTTCAACTCCTGAATCAACTACAGCTGAAATGACAAGTACCACCATTGAATCAAGTACACCTACAACTGCTGAATCAACTACAGTGGAAACCACAACAATTACCACCACTGATTTAAGTACTTCGACAAACACAGAATCAGCTACACCTGAACCTACAACACTTAACACAAATATATCAAGAAATACTGCAAATCCGGAATCAACTACAGTGGAAACTACAACAGTTGCTACCACTGAAGCAAGTAGGTCAACTCCTGAATCAACTACAGCTGAAATGACAAGTACCACCATTGAATCAAGTACACCTACAACTGCTGAATCAACTACAGTGGAAACCACAACAATTACCACCACTGATTTAAGTACTTCGACAAACACAGAATCAGCTACACCTGAACCTACAACACTTAACACAAATATATCAAGAAATACTGCAAATCCGGAATCAACTACAGTGGAAACTACAACAGTTGCTACCACTGAAGCAAGTAGGTCAACTCCTGAATCAACTACAGCTGAAATGACAAGTACCACCGTTGAATCAAGTACACCTGCAACTGCTGAATCAACTACAGTGGAAACCACAACAATTACCACCACTGATTTAAGTACTTCCACAAACACAGAATCAGCTACAGCTGAACCTACAGCAGTTGCTACCATTGAAGCAAGTAGTTCAACTCCTGAATCAACTACAGCTGAAATGACAAGTACCACCACTGAATCAAGTACTAATGCAACTCCTGAATCAACTACAGCTGAAGTGACAGGTACTAATGCAACTCTTGAATCAACAACAGCTACATTTACAGCAGCTAACACAACTGTATCAAGTAGTACTACAACTACTGAATCAATTACAACTGAATTAACAATAGTTTCAGCTGAAGTTACCACAAATGTATCAAGTACTCCTACAAGTACTGAATCAATTAAAACTCAGGTTACCACATTTATCACCAATGAATTAAGTAGTTCTGCAACTCCTGAATCAACTACTGTGTAAAAGCACACAGTACATGGTTAATTGTAGAAAATAGAAATAATTACAAAATATTTAATATAGATCACTTTAAAGTTGCAGCCTATTCTGAGACTAATATTTTTTTCCTCTTCAAGATTCTACAACAGCTCTTATAGTGGTAATACGTCCATTCAGCTTCACCAGCAATGAAACATTTATTTCTGACCTATCAAACAGAACAACAAACGCTTTCATTACCCGAGCAAAAAACGTCATTTCAGAGGTTGGTTTCCTTCAATGACCTAATAGAATATATCAGCACATAGTGATTTGCATGTTAAAAATACAAGAAAATTTAAATGTTTATATAACATTTAATGTAACTTTTAATAATGAACTTGTTGTATGCCAGATTTAAATGCTTAATTTATGTATGTTTGACAGTTTGATCCAGTTTTCAGAAAAGCATTCAGTACATATTATCGGCTAATCATCACTAGTTTTGAGTATGTATAAAATATTTTTTTCTCATTTTAAAATCTTCATGAATTTTAAATTACTGTCCCATATTTTCAAGTGTTTTTGCCACAAAAATAACTTTTATTTTCCCTCAAAGGCCTGGATCAATCATCACAAATATGAATTTAGAGTTTAATAATAACGGAACTCAGCCCAGTGATACTGCAATCACTGAAACCATACTCGCCACAAACACAAGTTTTCCAATTATAGCAGCTGTGTGTAAGTATACAATATAATATATTTATATTTCAACTGCTAAATTAAAACCTGCAAATTTTTCCAAAATTATTAATTAGCAATCCTAACTTGAATGTCTGCATATTGTGCATTCTAAATTGAGAACTCTGTTATAACACAAACATTAAAGTTGTTGTTTTACTATACTCTGTAGAACAAATCAGCTTACAGTATTTGGTAATATACTTTAATTATATAATGCTCCATTTGGAGTATGCCATATTGCTTCTTGTATGAATTTCATATTTCAGATTCGTATTGATCATTACACTTATATAGCACCTTTCTAGATACCCAAGGACATTTTGCAATCAACACCGCTCAGAACTCTATTCCATTCAACACTCAATCCACACACACACTGGTGAGAAGCAGCAGCCAAACATGCACTGCGTACTCTCGACCAGGAAAGACCGTTCACCTGGAGGACTGCATCAGACACTAGGGTTTCACCCAGGACAGGGCCCCAATCCTTATCTGGGCTCACACACATTTACTCACACATACAGACATTTAATGACATACACACTCATATACTCACACACAATTCTTCCACTAGGATCTCGTTACAGAATTCCAAAGATACAAAGTAAAATGTATAAGATCTACTAATTGCTGTGCAATTTTGTTATCAGACAAAATTCACAGAGGAAGTAAAAAATAAATGTGTGTATGCTCCCTCTGATTTTGCAGAATTTCTGTTTAACTATATGATTTTTTAATATTGTTTTAATTTATTTTTTTATGCTTATGTGTGTTCCAAATATAGCTCTAACAGCTCCAACCACAGCTGCACCTGTAGCAACCACAGCTGTGCTGGTTACAACCACAGCTACAACTATTAGTAGTACAGCAACCACTACAACAGCAGATACTACTACTATTACCACTGCACCTACCTCAATCACAATTGCTTATACCGTTACTACTATCCCAACACTTAATATTTTTACCACCACATCAATGCCAACAACCGCCAGTTCAACAACAGGTAGTACTGCAAATCCTGAATCAGCTACAGCTGAATCTACAACAAATTCAACTACAGAATCAAGTACTACTGACATTCCTGGGTCAATTACAGCTGTATCTACAGCAGTTACCACTATCAAATCAAGTACACCTGCAACTGCTGAATCAACTACAGTGGAAACCACAACAATTACCACCACTGATTTAAGTACTTCCACAAACACAGAATCAACTACAGCTGAAATGACAAGCACCACCGTTGAATCAAGTACACCTGCAACTGCTGAATCAACTACAGTGGAAACCACAAGAATTATCACCACTGATTTAAGTACTTCCACAAACACAGAATCAGCTACAGCTGAACCTACAACACTTGACACAAATATATCAAGGAATACTGCAAATCCAGAACCAACTACAGTGGAAACTACAACAGTTACTACCACTGAAGCAAGTAGTTCAACTCCTGAATCAACTACAGCTGAAATGACAAGTACCACCATTGAATCAAGTACACCTGCAACTGCTGAATCAACTACAGTGGAAACCACAACAATTACCACCACTGATTTAAGTACTTCCACAAACACAGAATCAGCTACAGCTGAACCTACAACAGTTGCTACCACTGAAGCAAGTATTTCAACTCCTGAATCAACTACAGCTGAAATGACAAGTACCACCATTGAATCAAGTACACCTGCAACTGCTGAATCCACTACAGTGGAAACCACAAGAATTACCACCACTGATTTAAGTACTTCCACAAACACAGAATCAGCTACAGCTGAACCTAAAACAGTTGCTACCACTGAAGCAAGTAGTTCAACTCCTGAATCAACTACAGCTGAAATGACAAGTACCACCATTGAATCAAGTACACCTGCAACTGCTGAATCAACTACAGTGGAAACCACAACAATTACCACCACTGATTTAAGTACTTCGACAAACACAGAATCAGCTACACCTGAACCTACAACACTTAACACAAATATATCAAGAAATACTGCAAATCCGGAATCAACTACAGTGGAAACTACAACAGTTGCTACCACTGAAGCAAGTAGTTCAACTCCTGAATCAAGTACAGCTGAAATGACAAGTACCACCGTTGAATCAAGTACACCTGCAACTGCTGAATCAACTACAGTGGAAACCACAACAATTACCACCACTGATTTAAGTACTTCCACAAACACAGAATCAGCTACACCTGAACCTACAACACTTAACACAAATATATCAAGATATACTGCAAATCCGGAATCAACTACAGTGGAAACTACAACAGTTGCTACCACTGAAGCAAGTAGTTCAACTCCTGAATCAACTACAGCTGAAATGACAAGTACCACCGTTGAATCAAGTACACCTGCAACTGCTGAATCAACTACAGTGGAAACCACAACAATTACCACCACTGATTTAAGTACTTCGACAAACACAGAATCAGCTACACCTGAACCTACAACACTTAACACAAATACATCAAGAAATACTGCAAATCCAGAATCAACTACAGTGGAAACTACAACAGTTGCTACCACTGAAGCAAATAGTTCAACTCCTGAATCAACTACAGCTGAAATGACAAGTACCACCATTGAATCAAGTACACCTGCAACTGCTGAATCAACAACAGTGGAAACCAAAACAATTACCACCACTGATTTAAGTACTTCCACAAACACAGATTCAGCTACACCTGAACCTACAACACTTAACACAAATACATCAAGAAATACTGCAAATCCAGAATCAACTAAAGTGGAAACTACAACAGTTGCTACCACTGAAGCAAGTAGTTCAACTCCTGAATCAACTACAGCTGAAATGACAAGTACCACCATTGAATCAAGTACACCTACAACTGCTGAATCAACTACAGTGGAAACCACAACAATTACCACCACTGATTTAAGTACTTCGACAAACACAGAATCAGCTACACCTGAACCTACAACACTTAACACAAATATATCAAGAAATACTGCAAATCCGGAATCAACTACAGTGGAAACTACAACAGTTGCTACCACTGAAGCAAGTAGGTCAACTCCTGAATCAACTACAGCTGAAACGACAAGTACCACCACTGAATCAAGTACACCTGCAACTGCTGAATCAACTACAGCTGAAGTGACAGGTACTAATGCAACTCTTGAATCAACAACAGCTAAATTTACAGCAGCTAACACAACTGTATCAAGTAATACTACAACTACTGAATCAATTAGAACTGAATTAACAATAGTTTCAGCTGAAGTTACCACAAATATACTCCTACAAGTACTGAATCAATTAAAACTCAATCTACCACATTTATCACTAATGAATTAAGTAGTTCTGCAACTCCTGAATCAACTACTGTGTAAAAGCACACAGTACATGGTTAAGTGTAGAAAATATAAATAATTACAAAGTTTTTAATATAGATCACTTTAAAGTTGCACCCTATTCTGAGACTAATATTTTTTTCCTCTTCAAGATTCTACAACAGCTCTTATAGTGGTAATACGTCCATTCAGCTTCACCAGCAACGAAACATTTATTTCTGACCTATCAAACAGAACAACAAATGCTTTCATTACCCGAGCAAAAAACGTCAATTCAGAGGTTGGTTTCCTTCAATGACCTAATAGAATATATCAGCACATAGTGATTCGCATGTTAAAACTACAAGAAAATTTAAAAGTTTATATAACATTTAATGTAACTTTTAATAATGAATTTGTTGTATGCCAGATTTAAATGCTTAATTTATTTATGTTTGACAGTTTGATCCAGTTTTCAGAAAAGCATTCAGTACATATTATCGGCTAATCATCACTAGTTTTGAGTATGTGTAAAATATTTTTTTCTCATTTTAAAATCTTCATGAATTTTAAATTACTGTCCCATATTTTCAAGTGTTTTTGCCACAAAAATAATTTTTATTTTCCCTCAAAGGCCTGGATCAATCATCACAAATATGAATTTAGAGTTTAATAATAACGAAACTCAGCCCAGTGATGCTGAAATCATTGAAACCATACTCCATGCAAACACAAGTTTTCCAATTATAGCAGCTGTGTGTAAGTATACAATGTAATATATTTATATTTCAACTGCTAAATTAAAACCTGCAAATATTTCCAAAGTTATTCATTTGTAATCCTAACTTGAATGTCTGCATATTGTGCATTATAAATTGAAGACACTGTTATAACACAAACATTACATTTGTTGTTTTACTATACTCCGTAGTATAACAAATCAGCTTACAGTATTTGGTAAAATACTTTAATTATATAATGCTCTATTTGGAGTATGCCATATTGCTTCTTGTATGAATTTCATATTTCAGATTCGTATTGATCATTACACTTCTATAGCACCTTTCTAGATACCCAAGGACACTTTACAATCAACACTGCTTAGAACTCCTTTCCATTCAACACTCAATCCACACACACACTGGTGAGAAGCAGCAGCCAAACATGCACTGCGTACTCTCGACCAGGAAAGACCGTCCACCTGGAGGACTGCATCAGGCATTAGGGTCTCACCCAGGATAGAGCTCCAATCCTTATCCAGGCTCATACACATTCACTCACACATACAGACATTCAATGACATACACACTCATGTACTCACACACAATTCTTACATTCTTCCATTAGGATCTCGTTACAGAATTCCTAAGATACTAAGTAAAATATATAAGCTCTACCAATTCCTTTGCAATTTTGGTATCAGACAAAATTAACAGATGAAAATAGAAAATAAATATGTGTATGCTCCCTCTGATTTTACAGATTTTCTGTTTATCTCAATGATTTTTTAATATTGTCTGAATTTATTTTTTTATGTTTATGTTTGTTCCAAATATAGCTCTAACAGCTTCAACCACAGCTGGACCTGTAGCAACCACTGCAAATCCTGAATACGCTACAACTGAATCTACAACAGATTCCACTACAGAATCAAGCACTACTAATATTCCTGGGTCAATTAGAGCTGAATCTACAACAGATACCACAACAGAATTCACAACAGATGCCACTATAAAATCAAGTACTACTGCAATTCCTGAATCAACTACAGCTGAATTTACAACAGATTCCACTATAGAATCAAGTACTACTGAAATTCCTGGATCAATTACAGCTGAATCTACAACAGATTCCACTACAGAATCAAGTACTACTGAAATTCCAAGGTCAATTACAACTGAACCTACAACAGAATCAAGTACTTCTGAAATTCCTGGGTCAATTACAGCTGAATCTACAACAGATACCACAATGGAATCAAGTAACACTGTGACTCCTGAATCAATTACATATGAATCTACTACATATGCCACTACAAAGTCAAGTTTTACTGCAACTAGTGTATTGACTACAGCTGAATTCACAACAGATGCCACTATGGAATCAAGTACTACTGCAATTCCTGAATCAACTACAGCTGAATCTACAACAGCTTCCACTACAGAATCAAGTACTACTGAAATTCCTGGGTCAACTACAAGTGAATCTACAACAGATTCCACTACAGAATCAAGTACTACTGGAATTCCTGGGTCAGTTACAGCTGAATCTACAACAGATACCACAATGGAGTCAAGTAACACTGTGACTCCTGAATTAATTACATATGAATCTACTACATATACCAATACGGAATCAAGTGTTACTTCAACTAGTGTATTGACTACAGCTGAATTCACAACAGATGCCACTATAAAATCAAGTACTACTGCAATTCCTGAATCAACTACAGCTGAATTTACAACAGATTCCACTACAGAATCAAGTACTACTGAAATTCCTGGATCAATTACAGCTGAATCTACAACAGATTCCACTACAGAATCAAGTACTACTGAAATTCCAAGGTCAATTACAACTGAACCTACAACAGAATCCACTACAGAATCAAGTACTTTTGAAATTCCTGGGTCAATTACAGCTGAATCTACAACAGATACCACAATGGAATCAAGTAACACTGTGACTCCTGAATCAATTACATATGAATCTACTACATATGCCACTACAGAGTCAAGTTTTACTGCAACTAGTGTATTGACTACAGCTGAATTCACAACAGATGCCACTATGGAATCAAGTACTACTGCAATTCCTGAATCAACTACAGCTGAATCTACAACAGCTTCCACTACAGAATCAAGTACTACTGAAATTCCTGGCTCAGTTACAGCTGAATCTACAACAGATACCACAATGGAGTCAAGTAACACTGTGACTCCTGAATCAATTACATATGAATCTACTACATATACCAATACGGAATCAAGTGTTACTGCAACTAGTGTATTGACTACAGCTGAATTTACAACAGATGCCACTATGGAATCAAGTACTACTGCAATTCCTGAATCAACTACGGCTGAATCTACAACAGATTCCACTACAGAATCAAATACTACTGAAATTCCAAGGTCAATTACAGCTGAATCTAAAACAGATTCCACTACAGAGTCAAGTACTACTGAAATTCCAGGGTCAATTACAGCTGAATCTACAACAGATACCACAATGGAGTCAAGTAACACTGTGACTCCTGAATCAATTACATATGAATCTACTACATATACCAATATGGAGTCAAGTGTTACTGCAACTAGTTTATTGACTACTGCTGAATCTACAACAGATGCCACTATGGAATCAAGTACTACTGCAATTCCCGGGTCAATTACAACTGAATCTATAACATATTCCACTACAGAATCAAGTACTACTGAAATTCCTGGGTCAATCACAGCTGAATCTACAACAGATACCACAATGGAATCTAGTAACACGGTGACTCCTGAATTAAATACATATGCATCTACTACATATGCCACTACAGAGTCAAGTATTACTACAAGTGTATTGACTACAGCTGAATTCACAACAGATGCCACGATGGAAACAAGTACTACTGCAATTCCTGAATCAACTACAGCTGAATCTACAACAGATTCCACTACAGAATCAAGTACTACTGAAATTCCTGGGTCAATTACAACTGAATCTACAACAGATACCACAATGGAGTCAAGTAACACTGTGACTCCTGAATCAATTACATATGAATCTACTATATATACCAACAGAGAATCAAGTGTTACTGCAACTAGTGTATTGACTACAGCTGAATCTACAACAGATTTCACTACAGAATCAAATACTACTGAAATTCCTGGGTCAATTACAACTGAATTTACAACAGATTCCATTACAGAATCAAGTACTACTGAAATTCCAGGGTCAGTTACAGCTGAATCTAGAAGAGATACCACATTGGAGTCAAGTAACACTGTGACTCGTGATTCAATTACATATGAATCTACCTCATATACCAATACGGAGTCAAGTATTACTGCAAGTAGTTTATTGACTATAGCTGAATCTTCAACAGATTCCACTACAGAATCAAGTACTACTGAAATTCCTGCGTCAATTACAGTTGAATCTACAACAGATTCCACTACAGAATCAAGTACTTCTGAAATTCCTGGGATAATTACAGCTGAATCTACAACAGATATCACAGTGGAATCAAGTAACACTGTGACTCCTGAATCAATTACATATGAATCTACTACTCATACCAATACAGAGTCAAGCATTACTGCAACTAGTGTATTGACTACAGCTGAATTCACAACAGATGCCACTATAGAATCAAGTATTACTGCAATTCCTGAATCAACTACAGCTGAATCTACAACAGATTCCAATACAGAATCAAGTACTACTGAAATTCCTGGGTCAATTATAGCTGAATCTACAACAGATACCACCATGGAATCAAGTAACACTGTGACTGTAGCTAATGCAACTGTATCAAGTAATACTTCAACTACTGAATCAATTATAACTGAATCTACAATGGTTACCACAGCTGAATCAAGTACCTCTGTAATTACTGAACCAACAACAGCCATATTTACAACAGTTACCACTACGGAATCAAGTACCGCTGCAACTACTGGATCAATTACAGCTGTATCTACAACAGATACCACCATGGAATCAAGTAACACTGTGACTGTAGCTAATGCAATTGTATCAAGTAATACTACAACTACTGAATCAATTATAACTGAATCTACAATGGTTATCACAGCTGAATCAAGTACCTCTGTAATTACTGAACCAACAACAGTCATATTTACAACAGTTACCACTACGGAATCAAGTACCGCTGCAACTACTGGATCAATTACAGCTGTATCTACAACAGTTACCACTATAGAATCAAGTACGCCTGCAACTGCTGAATCAACTACAGTGGAAACCACAACCGTTACCACCACTGATTTAAGTACTTCCACAAACACAGAATCAGCTACAGCTGAACTTACAACACTTAACACAAATATATCAAGAAATACTGCAAATCCGGAATCAACTACAGTGGAAACTAAAACAGTTGCTACCACTGAAGCAACTAGTTCAACTCCTGAATCAACTACAGCTGAAATGACAAGTACCACCATTGAATCAAGTACTAATGCAACTCCTGAATCAACTACAGCTGAAGTGACAGGTACTAATGCTACTCCTGAATCAACTACAGTGTAAAAGCACACAGAACATGGTTGAGTTTACAAAAAATAAATAATTACAAAATAATTCATATAGATCACTTTAAACATGCACCCTTTTCCGAGGCTAATATATTTTTTTTCCTCTTCAAGTTTCTACAACAGCTCTTGTACTGGTAATACGTCCATTCAGCTTCACCAGCAACGAAACATTTATTTCTGACCTATCAAACAGAACAACAAAAGCCTTCATTACCCGAGCAAAAAACGTCCATTCAGAGGTTGGTTTCCTTCAATGACCTAATAGAATATATAAGCACATAATGATTTTCATGTTAAAAATACAAGAAAATGTAAATGTTTATATAACATTTAATATAACTTTTAATAATGAACTTGTTGTATGCCGGAATTAAATGTTTAATCTATGCTTTTCTGACAGATTGATCCAGTTTTTAGAAAAGCATTCAGTACATATTATCAGCTAATCATCACTAGTTTTGAGTATGTGTATATCTTTTTCTCATTTTAAAATCTTCATGAATTTTAAATCACTGTCCCATATTTTCAAGTGTTTTTGCCACAAAAATAATTTTTATTTTCCCTCACAGGCCTGGATCAATCATCACAAATATGAATTTAGAGTTTAATAATAATGGAACTCAGCCCAGTGATGCTGAAATCATTGAAACCATACTCCATGCAAACACAAGTTTTCCAATTATAGCAGCTAAGTGTAAGTATACAATGGAATATATTTATATTTCATCTCCTAAATTAAAACCTGCATATTTTTCCAAAATTATTAATTTGCAATCCTAACTTGAATGTCTGCATATTGTGCATTATAAATTGAGGACTCTGTCATAACACCAACATTAAAGTTGTTGTTTTACTATACTCTGTAGAACATATTAGCTTACAATATTTAGTAATATACTTTAATTATATAATGCTCCAGTTGGACTATGCCATATTGTTACTTGTATGTATTAAAATGTTCAGATTTCAGATTCTTATTTATTGTTACACTTCTATAGCACCTTTCTAGATACCCAAGGACATTTATAATCAACACCGCTCAGAACTCCATTCCATTCAACACTCAATCCACACACACATTGGCGAGACCATCCACCTGGAGAACTGCATCGGACACTAGGGTTTCACCCAGGATAGAGCGCCAATCCATTTCTCAGCTCACACACATTTACTCACACATACAGACATTCAATGACATACACACTCATTTACTCACACACAATTCTTCAATTCTTCCATTAGAATCTCGTTACAGATTTCCTAAGATAAAAAGTAGCATGTATAAGCTCTACTTATTCCTGTACAATTTTGTTATCAGACAAAATTCACAGAGGAAGTCAAAAATAAATGTGTATGCTCCCTCTGATTTTGCAGAATTTTTGTTTATCTATATGATTTCTTAATATTGTTTTAATTTATTTTTTTATGCTTATGTGTGTTCCAAATATAGCTCTAACAGCTCCAACCACAGCTGCACCTGTAGCAACCACAGGTGTGCTGGTTACAACCACAGCTACAACTATTAGTAGTACAGCAACCACTACAACAGCAGATACTACTACTATTACCAATGTACCTACCTCAACCACAATTGCTTATACCATTACTACTATCCCAACACTTAATATTTTTACCACCACATCAACACCAACAACCACCAATTCAACAACCCCAACACCTACTTCTATTACCATGACGAGCACACCAACAACAACTACTAGTACAACAACCACTATCCCGACTACTACTATTACCACTACAACTACTCCCACAAACAGTAATGCTACCATTACAAGTACCCCAACAAATACTAATACTAATTCCATTACACCTACTCCAATAACTAGTGCTACTCCCAGTATATCAACACCAGCAACCACTACTACTACCACATCAACTTCCCCAACAGGTACTTCTACTACCACTATGACCACAACAACTACTAATAATCCAAATACAAGTACCCAAACAACTACATCTACTTCCACTGCAGCTACCACAACAACTAGACCTACTACCACTACAACTACAGCTACTTCCACTACAACTACCACAACCACAACAGCAACAACAATAACAACAAGTGCACCAACACGTCCTCCACCAGCTGTTACTGTACAAGTGGTCATCCAACAATTGTATGATTCTGCTCTGGCTAATCCTCAGAGTGAAGAGTTCCATGCTTTTGCCACATTAGTTGTTACATCAGTGAGTATCTGAATAACTAATCTTGAAATTGTTATTGTGTGAAATCCTAAATATTATTGTAACACTATATTTAAAGTTCTTGGGATCAAAACTTTATAGCTTCCATTTTCTTCAAATATTCAGAAGTACTCCAAATTGCATCAGCTCAACTTAGCTTCTAGGCTAGTTAAAAGTCTGTTTGTTTTTATTACATAATTTAAGTTAAGAATATGTTAGAAAACAAATAGGTTATGAAGAAGATTGGGAGAAAACATATAGACAAGATGATTGTTATGTACACATTAATATTAGAAGAAGTCTTATCCAGTATTTTGGCACAATAACAGTTTTGATCTCATGAACGATCTATATAAAAAAGTGTAAAATTTGTGAATAATCATGATAATCTTTCTGCGCAGTTTAATATTATCTACAAAGCAAAGTATGGGCCACGATTTGTCACTACCATTGTCATAGGCTTTAGGTAAGAGGTTTTGTAAAATGCAGTAGACTGTATAATCCCTGACCATTTCTTTAGTCTATTCTTACATACTATTCATACCCTATTTTACATTATATTAATTGTGATCCAGTATCTCAGTTATAAATTTCTCAGAAGTCCCATATGTATACATAAATCTTGTGATATTCAATATTGATTTTTTTTTTAAATTTCCAGTCCTGTGCCTATACGTTCTGAAAATGTGCAAGCACAAGTCCAACTGGTATTTAATGAGAACTCCACAACACCCATTCCCGACAGAGCTGAAATTGTGAGCACTCTACAACAAGCGATTTCAAACCCACCCACAGGGTTCAACTTAACTGTGGACCCCATCTCCATCTATGTTATTAGTAAGTTGCTAGAATTTAAAAGTATGTTTCATGGAAGAAACTTTGAAAGTTTTCCAGACTGGGATTATGCCTAGTCCTTAAAACAAGGAATCAGAGCTGTTTCCCAAAAGTCAAACCCATTTATATTCTCGCAGACTGGATTACAATATAAATCAATTAAATTTAAGACATGCTTGTGAGATTATTTTTTGCCCAGACAAATTCTCAACTCTCATTTAGACAAGATTCTAAGTGATTCTAAGTGCTTATATGTGTGCTTTCCATGGAGAACTTCTATTCAGGACTGGTTTCCTCAAACCAAATAACTATAATTTCTAGAAAAAAATACTGTAACATTTAGTTTACAGTTGTTTGCCATACTGTGTGCCACACAAATTCAGCAAATATTTTCTTTGTCTCTTCCAGATACTCCACAGGTCGTCTTTGTCTCATTCCTCACAAATGGTACTTTCGTACCAGCTCTGTCAAACACAACATCGGATTTATTCAGAAACAGGTCCCTCATAATCAAATCGGGTGTAAGTTGAATATATTTACATATCTTTAAATACATTAATTATTGGTACTTTGGAAAAAATAATTTATGTACCTATTTTTAAAAACACTGCACCTAATTTTTTACTTTCAGTTGGAGCCTTTTTTCATTGCTGATTATCCTTTTGCATTCAGCAGCTTGGCCATCAGGAATTTTAGGTAATTACTTTTATTGTCAGTTTATCTTTAAATTGACATAATACTGAATTAGTTTATGTGTTAGACTGCTCACCAAAGATTAACATTTCAGTCTTTTGGCCTCATTTACTTTATGTCTTTCTTTCAGTGATGGAGGTCCCATTTCTACCAGAATAAATACAATCAAAAACTCTATGGACGTCCTTTTTGGAGCCTCAGCAACAGTTCCCAGCATCACCCAGATTGGACAAACTTTACTCAAGGCAGCTAAAAATAACTCACTCCCCTTTCAGATTATTACAGAGCAAATCATCGTAAATGGCACAAGTAAGCCGCTTACTTTCCATTATCATTTTTAAGCAGAATTTTCTGTATAGTATTGCTATATTTGCCAATATTATCACTGTTGTTACAAACACTAATGATGCTTTTCCACTGCATGGGATCGACTCAACTTAACTCAGCTAGACAAAGCTCGATGCACATTTGGCTAGTCGCTTTTCCACTAGCACAGCTCCCCCTCACTTGCAAAGCCCTGTCTCTAATGAGAAATATAGATTTTGAAAACCACCAGAAAAAAAGCAGTGCACATTTAGCTTTCACTGCTGTTGTGAGCCGGTTGAAAACAAATGTGATTGCTTCTGTAACTTGAGAGATTTTACAAGCAGCTAGTTTTTGCTCGAGCTCTGCATTTTGTGGTAATTGACAGGTCTCTCTGTCCAATCAGCTCTCTCCAAGGTTTACACCTCACGTTTAGTACCTACTCGGCTCGATTCCTACCATGCATGAGCAAGGACTAAATAAAGTATCTGGTTTCAGAGACCAGGTATCAGATATGGCTGATGGAAAAGCAAAAGAGCCAAGCTGAGTTGAGTCATATAGGTTCCATGCAGTGGAAAAATGTCATTAGTATAGTGCAAATGGAGAGTCATCCCCTATAAAAATATATGCCTTTTGTTACATTGTTTCTTTAAAATTAATATAATGTGTAATATGTTTCAATGTTTTTACTCATTATTACTCTCATTATCAAAATGACAATGACAAAATTAAAATAACACTTTAAAATTTCTAATAAATTATTAGAATTAAATTAGTATAACTAGTTTGGATAAAAAATCTGCCCTTTAGACTAACCATTATATACATACTCATACAATTATGTATAAACAAACATATTATAAACCTGTATGGCACCACAAACACCTTACCAAAATTGGGTCATCCTTCCAAACTGGAATGACTAAGCCAAGAGGATATTGATCAGGAAAGCAGTCAAAAGGTCAAAAATGATTTTCATGCACTTTCAAGTCTCTGACACATAACAAAAAACATTTTCAAAGGTGTTTGAAGATATTCTATATGCACTGCATTTCCATTTTCATGCAGCTTTTGTATAATTTGGATAATCTGAGACAAAATTTCCAAATAACTGGGCCAAATCAGAATTTCCAAATAACTTTACATATATTACAGTAATATTATTTTTTATTTTATTACAGTAATATCATCATGCAACGTCAGCAGCAAGATCGATGTCTTCACTGCAGTCCTCATGGTAGCGCTGTCACTTCTGATCACGTTGTCGCGCCATGGATAAAACTCCACCATGGTGTGTACTGTTAGCAACACAACTATTTATTTTCTGTTAATATCACACTGTATAATGTATCAGTATCATTGCATTCAGACCATAAAGGTGGCTTTCATATTTAAAACAAAATGCACTTGATTTTCTAAGTGAAGAATTTACTGTTTTCCTGCAAATATATGTCCGTATATTTTGTGTTTTTATGAACTTCCACCTTCAGAACAATTTGACTGCTATTTCTTTTGTTTGTGTTTTTTTGTCACTGAAGAAGTCTACACAATGACTTTTAAAGTAACAGCTGACAGTTACTCAACAAAGGTATAAATTTCAATAATTGAAAATAATTGTTCGGTAGTCAGAATGCAAAAACTCTATAGTAATTCCACTCTAGGCCATGCCAAACACAAATATGTAGCCCTGATTTAAAGCACTGAAACTACACAAAGTTAAGTCTGTCTGATTCCCCTTTCCTTTTGAAATGACAGTGTTATTGTACTTTTGCTTTCTATAATTTTGCCATAATTCCTTTTGTTAAGGTACTTTATGTATGTGGTCATCCCACACACATTAATGCAAAACAACTTAAGCATTCTAGAAAACACTAATGCACGTTAAACAATTAATTTTATACTTCTTATCATCTCCTCCTGTATGGTAAGGTAGAGCATGTTTAGTTATTACATTATGCAATCCCATTAGGGGCTAGCAGCCTCAGACATAAGTCCAAACAAAAATTGTTATAATGTGTGTTTACTTTAGTTTAATTTCAGTTTAAAATGTTACTAATTCATAACTGTTTTTCCTTTGAAAATAACAGTTAATAAAATATTTGTAGCCACAACAACATTGATCTGTATATTTGTGTGAAACAATTGGAAATGAGAAAAAAGATCAATGCTATTTGCATTTTGCTGCTGGCAACATGTTGCTATAACTCATCATTATTCCTCAGATAAATAAAAAAACACACTTATACACACTATTATGTTATATACAGAATTTCTTATGGAACTTGATATTTTTCCCTACCTAAGTGATCAATATTTAGTTCTGTCACTTTATGGCTAAGCATAATTATTTATTTGGTGTGGTGTATGCATTCATTTGTTGTTTTTGGTTAATTATTTGTGGTCTGGTTGGGGGTAACATCTGGGTAAGTTTGGCACTTACTTTCAACCAAATTTAAATAGACTTTACCCATGATTTACACACAATAAAGCCTTTATACGTAAACCTATGAAAAATCAATGAAACCCAGTCCTGATCACTGTATTAATTTATTGAGATATTTAAATGTAATTTATTAAATACAAGTGATTTGAATTCTCTGTAGCATTTTTATTCAGAATTGTATTATATGTTTATTTATCAACACACTATATTGTTTCCAATAAAGATGAGGACTTATATCATGTAACTGATTCTGTTTTTGTTTTTATTTTATCACTACTAAAACATAATTGTTTTTCTAATACTAATTCATTTTCTGAAGTTTGTGCAGTGTCACTCTGCGTCCTGAACTTTTCTATCACAGCACATCACACACTCAACTAGTCACACACATTCCCACCTATGGACACTTGCGTATAACAAATACACCTACCAACATGTGTTTTTGGCTGTGAGAGGAAACCCACCCAGAGAAACCCATGGAGGAAACCCTCGCAGACACAGGGAGGACACACTGTAAATGTTTAAATTAATTTTGATTTTATATGTTGCAGAATAAGTTATAAATAAATGTTAAAAACATGCATTACTTTAGTCAACATAAGCATAAATATAATTTCATATTGTGTGTCTCTATCTCTCAACTCTTCTATAAGACCTGTCTATCCTGTTGGTTGATGGTCAGATAATGTCAGATAAAGGGAACATGATCTTGAAGCATAGGATTCCTCTGGTATTTATAATCTCTTAGATAGAGGCTAGAATTAATTTTTTGGAATATATTGGCTTTAATAAGACTTTAAAAATCCTTTCACCTCTTACAATTCTGATTTTGAAATTGATGCTGGAAAAAGTTTTAAAAAATTAATGAAAACAATACATTTCAATACTAATAATTGTACATTTAAATGAAATAAATAAAACCAATAAAACAAACAAACAGGACCACACAATATCTCTATGAAGATTCAAAGCCTTTTTTTTCAAAACTTAAAATGTTTCTGGGCAGCAACAGATAATACCCAAATATACCCTTGAACTTCAGCCAGGAATGTGGAACAGCTAAAAGCAACCGGTTTGACGAACACGATGTTCGAGAGGAGGATTGAACACAAAGCATATCAGATATACAGTATAACTAAATGCCGTACCATGTATTGCCTTAAAGACCAACAGTAAAACCTTTAATTAAATTGGGAATCACACAGGTAACAAACAATGGTCCTATATAGAACCCTGAACACTTTTAAAGGGTTCTTTGCAACATTAAAATGGTTCTTCAGATTGATGGAGAATGTGCTATAGATGGTCCTATATAGCACCATTCAGAAACAAGTTATGTATTGCATCAAAAACATTTTTTTTCCTATTGTTACGATGTCAAGCTTGTCAGCAAGCTATTTGGTGCCATATAGAACCACTTTCTAAAAGGTGTTGTATATATAACTATATATAGCACATTCTCTATAAATTTGGAGATTTCATCCATCCATCCATCCATCCATTATCCACCGCTTATCCGGGTCTGGGTCGCGGGGGAAGCAGTCGGAGCAAAGATACCCAGACCTCCCTCTCCCCAGCAACTGCCTCCAGCTCCTCCGGGGGTATACCGAGGCATTCCCAGGCCAGACGAGACATGTAGTCTCTCCAGCGTGTTCTTGGTCTGCCCCGGGGCCTCCTCCCCGTTGGACATGCCCGGAACACCTCACCAGGAAAGCGTCCAGGAGGCATCCGAACCAGATGCCCGAACCACCTCAACTGGCTCCTCTCAACTTGGAGGAGCAGCAGCCCTACTCCGAGTCTCTCCCGGACGTCCGAGCTCCTAACCCTGTCTCTGAGGGAGAGTCCAGACACCCTGCAGAGAAAACTCATTTCAGCCGCTTGTACCCACGATCTCGTTCTTTCGGTCACTACCCAAAGCTTGTGGCCATAGGTGAGGGTTGGGACATAGATTGAACGGTAAATCGAGAGCTTTGCTTTTCTGCCCAGCTCTCTCTTCACCACAACGGACCGGTACAGAGCCCACATTACTGCTGATGCTGCACCGCCTGTCAATCTCACGCTCCATCTTTCCCTCACTCGTGAACAAGACCCCGAGGTATTTAAACTCCTACACTTGAGGCAGGATCTCACTTCCAACCTGGAGAGAGCACTCCACCCTTGAAGATTTGCAGCAACATTTTCATGATGCAAAGAACCCTTTAATCATGTAAAAAAAATTATTCAAGTTTTCTAGATTCTATATAGAACCATTCCCTTTACTAAAGAACCCTTGTAGAACCATCATTTTTAGGTGTGTAGATATAACAGGTTGCTTATACCCAAACAATGCTGCTGTACTGTGAAAAGATTAGACACCCCTTTTAATCAGTGAATTCAGCTATATTAATCTAAAGACATTGAGGGGAAACTGCGTAATCTATAAGGCATGATAAAAAATAGGACTCTCCACAGCAGCTGAACACAAGCCTAAAGTCACTCTGCCAAAGCAAAGAGTAGAACAGATAGGTGTAAAACCCCTGGCCTGGACTGATCGAGCTTCATCATGAATTAAAATGGCCTCTGAGCTGAACTGGGATCAAGAACTAACCATCCCATAACCGTACCTAATCTCACTTGCTGAACGCAGTCAAATGCTCACAGAAAAGTTCCTTCCTCAAATGGATGTTTCCAAAGAAGTAGAAACTATTACTGCAGTAAAGAGAAATAAACTTTAGGTTAATACCCTTTTCCCCCATTGTTTTGCTTTTCACAATTATATCATATTTCAGAAGAAAATAAACAAAAAACAAAATCTTGTCATATGAAATGTGTCATATGATCAGGTGTGTGTTGTTTTGATGCCATGTGACATGAGTCCTGGATTGTAACAATGGAGCGATTGTTTATTTTCATGCAGATTATCTTCATTCCTGAACTGTGTGTTTAATGAAACAAAAACTCATGTTTATCTGCGTCAAATAGCAGGTTTACCTATTACAGGAGGAGGAAGTTACTTTAAATAAATTTTTTTTGATAATGTTTTGATGAATAATAACAACACTCTATTGCTGTTGCTAAGAGGTGCATAATTTTGAAGGAATGATTAATTATTAAAACAAAATATACTGCTGTCTTTCTGTATACTCTATTCTCATTATTTTCACAACTTTAAACCCATAACTTAAAAAATTGTGAAAAGTGCATCAGTAACCCCTAATGCGGGGTCACGCTGGAACTGCTGGTAGTGTCACTGCCACACAACTCGACCTTCTCAGGGTCCTGGGTTTGTTTCTCCCCCAGGGCTAATGTCTGTGAGTATGATGTGTTCTCCCTGTGTTGGCATGGGTTTCCTCTGACTGCTCCAGGTTCCTCCCACAGTCAAAAAAACACACTTTGGTAGGTGGGTTAATGAAATTGTCCACCGCTGTGAGTGTGTGAGTGACTGGGTGCATGTGTGAAATTGTCCCCATGTGTGACATTGCAGTGATTTACAAGGCTTTCTGGCCAATCAGCGCTCAGCATGGTTTACACATCATGCTTTAGAACACAGATATACTTATATATGAACTACGCGTTCACATACGCATCATGAATGCCTCGTATAACCTGCATCTGTTAGGTGCATCAGTTGTACACATCCTGTATGAAAGGTGCAAAGAGTGTAAACAGTAGGGGCAGTGCAGGAGATCAGCAACATCACAACAGCGGAAGGTTTGAAGAAAGTTGTGTCAGAGCCAGGTCCACAATTACCCACGTCTTTCTCTGGTCTGCCCTCTAGTGTACGCCTCCGGTTACAAGCATAGCACAAAGGCAAGTATGTGAAGTTACATTCAGGACACAGACGGTTGTCTACGTGAACGCATGGCCAAACAGCAAGTATATCTCTACCTTTAGTCCCTACTCTGCTTGCTGTAAACCCACATGCGAGCCGGCACTAAAACAATTACTTGTACCAGATTTGCCTAATGGAAAAGCAAATAAACAGAGCAGAGTCAAGCTGAGTAGGTACCATTCAGTGGAAGAGCACCATCTGATGAATCCAGGCCACTAGGTGTCATAGTATGATGTCTGTTTCATAAAGTGAAGAAGAATCATTTGACAAATTTTCCCTTTTAATTGTTTAGTTAGGGTGACCAGACGTCCTCTTTTACCCGGACATGTTCTCTTTTTTAGACTTAAAATAATGTCCAGGCGGAATTTCACAAACGTCCGGGATTTTGTTTTTCTAGAGCGTACACAAAATTTCGCGAAGCGTTTTGTTCACAAACTAGTCCCGCCTCCGGTTCGCCTAGGCTCCGTTTGGTTCGCTTGAGTGAGAAGGGGGCGTGGTGAAGTAGCCTAAAACCTTCTGATTGGACGGTCTGACTGTAGAGCTACCGTTATTGGTCGATAACCTTCTCTGTAAACATTTAATTGGTCAGTCTTCACATCAGTAGTCCTTGTTTACGTCAGGCAAAGCTCACACACCCACCCTCATCTGGAGCAGCTATGCCGAAACGCAAATGTAAGCTCTCGGATGAATTAAAAATGAAATTCCCATGTTTTCCCATGTGTAGCAAATAAAGGTGTAAAAGACCTAAAAGCACACATAGGTTCAGCTAAGAATACAACGGCAGCAAGGGGCGAGAGCTCATCACCCCCTCTTTTTTTCATCGCTCAGATCTGGTCACCCTAGTTTAGTAACTCATTGGAACTCCCTTATTAAACAGGAAACTCAAATTATAGTGATTTTCCATGTTCCTCTGCTGTAATCATTCATTTTTAATACTTTTGGTGCAAAAGTGTACATGATATTTTCGGCTAATTATTCAGCACAATTTAAAACAGCGTAACTGTATATTTTCTGAATTAACACTGGAGTCAAGCTATCCGCACTTTGGAAACTGACGGTCAAGCCATCCGCGCTTCAAATCCGAATGCACGTATAGGCGCATCATTACGGTTTTTCATTGCGGAGAACACCACATCCGCTTTGGGACAGATAGAGAGTCTGAAACCCGCGTTTGAGCAGCGATGTCTCTGTTACTAAATGAATGCACGCAATGCTAAAATGGACTAAATGGGCTAAAATTAACAAGCCATTAGGAATATATTTCGTTTTAAATCACTTTAAAGAGGCAAAACACGCTTTGATTATTTCATACATTTACGTATTTTTTTTTTAACTTTTCTATAAACACTTAACTGGCTTTGAATAGTAATCCTGGTGGACATGTAGAAATACAGATTACATTTTACTGTCATTAAACAGAGGTAGCTCACTGTATAATATTCTCATGGATTTATACTGAATACTTACCAAAATGGCTTTCTCAAAAACTACCCATAATGCCTAAACCATTCCACTGTCATTAAACAGAGGGACCTCGAGGCTATTACCTGTTTGATTTTGGTAGAATTTCACTGTGTACTTTTCTCATAAACTCATACTGAATATTACCAATATGGATTTCTCAAAAATTACCCATAATGCCTAAACCATTCCACTGTCATTAAACAGAGGGGCATCTTGTCTACCAACTGTATGATTTTGTTAAGATTTCACTGTATACTTTTCTCATAAACTCATACTCAATATATACCGATATGGATTTCTCAAGAATTACCCATAATGCCTAAACTATTCTACTCTTATTAAACAGAGGGACCTCTTGGCTATCAGCTGTATGATTTTTACAGAATTTCACTGTATATGCTTCGCATAGATAAGAAAGATATTTTCTGAAGCCCATGGGAAAGGACCTTGGTAATTGGTAATATTCAGTATGAGTTTATGAGAAAAGTACACAGTGAAATTCTACCAAAATCATACAGGTAATAGCCAAGAGGTCCCTCTTTTTAATGTCAGTACAATGGTTTAGGCATTATGGGTAATTTTTGAGAAATCCATATTGGTAATATTCAGTATGAGTTTATAAGAAAAGTACACAGTGAAATTCTACCAAAATCATACAGGTAATAGCCAAGAGGTCCCTCTGTTTAATGTCAGTACAATGGTTTAGGCATTATGGGTAATTTTTGAGAAATCCATATTGGTAATATTCAGTATGAGTTTATAAGAAAAGTACACAGTGAAATTCTACCAAAATCATACAGGTAATAGCCAAGAGGTCCCTCTTTTTAATGTCAGTACAATGGTTTAGGCATTATGGGTAATTTTTGAGAAATCCATATTGGTAATATTCAGTATGAGTTTATGAGAAAAGTACACAGTGAAATTCTACCAAAATCATACAGGTAATAGCCTCGAGGTCCCTCTGTTTAATGACAGTGGAATGGTTTAGGCATTATGGGTAGTTTTTGAGAAATCCATTTTGGTAGGTATACAGTATAAATCCATGAGAATATTATACAGTGAGCTACCTCTGTTTAATGACAGTAAAATGTAATCTGTATTTCTACATGTCCACCAGGATTACTATTCACAGCCAGTTAAGTGTTTATAAAAAAGTTAAAAAAAAATTACGTAAATGTATGAAATAATCAAAGCGTGTTTTGCCTCTTTAAAGTGATTTAAAACGAAATATATTCCTAATGGCTTGTTAATTTTAGCCCATTTAGTCCATTTTAGCACTGCGTGCATTTATTTATTAACAGAGACATCGCTGCTCAAACGCGGGTTTCAGACTCTCTATCTGTCCCAAAGCGGATGTGGTGTTCTCCGCAATGAAAAACCGTAATGATGCGCCTATACGTGCATTCGGATTTGAAGCGCGGATGGCTTGACCGTCAGTTTCCAAAGTGCGGATAGCTTGACTCCAGTGAATTAACCTACTGGAAAATATGTCATTTTGATAGTTCTGATAGTTTTAAAGTTTCTAAAATAAAATAAAACTTAAACAATACAGTTGGCTCTAACTTTGCTTATGACATTTTCATTCCTGCTCTGTTATGTAAGGAATGACTTTGTAAACTCTATGATTCATTACAGCATAACAATCCTCTTAGATTCCAGAAGCCAGTGCCAATATTTTGAAAGCAGTGAAAGCATGTGTCAGTAAGCAAAGAGAATTTAATATCCTTCCTTCGTGCCTTATGAAAAAAGCTTGTTATGACAGCTTGGAATAACTTAAAGGCTCCAACACTGATACTGACTATTTAATGCATTAATTACCCGAATAACTCATTAATTACAGATTGGGAAGGACCCTCCTTTAGAAAGACAAGCAAACATAGAATGTTCTCTTTGTTTTATTTTATCCTCAACATACAATATTTGATATAAGTTCAATAACAATAATAATAACCCAAATGAAACAAAACAATAAAACATACAGAAAATACACAACAAAATTAAGCATAACATAGTAGAAGAATAATTTAATAATTGTTTCATTCACTTATTCACATTCTCTGCAACCGCTTCTTCCTGCTCTGAAGGCCACCCAGAATCACCGGCCTCAAGTAAGGAACCCATCCCAGACTGGGGTGTTTTTGGACAAGGTGTAAAAATAATGCTTTCACAATCTATTTTCCTTTAAGCTCGTTTAACCAATCATCATTCATCTGTGTTAATGCTATAGCTTTGTAACTTAGCTTTGTAAACTTTCTCTATCAATTTGTCCAAGACAGGCAATAAGCTTATAGTTTATCTACTGTGTCCACTGAAAGAAACTTTCTTTCCTTTTATTACTTTCACTTCCTTTCAGACCTTTGGGAACAGGTCCTAAAAAATCTGTTATTATTTTATATCCAGAATTCAAAGAAATTTAACTCTGATGTTTTGTGAAGTGCCAAGACCTGACAAGAGCCAGAATTTATTGACACCTCTTAACCACTTAATTTGCAGAGCTCACCTCGACTGGTTGTTCCACTGCAGAGTTGGTGAAGAGTTGTCTGCTCTTTCTTCCTTGGGGACTGTGGCTGCTTCTGGAACTAACATTGTGTATTTCACCAGTTAGTTCCTAGGCCATACTAATTACATTTCTTCTGACCAGAGGCAGTTGCTGTAAGACTGCAAGGGAAGCTCAGCTTCCCCTAAAATGTCAAAAAATAAGTGATCAAATATATACTGTTGTGTGTACATGTCATTGAATAAATATGCACTACAACGCTCTCAACTTTTGTTCAGAATCAGCTTCTTATCACTGGTAAAGACGTGGCTTTCCCGCAACTTCACAGTGTTTTAAACAGAGTGAACCCTGAGCATCCACAGAGTTCAATAGCAAATGCAGCAAAAACGAGACGAGTCATTGGATAAATGCTGGGCTTTGTCCCGCTCATCGGATGCTCAGCGTCTGTCGGGGTCTATGGGGCAGTGGGCTGGCCTGGCACTCAACTTCTGCATGATGATTGGATGATCTGTCTGAGGCTGAATCCCTTTTTGATTGACAGCGAAATGAGCGAATCAGCGATCCTTTGGTGTAAAGATCCGTGGGAGCATAAAATTTTCATTCTGTTCTGAGTTGAACCGGAGACTTTCTTAAACCTCTTAGCGGTATTTTCTTTGTTAAAAACGACTAGCGACAAATCAAGCTTCTATTTCTGGTGGGTTTTTTGTGGCTGCTTGTGTTTGGAGACTGACTTCTATCACTCTTTCGGACTTCTATCGCAGTTTCTGTCCAGCGGGTGCTGCTGAGCCCCTCCACCGTCACAAAGCACTCACAGGCGGACACACTTCACATGGGCCAAGGCCGTTTAAGCAGCCTAGCTCTGCTGGCCATTGAGAGGACACTAGTCATGTCCCTTGAAAAGACACCTTGTTGGTACGACAGATCATTTTCTTGAAAAGGAACGGAGGGTAGAATTTACGTATAAATAAACCGACACATTTTATGATGTGGGACGAAATTGAGCTTCCCCTCCTTGAAAGACCAGCATCCGCCACTGCTTCTGACATGCACGTTTTCAGAGAATTGACCTTGGTCTAAATATTTAATGCTTCTGCCTTCTGCCTAAATATCTAAATCTTCTGGATTTAATACGACATTTTCTAGAGTCTTTAAAATGAACATGCTCGTTATGTCATGTTGTGTGCTGTAACATGCTCTTATAATTACTTTCTGTGGCAGCGTATGCCAGAATATTTGCTTGGTGAGGTAATATATATTTATTGTAAGTTATACGGTTACTAGTAGCTATAAACAAAATATATAGCTATGGGGTATAAATACATTATCTGTTATGTGGCTTTCTTTTAAATATTTATGAATATCCATTAGGGTGGCACATCAGGTAGTGTCGCAGTTACACAGCTCCAGGGACCTGGAGGTGTTGGTTCGATTCCCACTCTAGGTGACTGTCTGTGAGGAGTTTGGTGTGTTCTCCCTGTGTCTGCGTGCGTTTCCTCTGGGTGCTCCGGTTTCCTCTCACAGTCCAAAAACACACGTTGGTAGGTGGATTGGCGACTCAAAAGTGTCCATAGGTATGTGAATGTGTGAGTGTGTGTTGCCCAGTGAAGGACTGGTGCCCCCTCCAGGGTGTATTCCCGCCTTGCGCCCAATGATTCCAGGTAGGCTCTGGACCCACCGTGACCCTGAACTGGATAAGGGTTACAGATAATGAATGAATGAGGAATGTCCATTAATCATAAATAACATTTTCCAAGTGTTTGAAAAGACGCTGTGGAATTATAGGTAATGTGGTGTCTGTAGTGAATTTACATGGCATGTCCTGTAGTTCTGCTCAGTCAACCTGCGTGATGTCAGAAACTGGGAAGTACCATCTTTCCGACTTGTAAACTGGTGGACAAAGTCGTATTTACCGTTGGCTAACTTGGGATTCTAGATGATACACGAGTTTACGAGATGTAATGCATATCACTACCTTTTACTTCTTTCCCAGGAGAAAATGGCAAATATGCATTTGAATAGTTTTATTATGCATGTTTTCTGTAAATAAAAGTCAAATATTATGATCAGTTTGGTTATTACTCATAACCGTTTAGATGTTATTTAATGATAAATCACTTTTTGGGGACATATTGTATACAATGGGTGGATCTTTAGCCAAGTTCCCGAACGCAGTGAAGTCGTACTTAACCACCACCCAGTTGATGATACTCTGATGATCACTCGAACGCAGCATAGGGGAGTTGGTTGTGGGGAGGGGGTTGGTTGGTTGGCTGGGTGGGGGGGGGGGATTATAGATTATAGATTTTATATACTGTTCGGGAACTATATCCCAAAATACTCTAACAGTTAAATTGGACTTTATTATTAACACCTTCTACATTGTCCTTGGGGGCTTAGAAAGGCTATAAAATGTATTAGTTAAACATTCATTCATTATCTGTAACCCTTATCCAATTCAGGGTTGCGGTGGGTCCAGAGCCTACCTGGAATCATTGGGCGCAAGGCGGGAACACACCCTGGAGGGGGCGCCAGTCCTTCACAGGGCAACACAGACACACACACACATTCACAGACACGCAGAGAACACAGACAGTCACCCGAGCGGGAATCGAACCCATAACCTCCAGGTCCCTGGAGCTGTGTGACTGCGACACTACCTGCTGCGCCACCGTGCCGCCCTTAGTTAAACATTACATAGAAATTAAATACATCAAATACAATACATTAAAAACAATTACTGGGAGGCCCCAGCCTGAGAGAGGAAAAAAAAGACAAACCTGTTGTTCAGGTCTATGCTGAAAGTTTTTTCCTGAATTTATGGGGAACTCAACTGAACTGTGATTTTTTTTAATAGGACTCAGCACTTTTACAGTAAAAGGTTAAGATCTTTAGAGTAAAATCTCAAATCTCTAATAATAACCTTTAAATACTTTATTATTGTAGGTAATTATAGGTAAATAAAAAAAACCCTCTTTTGTTTAATTGTAATACTGACTAACTAATAGTGGCATATATTGTTTTGTAAAATAAACTTTTACAGAAGCGTAAACTAAAAATAAAATAAACTTTATTATACTATTGTACTAAGTCTATTTTTATTTTTATTTTTGCTTTAAAGCTAGCTTTTGCATACTTTTATTTATCTGGTAAATTTTCATTCTTAAACACACACAAATACACACAGACATACCCCCATTCATTTCCTATTGTGGTACATTTACTCATCTGACATAATAACACATATTAATAATAATAATAATAATAATAATAATAATTATTATTATTATTATTTTTATTATTATTATTATTATAAATGGCATTTATAAAGCACTTTTCAGTAATCAAAAGACGCTCTTTACAATGGGAACTAATCACATCTGATAATCAAACAAATCAAAAGGTACAAATAACACACCCACATTCCACTGTTTTTTGTTCTCAGAGATATGCAAATTTTCTGCAAAAAAATTTGTATTGCATTCTGTTGTGTAACAATTTCCGTTTGCATTTCATGCAGTTAAATGTCAACAGTTTTCCCATGTGGCTATATTCCTCACAGTAGCATGTTGGTGTCTGGTGTATTCTTCTGAGTGGGAACAATAAAGGCTTCCTTTGTTTTTAGGCTATTCATTTAGATAAAATTATTATTCATGCATTAAAGTATAACTACAGTATTTTAGTCCACAGTTCACTGTCAGCCCCCTCCAGGGTGTGTTCCTGCCTTGCGCCCAATGATTCCAGGTAGGCTCTGGACCCACCGCGACCCTGAACTGGATAAGCGCTTACAGATAATGAATGAATGAAGGAGTTCACTGTCACCCCTGGCTTGCTCAAGGCTTGGACCCAGATCTCTGTAAAGCTGCTTTGTGACAATTTCTGTTGTGAAATGTGCTATATAAATAAAATTTGATTGACAATGATATGCACGGCATAGTGACACAGCAGGTAGGTCTCTCTGTGTTTAAAAAAACTCCAAATGACATAAACAGAGTGAGAGAACGCTTAGCATACCTGAACCAGACCGTTTATTTTAACTCATTTAGAGACACAGGGGCTTCGTAAACACATTAGGTGGCGTTTGCACACACAAACAGAATGTAGAGGTAGTAAACAGTGAGGAAACATCTGAATTTTATTAAAAGTATATTTTTTTTATTACAATCGTGAACATCATCTTTAATTTGACTTACTTAAATAACACTATAAAAAGAAAAAGGAAAAAACCCATACCATCAAAACAGGGTAGACAACCTACTGCAATGACAGCATATTTTAATAGATATTCATGGGACATTAAACACTTTGTTTAGATTAAATGAATAATCATGATAAAATTTGTAACATTTAGTGTAAAGCTTATACAGAAGAGTAGAGGTTGATAAATTTCAGAAAAGATGCTGCCAAAACAAGTGACCACAGACATATCTATTCAGGTTAATTCATAATGTGAACGCTGGCCTGCGGTTAAGTCTTGTTCGATGAGTTTCCTAAATCTGCAGGAATGTTTCCTCATCAAACTGGCTTGGGCTTGTCAAGGCAAGCTAAGATTAGAAGGTGGTGTATAATGTTTAGGTGAGTGTCAGATTAAGAACAGATAACTTCATCATAACCTACATTACTAAAAAGAAAAATCCTGTTACTTTCCCTGTTTTACTCTTTTGCTTGCACTGCTAGGCTAAAGCCTGTTTATTTAAGTGTGGTCAGCAGATTAGCAGTGAGTTAGCATCAAGCTTTGGCTAGAATAAGTCCCAGGATCCTAAAGGATCTAAGATCCTGAAGCTGTGTGGCAGTGACCCTTCCAGCAGCCACCATGCTACCCTGATGTGCTAACTACCTGTATATTCTATGTAAAAAAGGCCAAATTCCTTAAATTCCTAAAACTATTTTTGCTGTGTCTGTTTTGTAATGGTGGTTTTGCCTAGGAGTGGTTCACTGATCAAAGAAATGTTTAACACTTGGACAAACCAGTTATTCATGGGAATTATGCAAATAGGCCAAACAGTAGGGGTACTGTTTCTGACAATTACAGAAAGAATAAGCTAAAGAAGTTAACAAAACAAAAAATAACATATTACAAAACATTAGAAAAATTACAATATGAAAACTATTCTAACACATATGCATTATATGCAATTATGTGTAAATTGAATAAGGAAAAAAGGTTTACACCACCCCTACATGAACTCCTTGTTTCTACAGTCATTGTTCATTTTATCAGCTCCACTGACCATACAGGTGTATTTTGTGGTTCTGTAATTAGACACTGTAGTCCATCTGCTGCTCTGCATACATTGTAAACCCCGTTTTACCCTGTTCTACAATGGTGAGGAACCTCACAGAGCAGGTAGGTGGTGGATCATTCTCAGCGCTGCAGTGAAACAGACATGGTGGTGTGGTAGTGTTGCGCTGGTACAAGTGAATCAGACACAGCTGTGCTGCTTGAGTTTGTAAACACTGCAGTGTTTCTGCTGGACTAAGAATACTCCAACCAAAAATATTCAGATAAAATCATCTTGTGACCACCAAAGAAAGACTAGAGGAAAACCAACAAAAACAGCAACAGATGAGCTCCTGTCTATGGAAATTTGTTCTTTGTATGTTCTTCCCGAAAAGACTTCCAATTATATTCTAATTAATGGAAAACTGTTGTTAACTAGTCCATGGATGTTCAGTTTCCATTCATTGATTCATTGTGTTTCATGTTTTTTTTAAGGACAAAGGCATCAAGTTAACATTAACGTTAAGATTAACACTTCCGGCTCTGGATAAATTTAGCTAAATATTTTGAGACGTCAAACCTGTGGTTGACGTCTCAAGTCTCTCCAGAATAAACTGGAATGGAACTGGGCATATTCTTGCCTGGAAAAGGGTTAGGCCACATTGAAAAGGGTTAGGCCTTTGTCAACATTTTTCTGTCTCAGAAAAAGGTTATCATCGGCAATGTCAACTGAGATGAAAAACACATTTTCTGCATACCATACACTGCACAAGAGTCTAAAAAAGAGATCACAATCAAGAACAAAGCACCCATGTGCACTCAGTCACATACGCACAACTGCTCATTAATAACAATTACATCTGTAATCTGAGGACAATATGAAATGTAGATATCCGGTGTATGGAAAATAACATTCCAGTTAGGTTATAACACCCTCTACATTTATCACATATTATGAGTCATTTTATCACCAAGACATAGTAAATAATGTTTGTAAATTGATTAGTAGCATTTTAGATTTGCCAGTCAAAAAAAAAAAAGATAAATCTCATTGTAGGCCCTGAATCACAGAGTGGGTCCATCACATGTGGGTCGCCATGTTTAAAATAAGTTTAGTAAACTATCTCTGATACATCCAGGTCACTATATAAAGCCAGTGCCTTAAAGTAATACTACATAATATTTATACCTTAAAATACATTTTCATTCATTCATTATCTGTAACCCTTATCCAGTTCAGGGTCGCAGTATGTCCAGAGCCTACCTGGAATCATTGGGCGCAAGGCAGGAATACACCCTGGAGGATGCGCCAGTCCTTCACAGGGCAACACAGACACACACACACACACACACATTCACACCACTGGAGGAAACCCACTCAGACACAGGGAGAACACACCACACTCCTCACAGACATTCACCCAGAGAAAACCCACACAGACACAGGGAGAACACACCACACTCCTCACAGACAGTCACCCGGAGGAAACCCACACAGACACAGGGAGAACACACCACACTCCTCACAGACATTCACCCAGAGAAAACCCACGCAGACACAGGGAGAACACACCACACTCCTCACAGACAGTCACCCGGAGGAAACACACGCGGACACAGGGAGAACACACCACACTCCTCACAGACAGTCACCCGGAGGAAACCCAAGCAGACACAGGGAGAACACACTACACTCCTCACAGACAGTCACCCGGAGAAAACCCACGCGGACACAGGGAGAACACACCACACTCCTCACAGACAGTCACCCGGAGGAAACCCACACAGACAAGAGGAGAACAAACCAACTCCTCACAGACAGTCACCCGGAGCGGGAATCAAACCCACAACCCCCAGGCCCCTGGAACTGTGTGACTGCGACTCTACCTGCTGTGCCACCGGGCCGCCCCAATACCTTAAAATTACAGGTTCAGAATCATTGTGATGCTTCACTGTTCTGTAATTAATAGAACCCCTGTTTTTGCTCTGTCACTGCCACTGTAAATAAGAATACATTCTGAATGACTTGTCTGGTTAAATAAAAAAAACAAATAAACCTTTTTTTTTCAGTGCAGCACGGAAGAGACTGAAATATGCAACTAATGTAGGATGGTAGGAGATTAGTTCCTGAACCAGAAAAACTACATAATCTGGAAAAAAATGCAATTAAAGAAGTGTATTTTTGCACCTTAAATTTATGGCTGCTGCCTCTGAAGAAGCTACAGAATGTTATACAATAATGTTCTGCTGCTCCTGAGGCAGCCTCTGGGGAACAGTGCATTATAGTATAGCATTCTGTAGCTTCTTCAGTGGCAGCAATGATAAAGTGTGCAATATGTTCTTCTTTAGAATCTCCCTAGACTGCCTAATTTTATCGTGTGACATTTTGCATCTTCCCCTGAGGCAGCAGCTATAATAGAAATGTGCAAGTGTGATAGGAAAAGGCAATAACATTGTAATGAGATAATAATGATTGTATATGTATGATAAT